>NC_138238.1:12304546-12842046 GCF_964197995.2 Scardinius erythrophthalmus | reverse complement strand
ACTTGGCCTGCACCTACTTGTTTTTTTTTTCAGATTCCATGATTCCATTTTCTAGTCTTTTTTATGTATTTATTTGCATTTTAATGTGTGCTGATCAAGCAGAACAGTTTACTGAACTGTATTGTGCCAAATAATGTTGAGGTTTTTTGATGAGCATGACGGATACGTCTCCCAGCAAATCTTTTAAAGCATTCTTCACTAGTTTGCTAAAACAGCTAATGAATGATTTATGTCATAACCCCTGAGCATCACTATTACTCCACTGCTACTGAATAGTGCATAGAGATCCAAGCATGCCTTAATAGATAATGAATAGTACTGTATGTGGAACAAAACTTGAATTCCTTTTTTATGTTTTTATTCCAATGAAGTATTGCATCCCCTAGTGGCATATTACATAAGGTGAATTAACCTTTAAACAGTATGTGTGATAAGGTCCCATTATAACTAATGACAGTTGCTTCGTTTGACTGTCAGAGAATGTAGAGCACCCGGAGAGGAAAAAAACGCCTTGTAAATTAAACATGAAGAGGTCTGTGTTTTCACCTCGAGCTCCTCTGCTTGAACATTTTAAAGATTCTCACACAGAGTTTCCTCCACTGCCAGAGCGCTCTGCTTCAGAGAACTTTACTGTGTGTGCAACTGCCTCCGCACCGCCGAACACCTATTGAAAGTTTAACTTCTTGATTGTTCCCTAGACAGACTTTATAATGCACCTCTGTGTGAAGTCCAAGTTGAAATCAAAAGAAAGACAAAGACAGCTGTAAAAAGTCTCCACAGCGTGGGCCCAGCAACTTCTGCAAAAGTCAATGCAGGGAGGGGTGGGTAATCCAGACCACATGTGTATCTGGACCAGTGAGCTTAAAGGGACAGTTCACCCAAAAATTAAAAAAAAATCTGCTATTGTTTAATCACTCCAATATCTTTCGAAACTTGTATGACTTTCTTTATACCTGTCTTTTAGCAGGTTGTCAAAGCTGCTGTTTTCCATACAATGAAAGTGAATGTTACCACGGTTGTAAAGGGATATATTTTTTTATATTTTAATAAAATTGATTAAAATTATACTAACTTATATACTAACTTATACTAACTAATTATATATATATATATATATATAATTTAAATACTTTTTATTGTTAGTATGCAATTTTATCATTCATATTTTTTACATATATATATATATTTTTAATTATACTTTTTTCCCCCTCCAAAATAATTGTTAATACACTTCTGTTCAAAAGTTTGGGGTTAGTAATTATAAAAAAAAGGTATCTTATTCTCTCAATAATACCATAAAAAGTAATATTTTGAAATATTATTACAAAACTTTTCTAATTTTTTTATATTTTAATTCAAATTAAATTTGATGAAATCATTAATCACGACTCATGATCTTTCAGAAATCATTTTAATATGTTGATTTGGTGCTAAACATTTCATATGTTGAAAACAGTTGTGCTGCTTAATATTTTTGTGGAAACCATATATATATATATATATATATATGGGAGAGCGGGGCACAAAGTAACGCTTTTTGACTTTCTCAGTTTGTAGTACAATTATGTGTTTTTGTTTTATTAATACAGTATATACTTTTTTCTTGATATACCCCGAAAGAATGGAAGTGAAATGTGACAACATGCCCCATAGGTGGGGTACATTGTAACATGTGAGGGGCACATTGTAACATGACATATGACAGCTTAAAATGTTATCTGATCTAATAAAAAAAATATACAAAACAAACTAAAATATTTTCTAAATAAAATACAATTAAAAAACATTTTCATATAAAATAATGGCAATTTTTAATAATTAAATATAAACTCATTTTTGAGTTTTGACTACAAACACATGAAAACACAGCTATACAACATAGTTCAAAACAAATAAATAATTATTAATTTCTGAAAATTGACTCTCAGTCTTTATTCACCTTTTTCTCACGTTTTCTCAAATTAATAAAAGTATAGAATATAATAGCATATTTCTAATAGGGGCACATTGTAACGCAGTGTTACAACATGCCCCCGCCTGCACAACTGGGATTTAAACCCTGCTAGTGTCTTCTGCCAGTTATCTCAACTATTAAATAACATCTTGGAGATTAAAATAATATCAGATTTGTCTTATTTTAAATAAACACAAAAAATAGAGATGAAAAATTAACTTAAGAAATTTACTTTTGCTATGGTTTAATAAATGTCTATGGATATCTTCCAAAAAAAAAAAAAAAAATTTGGAGGAATTTTTTTTTCTATATAGTGTTGATATGGCAACTAGTAAATAAACAAAGTTTCGTCATCCAAGCATGTGCGGAAGTATTTAAAACAAGCGTGTTACAACTAACCCCACGTTAGGTTGTGCCCCGCGCTCCCCTATATATATATATATATATATATACATATATATATATATATATATATATATATATATATATAATATTATTATTATTATTATTATTATTATTATTATATTATATTTTTTTTGAATCCTGGAAATTAAAAAGTTCAAAATAACAGCATTTATTTTAAATAGATTTTTCTTTGTAAAAACATAAAAGCCTTTACTGTCACTTTTGAACAATTTCATGCATCCTTGCTCAATATAAGTATTAATTTCTTGAAAAAATGCTTTCTTTTTATTTATTTATTCATTTATTTGGACTTTTTAGACAGTTCAAACAAGTTTGACAAGAGAGTAAGTAAAAAAAAAAAAAGAAAAAGAAAAGAAAATTCCTTTTATGGTGGGTTGATATGCCCATTAACTCATGTGGACATCTGTGTTTTATGTTAATGTTATGTTTATGTCCACATTCTCCTTATCAAGTATTGATGGCATTGTTACGGAGAAGTGTGTGCGTTTCAATCTTTAGACAGGATGATTTATGCATTGTGTTAAGGGGGAATGTGCACACTCTGTAAATTCATCAACTCTTTGACCCCCAGGTTAAACCTCTTCACTGTATGTTGCACTGCACATCACCCTTGCGGATCTAAATTAATCTCAAAAGCGCATAAAGAACCATCCATCCTCCACTGTCTGCATGTGCCCCAGAGGAATAGACCCTCCCTTAAACACCTGACGCCAGCATCTATCTACTGATATCACTTTGTTCAGTCTCCTAGAAGCTCCTGCTTGACCTTACTGAATGCAAATAACTCGACATACAGTAATGTACCGCTTTTTTTATTGCTTGTGCTCATTAATTCTCATTCTAATTACAGTCCAGTTTCTTTCACAGTGCCTGTCCACTCTAAGGCATTTGTTAAGCTAATCTAACCATGCTTGACTTGAAACAAGTTAGTTTTTTTCTGCATTGTCTATTTCCTGTAATTACACGGACGGAAAATTGCACGAAAAGATGATAAGGACAGATTGGCTCTTTCAAATTTCATCTGGAGCTGATTAATTTCATTTACATATCATCGCTGCAGATGTCCTTTATGCCTTATTGTTTTTAGATAATAGCTTGTGTAATTGTGAAGTCATAATTTCCCTAGATTATTTGAGTGTGCTAGGGAACAGATTCAGTCATTAATTTCTCACTCTGGTGCATTAGAACAACACCAGAGCGAATACATAATGACTGAATAATTGGGTGAACTATCCTTACAATATCTCCTTTTGTCGTCTACAGAAGTCATACATTTGGTTTTATGCTTTTGGTTTTACTCCCTGTTTTCTTGATTCGTAGTTGAGATTTATTTTTAACATATTTTTTGTCCTTTGACGGGTGTCCTCAGATTGTGTGCTTGCTCTGTGTGTGTGTGTGTGTGTGTGTGTGTGTGTGTGTGTGTGTCACACAGCTTGAATCCCCCAAACTGACGGTTCCCAGCCCAACTGCAGCATCCTTTAATTACAGCCAGGATGAAAATGCGTCTCTGTGTTCTGGGAATAAGAAGCTCCTTTAGAGCTCTACTTATTGTTCCCTTCCTAATATATTTATTTATTAAAACCTTTCAGAACAAAAAGACCCGATCGGAGCTATGCATATGAGAAACTCCACTTTTCCGAAGACTTAAAAAACGAAGTAACCGTAACACGTTTCCAGAAACTAGAAAAGTCACATCAGCATCACATTATAAATCTAGGACCACCTCCCTTTGGGTTCTTATCATCCCAAAATACCATGGTATTTATAATAGTAGTACCATATGATTGTCATACTATGGTAATCATTCAGTACCATGGTATATATATGAAAGCACCATGCTTTACTGCCCACTTTACAAACTTTTACTGTGCCCTTTTTTTTAATACTGTATATAAATCTACACTAAATTGCACAAAATCACATAGCCTATTTACACATTTTCATGAAAAAAATCTATGAGCACATAACTTCAATGTGTTCTGTAACGTTACTGTATTGAAAAACGTTACTGGCAAAACACCTCATGCACTAACGCCCTCTATTGGTGAAGGGTTGGAATTTAATGTTGTGAGCACCAGTGTTATTATTTATATACAGTACTATTATAGTATTTATTGTTATTTTGAATTAGCTTTTATTTTTTCCGTTTGTCAATGTTTTTAGTCATTTTGTTATGTGCTTTTTATTTTTATATTTTTTATATTTAGTTTTTTTTAAATACTTCAACTTATTTCAGTTAGTTGGAAAGGCAAAACTTCTAATTCTCAGTAAGTTTTAAGTCTTTTTTTATCTAGTATTCATATTGATTTAGTTTCATTTTAGCTTTATTTCAATTCTTACAACAGTTTTAGTTAACAATAGCACTGGTGAGTACACCGTGTACGAGGCATATCATTTCACTGGATTGTCCCTCTTCAAATTCACTCAGAGATGAGCGTGGGTCTAGACATATTGATCCTTCTCATCGTTTGACATTTCCATAATTGATTTTACGGTGTTACCTGAAATCCCCGAAGTGAGCTTTGATAAATACGCTTGAGCTTGTGAGAGATGCACGCAGATATTCAGACAAACAAAAGACAGAGCAGCCTGTTATCTGCATTCCCTTTGGCAGATTCCTTTCTCTCTCAACCAGTTACTTTGACTAAACCTGATTGGTCTCTTTAAACATGGCCTTTTCTTCATCCTCAGACACTGATACAATCACAGCACACTTCTTAAGAAGATCAAAGCCGTGGATCAGATCCGTTTTTTGCTGCTTTAGCTCAGTACTGTGGTGAGATCCCGAGCTTCTGCTTTAGGTCCAACACAAACAAGGCCGAATTTGTCTGCACTACATTTTAATTGTTGGTCTATGTAAACATGCATTAGAAGGACATCTTTGACTGTTTTAAAGACGGCATGTAAACCATACTTTCTGTCCCCTTTTTTAGTTGTTCCCTCCACAAGAACTCGTCCTGTGTGAACGGCTGTTGCTGAATTCATGTTATAGCTGTGTATTTGTATTACATATGTTATTGTGCATGCCTTTGTGAGCAGGTGTCTTTGTGTCACTGTGAATGCTACCCTCCGCAGAGGTTTGACAGGTGCAGTTGTGTGCCGGATGTCGTGCCATTAATAATTAGGCTTCAGCTTTATTCTGGCGGTTTAATTAAAATTGTCTCATTTCTTTGCAGCACAGAAAGTTTCCCTAGTGCGTTGCGGTTGCTTAGCATAATGGCTAGGGCATGAAATGTTTCCTGGTAATATACTGTATTGTTATTTATTATTAATAATAATGTTATGTTAGTATGTAAATTATATAACAGGATATTATTTAATTTTTTAAAATGTTCCTTTTTTATTATTATTTCTTTTAGGAAAGTTGTTTTTGTGTTGGGTTGCCACTTTATTTCCAAATAAAGGCTCTTGAAGACGTAAACCCGGTTAAGAACCAGCATGTGTTGCTTAGTGTGCCAGATCTGATTTTAGATCTTTACACAGCAATGAGTCAGCTCTGTTGAAGATCACAAACTAAAATTTGCTTGCTCTGGATTCAGGCTCTTGTTTTGTTGGATCTGAGCATGGCATTTGATATTGTTGACATAATATTCTTCTTGAACGTCTTGAATCCAGGACACTGCACTACAGTGGTTTGCTTCTTACCTTGAGAATAAGATTTTTTCTGTAAATTTAGGAAATGTTTCCTCATCATCCTGCTCCTATTTCATGTGGTGTGCCCCAGGGATCCATTTTTGGACCTTTATTTATTTCCCTTTATATGTTTCCTTTGACCTACATTTTTCAGAAACACAACATTTCTTATCATGGCTATGCTGACGATTCTAGGTTTTACCCTTCAGAGAGGCTTGACACCACTGTTTCTTTTGATGTTGTATAGAAATGCATAAAGGATATTATATTGGATAACAAATACATTTTTTTGCAGCGTAAAGATGATAAAATAGATTTTTTGATTATCTCGCTTGCAAGTTGACTGCAGTCAAACTTTTGACTGGGTCTAAAAAGGACAACCACATTTCCCCTATTCTAGCATAATAAGTGTTGGTGTTGCTTAAACATCTGTTCTCCTGTTTAATTTTCAGAGTGATCAGCAGAGCTCCAGGACTGAAGCTGGTCGTTGAGACACTGATGTCATCACTCAAGCCTATCGGGAATATTGTGGTCATCTGCTGTGCCTTCTTCATTATTTTTGGCATCTTGGGAGTTCAGGTGAGTAAAAACAATATAAAAACGATATATATATCCCTACAGAAATCACCAGCTTAAACAAGTTTAAAATAATTTTCTGGTAGTTTTAGAGAGATTTTGAGCACTTTTCTGCTTGGTCAGCCTGGCAGGCCGTCTTAAACCAACTTCACCCCACAGTTATAAAGTGGATATAATGTTTCTTACTTGGATCACACTATTAAAGTTAAAGCTTAGGGATTAATTGGAGTAATTCCTTCTAAAACACCATATATAAAGTAACACATAACATATGAGCTCTGTGTGTTTAATCCACAAGATTGCCTTTAAGACTCTTAGTGAGAGTGAAAGTGGTGCACAGAACGAATACATGATTTTCTGTCATTTCTGTAAATTTGAAACATACTCTTCCTACCCACAGCTGAATAATTTGACTATGATTAAAATGTTCTGTTTTCCATACTTCCACAATTTACATAAGACCGTAGGGGAACACCGATGCAATTTATCTTCCATTCTTCCAGGAAAAGATGCCTGTGCTTTTGTGCCTGTAAAATGTGTCATGCAGTAACATTGATTATGTCCTTGTATGGTTTCCATTGAACAGTCATACTGGACTTTCTCTTATGGGGACATAATCATATTGTGGAAGGTTGTAACAGTGTCTTGAAATGACTCATTAGAATGCCTAGCAATTTTGGGTAAACCTGTTATGTCAGTCAAAAAAGTACTACATTATTTAACAGTGCATAAAGTTATGACATTATTGGCATATTCTAATTTTTTAAAAAATAATTTAATTATTTAGTTATTTCCTTTAAAGAGCCTAGGGTTATCTGAGAAATGTGTATGTTTTTCCAAAAATCGTTCACAGAGAAAAAGAAGGTTAGTTGTGTGCTGAAAATTGCTTTGTTTTTTTTTCCACAGCTATTCAAAGGAAAGTTCTTTGTGTGTCAGGGGGAGGATACAAGAAACATCACCAACAAGTCAGATTGCAACCTTGCTCAATACAAATGGGTCCGACACAAGTACAACTTTGATAACCTTGGGCAGGTAAGCACTTACATTTGCTCTATCTCAAGATTCTCTTTTAAATGTACCTAGCGACTGGTAATGCCACTTCCAATTTGAAAATAATCTGTTATGGTTGCGTCCCATTTTCAACAGTCAAATGGAGCCATTGAAGTCAAAGGTTTCTTTTAACCTTTTTTTTATCATCTTTCACCTCCCTCAGGCTCTCATGTCCCTTTTTGTTCTGGCTTCCAAAGACGGTTGGGTGGACATAATGTACGATGGACTGGATGCTGTCGGTGTCGATCAGCAGGTATTGACCGTATCAGAAGCTCCTTTTACCTGCATAAAATGTTATTGTAATATTATTTATATGGAATTTCATGTTTGTTGATTCACCTTGTGATACATTTGATCCACAACTATGGACAGTGCGGCAACCTTTTCATTTAAGTGGGTCACAGTTTCTAGAGTACAAACAAACTGTGGGCCAGAATATATCCCAGTCGTTCGCATTCTCTAATAACCGCAAACTCTGATTGGACAAACTCCATGAACTGAATCAGAGCTGAAAAATCCATGATCAGCATTTCTGTCCTAGCTTCAAAGAACTGATTTCCCATTCATAAGTTCTTCTGTAAGCTCCTTACTGTCCATTCATCAGATTTCTTTGAAGTGCCTTATTTTACACTCTTTCCTCCAAATATCTATTTTATAATACAATTAGAATTTTCAAATACTTTCTGAATAATAAAAAGTAATTTTTTTGCACGAAAAGGAAGTCTCCATGCTTCATGTGTGGCTGTGGGCTCCTGAAATTGTTCTGCTCTAATTGAAAAGAGGCCAGCCCCCTGTCCTAGCCAAGGCATTCATGTGCTTGAATTGGAACAGATATCTCTTCTTTAGTGCCTGCCATGTGGCCTGTGCCTCACCATTGCATGCAGAATGCTTAATCTAGCTAAAGGCAGGCGTTGAGTCTCCAGCAGGACAAACCTTTGAATTGAAGTGTTATTGATATCATAAATCTCCATAATTCTTAACCTCAGGCTAGTCCTGCGGACCTGACCCAGATCTATCTATCTATCTATCTATCTATCTATCTATCTATCTATCTATACACCTAAATTCGTGTTTGTTAATTCTTGAGTCTTTGTTCAGTCAAGTCTTTGTATTTTAAATAGAATATATTGTCAACCAAAATTAGTTGATTTAATTTAACTTAAGTTGAGTGTGATAGGTTGCCTCATTTTTTCAAGTTGGCTCAACATGTTGTTTTAGTTACCTTGACAATAATTTTTAAGTTCAAAACTACCTGTTACTCAGGAGATGAAAAAAAGTTTTTAAGTTAACTTTAATTGGAGTGAATTAGTTGAGTTAACTTAAAAAGTTGAATGTGATTGATTATTTTAAGTTAGTTCAATTCTTCTTTTCTATAGTGTATTTACCAGGGTTCCCACGGGTCCTTGAAATCCTTGAAAGTTTGTGAATCTGAAAAAAAAATTCAAGACCCTGGAAAGTTTTGGAAAATAAACATGCATAGATACAGGTCCTTGAAAGTGCTTGAATTTATTTTGTGCAAGAAGCTTTCTGGAAAAAATGCCAAATTATTCCCTCCGGTACACTAATGTGTTATTTCGCCAACACTTCGTGGCCTATGCACACTAGCTTGCTTGATTTACGTTAGTTACACGCATTTGCAAGTTACGTTAAGTGTTTCCCGCGTGAGGTACTTTGTGTTGTACGTTGCTGTGACGTTCACGCGCGCATGAAACTACTACGATGGAACCTCAACGTTTCGTAGACAAACCGCTGAAACATTACAAAAATAGTCTGGTTACAAAATAAAATAAAAGCCATGCAAAAGTTAATATCAGATCATTTGAAAATACAGTTTAGGAGGATGTTCTGAATATTATTCCGTTTTATGCAAAACAGAAATACCACAAATAGAAAATCAGATCTCTGTCATATGGCCAAAAATAAATGCAAAAAAATATTTTTTGCATAGTTTGACACATGCAAACTGTAACATTGTATCTTACAATGTAACATTGCTCTCTCTTGAAATGTGTCCCCACATTAAGTCCTTGAATTTGAGGGCATTGGACCTGGAAAGTCCTTGAAAGGTCCTTGAGTTTGAAGTTAACCAAGGTGTGGGAACCCTGATTTACACTGCCATTCAAAAGTTTTGGATCAGTAAGACTTTTTAATGTTTTTAAAAGGTTCTTTTGCTCACCCAGGATGCATTTATTTAATCAAAAAAATTCAGTAAAAAACAGTAATATTGAGAAATATTATTACAATTTAAAGTAATTGTTTTCTGTTTGAATATATTAAAATGTAATTTATTTCTGTGTTTGCGAATTTTCAGCATCATTACTCCGGTCTTCAGTGTCACATGTTCCTTCAGAAATCATTATAATTTTCTGATTTGCTCAAGAAAAAAATATTCTTATTATCAATGTTGAAAACACTCGTGTACATTTCTTTTTGATGAATAGAAAGTTCAAAAGAACAGCATTTATCTGAAATAGAGATATTTTGTTTGTGTATGTGTGAGCGTGTGAATATATATATATATATATATATATATATATATATATATATATATGTATATGTATGTGTGTGTGTGTGTAACTTCCTAGCTAGCTTAACCACCATTGTAGTCTGTTCATTGACTTGTGTTGTGTTTATCTGTGTGTTGTAGCCCATCATGAATTACAACCCATGGATGCTTCTCTATTTCATCTCCTTCTTGCTGATTGTGGCTTTCTTCGTGCTCAACATGTTTGTCGGCGTGGTGGTCGAGAACTTTCACAAGTGCCGGCGGCACCAGGAGGCCGAAGAAGCCAAACTGCGCGAGGAGAAGCGCCTTAAACGAATGGAGAAAAAAAGAAGGAGTAAGGAGAAGGAGCTAGCTGGTCGGTAGCCTTTCCACACCTTTCTGAGTCCTGCTTGATCATTTTGATTTGACCGCGTGCTAAATTAGATGCTAATGCTAATTAGAGTAACCGGCGTATGAGGAATGAGATGCTCGGGCCCCTAATTAGCTAGAAATCCACTCCCCGGCTTGCCCCCCTTTTGCCTGGGAACGTCTTTAGAGCATGTCCCATGGCTTGCATGGTGATCTGCTTACTGAGAGAGCAGGGTGTGTGGTGGACCCCTGACACAGGGGTCTGCCCACCCTCCTCATCTCTTGCATGTAGGGCAGTGAAGTCTGAGAAGTAAATAAAAATCCAGTCTTGTCACACTCAAATCGGTTACATCCATCCTGCCTGCTCCAATGCTACCCAGGATGCACGGCGTGGTATTGTTGACCTTTTCTTTTGGTTCCACTTCCTGCTATTCTCAGCACAAGGCGTTAGCATTAAAGCAACTTCATTTAGGATCTCTGTGTGGATGCTAGCTGTTGTTTCGACATTGGCTTGGACATTGGTCCAGCATGTTTGATCTTTAAGCAACAGTTAAAATGGGAATTTCTTTTTTTTAAGCCCTTGAGAAATACAGATGTAAATAGGTGATCTATAACTATATAACTATATAACATTTGAGTCGGACCACAAGATCAGACACAAAAACTCAAGCAACTTTTATCACTTAATCTCAGTTCAGAGGTCAAATTTATTCCCCTCTAAATGTCCTATCACACCATACTTTCTCATTAAGATCTTTATTTGATTTGCGCATTAGCTGATTAGTGTGTCCTTTTGTTTTATAGCGCTATCATGCCATCAGCTTTAGCTGGAGAGGGAAAAGTGCTTCATTTTACCCTCAGTTCTTCATCTTTTCTTTTTGCTGCATATCTAATTTTCCGTAGGCGTGAATGTCTGACGGGATGTGTCAGGTTTCTAGGGTTGAAATGGGATTAAACCGTGTGTCAGCTTTCCCTGGCTCGATTAATATTTTGAAACTTCTTTTTGAACGTAATATCTAAATATCCTGAGGTAACTTTGTGGACTTTTGCTATTAAAAGTTGAGCAGAAAAGTTGTGGTTCCTTTCAGGTGAACTTGTTGGTATGACTGTTATCATAAACTGAATAAGTTTACTTAGATATTTCCATCCACAAAGCCCACAACTATCTAGGACTAATAATCTAGAGTTTAAACAGCCGGGATAAATAGATTTAGTATTAGAGTTTACACACAACAATAAGGATTTCTTTTTTGGACTCAGAATAATTGGAACACCCACTGGCATATTCTCCCAGAAAATCCATCCTGTTTCAGCACCGTTTCCTTGCTTGCCCTACCTGATTAACATGGTTTCGTTCTTCTAGATATAATGCTGACCGGTGTCAGTTGGTCCAGTCCTGATCACACACAAGGTACAGATTGTATATGGCATGTCTATGTGTTCACCGTGGTGGTGGTGGTGGTTTGGGATGAGGGAGGGGGTGGGGACACCGGGTGGGAGGGCACCATCAGCGCCCATGTTCTCACCTCATCAGATATGATCTGGCCACACAAGAATTGTCTGTGGACGTGTGTTTGTCTGGTTTCCACACCTCATCAATAGTTCCAGCCAGCCCAGCCTCAAGCTCACACAGGGGATGGATAGAGAGAGAAAGAGATAGAAAAAACGCAAATGTTTTTGTTATTATTTTTTTTTTTAATATGGTTATAGTTCTTGATGAATCAAGTTGAACTCACCTCAGCCTGCAGTAAGTGCTTTGGTGGTATTATAGGTCCGATCTCTCGATGTTGCCCCCAATGTGACGCACTGTGGCTGACTGTTCGAAGGGAAGAGTATCACTGTTTATGTCTGTAGCTTTTTTTGATCTGTCTGCTTTAAAGTTCTCTTATCAGTTTGATGTTGTGGCATAGTGATTCACTTCGTTTTGTGATGTTACCCCATAATCAAAAGTTACTGACTTGCTAAACACAACACCACACCGTGCTGTTGTTCAGAGGCTGCATGACGTGTTGAAACTCATTTGTGACTTATGTGAGTGAAATGTTTGTGTGGCACACTTGTTCCACTTTGACTTAAGAAAATGTTGCTGTACTGGGCTACTCCACATGATTTCAACTGATACAGTAACTTATACGGGTTTATATACGGATTTATATCTGCACTTCTCAAGTATGTTCAAGCTTTTGTTGCAACTAACAGCTATTTTGATTTATCGATTCATCTGTTGTTTCAATTAACCCCCATTTAAAACCTAAATTTGATGTTTGTTAAGAAAATGTAACTGTAATAGCGACATTTACACACTCGCTTTCTAGAAGTGCTTGCATTATAATATTTTTATTATAATATTTAATAATATAACTTTTTACTATATAAATAATTGCAGCCTTGAAGAGAATAGATTTATTTCAAAAACATATAAAATTACTCCAAACTAGTGTAAGTAAATGTGTTTCATGAAAAAATTTATGCTTTTACTGCTTGTTGTTAGTTGTTAGTTGTTGCAGCCCTAGTATTAGCCATATGTAATTGAAAATTAAGTTAACCTGACCGAAATGGCATTTTATTTTTTGGATCCATTCCCAACTTATGATCTTCTGTGCAGAAACAAATATCAATGACAGTAAAAAAAAAAAAAAACAATAAAAAAAAAAACAATTGGCAGTTATGTAACCCAAAAAGCAGAATATTTTTGTGCATGGAATATGTTTACTTGTTCTCAGTGTAGCTGAGAGACTCTTATCTTTCCCCTTCTGTCTGTGTTCTGCCTCGGTGAACGAGCTCCCTCGTGAACCCCATTTTTTTCTTTCCTCCCTGCCTTTCGTTTCTTTCCTTCTCTTTCTCTCTCTCCAACTTTCTTTTGTCCCTCCTTGCCCCTGTTCACCTAATGTTCTAGCAAAACATCTTTTTTTTTCTTTCTCAATTATCCATTTTAAAACCCCTTATTTTTTTTTTTACTATACCACTGTTAGATGGAGACTCCTTATAAGAGTACAACTACTAATGTGATAATTATTATAAATTTACATCAGTTATTTACAATTATATATATATATATATATATATATACTTATATATAAGTGATTAATTTTTGCAATGAAATAATATGGCAGCGGCTAATAATCATATGTAATGCATCCACACCAGAAGGTGTCAGTGTAGTATCCAAGACCACTGGAATAAATGAGCAAAAAAATAAACAAAAACATACTTGCTGCATCCAAAATCGCATACTATATAGTAGGTACTACATTTGGTTTGAAACTTACTTTGCGACCTTTAAAAAGTATGTTATATATAGAAAGAATGTGTGCAGTATGAATGATATTTGGACATATACCACTTCCGCCATGTTGTCATTGCCATGTGACCTACAGCGGTCAGTTGCATCGCTTCACTTACATTCACAAATCCTCTGCGGTGGTCTCATCACGGGATAGTAAATTGTCCATCGAATGCGCACTTCAGAATCTTCAGTAGGTCATTCGGGTACTTTTCGATTACGGTATGGAAGTCTTCTTGTACACACTTCTAATGTAGTTGATATATCCCCCCTTTCCACCAGAATGGTTCGTGTTCTTGCGCTAGTGTTTCCACAGACTTGAAGAACAAACGGTGACGTTGCGCTACTATGTGTCGTTTACCTGACTATATCCAGTCTAAAAAAAACATTGGGCATCCCGGTGTTTCTGCTGGCAGTGCGGCACTTCTGTTTTGCTGTTCACGGTCAGTGGTGGAATGTAACGAAGTACAAATACTTCGTTACTTTACTTAAGTAAATTTTTCATGTATCTGTACTTTACTTAAGTAGAATCAATAGTGCATACTTTTGACTTTTATTTCGTTACTTTTTGCAGCAATTATTATACTTTCTACTCCACTACATTTCTACAACGTTTCGTTACATTTTCGTTACATTTTCTTATCAGTTTTTCCCCTGCCAAAACAGGGATTGAAAGAAAATCTCCATGTTTTTGGTGCGTTCATGGTGGCGCTGCCAATAAAGCACCTAAGCTGTCACAAAGAACCGGCAAAAGTAATGAATATGTAAAATATAGCAAGGAGATATTTTAATTGTTTATTAATAAACAAGTGTTTTCTGTGTTGGCTGCAAAGATGAAGTTGACGATGCTGACCTTGCAATCTTCGCAGTAGTGAACGCGCCAGAGAGAAATGCGCATTTCATACTGATAAGCAGAGAGCTGTCTGTTTTCTTTCGTTTTAAATTGTTCTGTTTAAAAGTACACATTTAAAGTTGTCTAAAGATATATTTATCAGGTCTGTGAGGCAAGTAGGCTACCTTATACGCTGAGTTTCGGTTCATTTATGAGACGCACTTCAGTTCACACGCCGGTGCCTCCGTGTCGTGATTATCTATTTTCTACTATATTTACTTCTTATTTATTAAATACTGGCAATTGGTTGATTATACATTGAAACAAGATACAATTAATACAAAACGAAATTCACTTAAACAAAGGCTTTGTGCTTTCTGTTTGAGGTCTCTGTGAAAGTTTTAAAGCAGTCTTTTAGTGCCGCTTTCAGAGCGCTCATGTCCATAACATTGTTTTTTCCTCATAAATGGGAACACGAAAAATAAAATAAAACAAATATTTTGTGTTCTGTGGAGAGCCAACCCTTCATCCGGTGGGTATTACTTTTGGTTTGTGCAGTGTAATTCACAGAATTACAAAAAAAAAACTAGTTTTGTGGTGTAGGTCTACGTATTGTCTAATGTTAACTTCAAAAAAGGGGTGTGTCGCGATTCTGCCTTCTCTCACCGCGACACAGGTTTGTAGATCTGAGTGTAACGATTTCAGATTCATATTGTTACAGCCCTAATTATTAGAATATAGACATTAAGAGAATAAATTGTAATGCAAGTACTTTTACTTTTAGTACATTTACTTAAAGTACATTTAAAATCATGTACTTTTTACTTTTTTTTGTAGGGTTTTCATTGTGGTACTTCTACTTTTACTAAAGTAAATATGTCTCTGGTTATTTGTACTTTTATTTAAGTACTGAGATTCAGTACTTCCTCCACCACTGTTCACGGTATCTGGAGTGATTCTAGCGAAACGGCGCCTCGGATAAACTCCCGGTACTCTCATCTTTTGTTTTCAGAGATATATTGAAACTGAAACCATTGGTTCACTCGCTCTATCACTATCTATCACGCTGGGTCTCTCTCACATGCATAGTTTTATAAAGAGCAATATAGCACAACATTATTTCATTGCTCAACGAGACAGCGTCAGCATTTCTCTTCCCTCTGCTTCCCGGCTCTGTTTCAGACTAGCAAGTTTTTAGGGCTGGAGTTAAACCAATCTTCCCGTTACGGAACCCTCTTTTCTGCAGAGGAAATGCACAGAGCGTTTCGAGAATATCCGCAACAGAACCGTGTTGGTGGAAAAGAAGTGGTATTGTCCCTGTCCCAAATGGCACACTTCATGTGCACTTGTGGTCTTGTGGACTTTGTAAGTAGGGTGTCACATTTGCCATTTTAGGTTTCAGAAGGGTGCTCACTAGCATTCCCTTTGCAGCTGATATGCGCCCTCGATTCACACTTGTGCCGAGCCCGCGAGCTCCGCATCAGACTACATTCTACACGACAGTCAAAGCGGCATTTTAAGTTGTGGACTTGGGGGAGGATTGAGAGGGCTTAGAGTTCTGTTTGGGACAGGGCCATTGTTTTTGTATAGTTGTTGTATTCGCTCATATATTCAAACATGAGAGCTCTGCAGATTAGCCTGAAAGTGTAATTAACATATTTTACCCTGAGTGTATCGATCACACTTTTTCCATATATTAAACACAGTCGCACACGTCAGCGTTGTTCGTAATGATTGAGTTATGTTGTCGCATTTGGGATGAAAAATGACAGGCTTCATTTTGCTTCTAATTAGAAGACAATTTGTTAATTACTCAACCGTCCAGTTACACAGTGCCTCAGCATATTTTATAATTCTGTTTTGGATTTCTTTTTGGGAGAGGTGGGGGTGTTACCCCCCATCAGTATGTCTCTTTCGATTAGCTTCTGTTCCCCTCCTGTTGGACTGCCGTCGCTCTGTATGCTTGCGTATGGGATCAAAGGGCTGGTTAATCATATCTCACTGCAGTAGGGCTGAAACCATCTGCCTCTCCTCTACCTGTGTCCTCCCCCAGTCGCCATTTATTAGCCGTTCTCTGAGGTGCCTCATCAGAAATGTGTTCTGCCAGCAGTTTGCCCGGACACACTATATTAGCAAGGCATATCATTTGGAGGTGTCCTTGATTAGGTAACATCTGATTTACAGTAAGTCCTTTTAGGCTGCAGCATGGTATTAATTATTATCCTGCGACTATCAAGGGATGTTTGCATTTTTCCATCCATTTAAAATCTTGATGGTGCATCATTGATGAGCGCAGATGAAATCTACAGAAGGGTTTTTTTTTTGTTGACATTTTTAATTCATTTTAGTTTTCTCCCATAAAAGCTATGGTCTGTATATATTAATACCTTGATTATTAATAATCGTAGATGTCAAAAAATATAATTGATGAGGCATACTAATTGGCAGTTGGCATACAGTGATTGTAATGATTACAGTACATTGTCATTCAACCCTTTTTTATTTTAAATAATGTAACATCAAATGATAGAGTGAAGTAAATTAACTTTTTCAATGTAATGTAAAAAATCACCAACCGCTGAAGAATAGATTCTTCTTACTCTTTACTTTGTAAATATTTAATTCAATTTATTTACATAGCGCTTTGTACATTGTTCCAAAGCAGCTTAATAAAAAATGTAAAAATAAAGAAGATAAAAGGACAAGAAATTTGTGCTAGACAACCCCCCAGTGAGCAAGCCCAAAGCAAGAGTGGCAATGACAAAAACACCCTAGGATGTTCAAGTATAACTACTTGGTATTATTTATTATTATTTATATTATATATTTTGCTGCCTAACTCAAAACAAATTTATTGTTGACAAAAACACCCTAGGATTTTCAAGTATAGTAACTACTTTGTATCATTTATTATTATTTATATTATATATTTTGCTGCCTAGCTCAAAATTATTGTTTATAAATTATAAATAAACAATTATAAATGTCATAAATTGTGTACCATATGAAGGGGACTATATTGTTTTGGATTATAGAACAATCTCTTTGTTGTGGTCTATCTAGAATATTTAATTTTTTTAATGACTGAAAGCTCATCATATTTGGAGAATGACCCTGCCATTTTTTCAATTCACCTTTTCTGGCATTCTACATTCTTATTCATAGCTGTAAGCGCAATCTAATTAGCTAAAGTACCTAATTAATAACCTGGGATGTGAGCTGCAGAACGTCATTAATGATGGATGTTCTAATTCTGCAGATCTACAGGCTTATTCATTGGGTTCCATGTGCAGAATCAATGTACAGTTACATTTGTGTAAAAAACGATCCCCCGATTGAAAATTCGCCTTAACCAAGCATATATGAGCTCAGCATTTATTCAATTTGTCTTTCTGCACCCACGCAGAACTGGAAATGACCCACCTCTCTTTCTTTTCATCTCCAGCAGACTAGTATACAGTCTCTCGACTAATACTGGGGGAGCAATGAGACAGCGAATGACAGAGGGAGAAAATGAAATTACTAAGTGTCGTGTAACCTCCACTCTTGGCAGCAGAAGGCAGCACGGTCTCTTATGTAACCTGGCAGCTACAAACACCATTTCCTTTCTTCCTACTGCTAGTGAAAATGACTCAAAGTCTTCTTTATGTAACTTGGGCAAGCAACAGCCCCCCAAATTAAACAGATGGCATAAAGTTTTCAGCTGAAAGAATTACTTTTGCTCCGATATATGTCATGAAATGATCCTTTACCTTTAGATAGTTAATGTGTCAGCTCTGTTGACATTCTAATAGTATGGAAGCTTGTTTCCGCCACAAAATAAAAACAATTAAATGATAATTGTGACTTTTTATCTCACAATTGTGAGTTTACATCTCGCAATTCTGACTTTATTTCTCAGAATTGCGAGATACAAAGTCAGAATTGCGTGAAATAAAGTCGCAATTGCGTGTTATAAAGTCAGAATTCTGACTTTTTTCTCGCAATTGCGACTTAATATCACACAATTCTGACTTTATAACACGCAATTGCGAATTTATATCTCGCAATTCTGACATATTTTCTCAGAATTGTGAGATATAAACTCACAATTGTGAGATATAAAGTCCAATTCTAAGACGGACTTTTTTTTTTTTTTTTACCTCAGAATAGTTTATCTCACAATTCTGACTTTATAACACACAATTGCGACTTTATATCATGCAATTCTGACTTTATATCTCCCAATTGCGTATTATAAAGTCAGAATTGCGTGATATAAAGTGGCAATTGCGAGAAAAAAAGTCAGAATTCTGACTTTATAACACGCAATTGCGACTTTATATCTCGCAATTCTGACTTTATAACACGCAATTGTGACTTTATTTCACGCAATTGTGACTTTATATCTCGCAATTCTGACTTTATAACACACAATTGCGACTTTATTTCACGCAATTCTGACTTTATATCTCACAATTCTGACTTTGTATCTCGCAATTCTGAGAAATAAAGTCAGAATTGCGAGATGTAAACTCGCAATTGTGAGATAAAAAGTCACAATTATCATTAAAAAATGTTTTATTTTGTGGCGGAAACAAGCTTCCATATAATAGTGTTGCATTTGGACATTGCGCATATTAAAAGCAATTTGTGATTAAGAAATGCATGGGTGGGTTATATAAAGTCCATGTAACCATTTTGAAATGTACTGTATATAAATAAAAACTGCTCATTAACTGGAATAATTTCGACCTCGGGTGAGGGTACAAGACACATTCCACTTAGTTTGATTCTGATTTAAAATGCATACAGTGTCCTACATTTCAGCAGACTCATGCCTTTTGGCAAGAAGTGCACCTAATCTCTTTATGGGTCTTCATGGTTCATTCTGTATAGGGAGAAGGTTTATTAACAGAATAGATCGAGAACAAAGTTAAGTCTTCTGCAAGAGTTGCTGTAACCTCTTAGTGCGACTTGATCTTTTTGTAAGATTTTGCACTGATATGGCTGGCTTGTTTGTCATGATGTGGGAGTGGAGGCTTGACAAATACCAGCCGAGAGAGGGACGTAACGTTGTCTGGGTGGTTAAACAAGCCATGTGAGCTACTGTATAGAGAGAAAATTACAGGGGAAGAGGTAGAGATATTCTGCTGAAGTAGCACCACTTGTGCACCACTGTGTTTGAAACTAATGTATCAGTGATTATAGATGTTTATGTGATGGTCATATAGATTTTGTTTGTCTTAGCAGAAGCAGTAAATGTGCAGGGTTTTTCGCAGACGAAATCTTGTCATTTTTAGAGGAATCCATGCAATCAGACAAGATTTCCCCTTACAGATTTTACAAATTTGCTGCGTTGACCAAGAAATTGCTGCTTGGCTTGAAAGTCGCATATGTGTGAGCTGTACTTTGTAAATTTACTTTTTTGCTCACCAAGTTTTTGCCTAAATTTCGCTAATGTGACCAGACCTTAATGCATGGCCAGATTAATGCATTTATCAAAAAACGACTTATAAATGTAGAGTAGTACAACATAAGTAACAACCAGTGTTGGCGAAGCTACTTTAAAACTGTAGCTTGCAAATTCATTTTTATAACCGAATAGCTGATTTGTATGGAAGTTTGTTTCCGCCACAAAATAAAAAAAATAAAAGATAATTGCGACTTTTTATCTCACAATTGCGAGTTTACATCTCGCAATTCTGACTTTATTTCTCAGAATTGCGAGATATAAAGTCAGAATTGCGTGAAATAAAGTCAGAATTCTGAGATATAAAGTCAGAATTGCGTGAAATAAAGTCAGAATTCTGAGATATAAAGTCAGAATTGCGTGAAATAAAGTCAGAATTCTGAGATATAAAGTCAGAATTGCGTGATATAAAGTCAGAATTCTGAGATATAAAGTCAGAATTGCGAGATATAAAGTCGCAATTGCGTCTTATAAAGTCAGAATTCTGACTTTTTTTCTCGCAATTGCGACTTTATATCACGCAATTCTGACTTTATATCTCAGAATTCTGACTTTATATCACGCAATTCTGACTTTATAACACATAATTGCGAGTTTATATCTCGCAATTCTGACATCTTTTCTCAGAATTGTGAGATATAAAGTCCAATTCTAAGGGGGGGAAAAAAGACAGACTTTTTTTTTTTTTACCTCAGAATAGTTTATATCTCACAATTCTGACTTTATAACACGCAATTGCGACTTTATATCATGCAATTCTGACTTTATATCTCCCAATTGCGTGATATAAAGTCAGAATTCTGAGATATAAAGTCAGAATTCTGAGATATAAAGTCAGAATTGCGTGATATAAAGTCGCAATTGCGAGAAAAAAAGTCAGAATTCTGACTTTATAACACGCAATTCTGACTTTATATCTCAGAATTCTGACTTTATAACACGCAATTGCGACTTTATATCATGCAATTCTGACTTTATATCTCCCAATTGCGTGATATAAAGTCAGAATTCTGAGATATAAAGTCAGAATGCTGAGATATAAAGTCAGAATGCTGAGATATGAAGTCAGAATTGCGTGATATAAAGTCGCAATTGCGAGAAAAAAAGTCAGAATTCTGACTTTATAACACGCAATTCTGACTTTATATCTCAGAATTCTGACTTTATAACACGCAATTGCGACTTTAAAACACGCAATTCTGACTTTATATCTCGCAATTCTGAGAAATAAAGTCAGAATTGCGAGATGTAAACTCGCAATTGTGAGATAAAAAGTCGCAATTATCTTTTTTTTTTTTTTTTTTTGTGGCGGAAACAAGCTTCCATAGATTTGTTATTTTTTCATGCAAGACTGAAAAGTATGAGCTGAAAGTGATAAAAGTGATCCTTCTATTTTTTCTTTTTATGATTCAAATATGCAGTTGCTCTCTCTGGACCAACAGTGTTTGCATTTGGAGGTTTTACCATGAAAAACTTATGGGATTATTTTTCCCTTTTGTGTTGTAAACAGGGGTTGACTGTCAAAAACCAAACATATTAGGTCAAATGAGAACAGGTTTTGATTGTCAGATATGCCAGGCATTTTAACTAACCTCTCATGTTGAGTAATATAGAATGACATCACTCTCGCGGCACTCTGCACATCATCACCGTTGCCCATCCACCAAGCCTCTGCCATTCTACCTCCATCTCAGATGGCCCATCTTGCTCAAGTCAGACTCAGAAAGAAAGTGTGATTTGTCTGCCAGCATGATATATTATATGTGTGTCTGTGTTTTTTGTCTCACCCTAGTCTATCCTACCGTATATGTTTGCTGGTGTTTGTGTATGAATGTATTTTCTTTACCATGCTCTCCCATTACTGAATATATGATTTATTTATTTCTCTTATAATATATATATATACTTTTTTTTTTTGCTTTAAAATTCTCCTTCTCCTCTGTTATTTTCCAATATTGCACCAGTTTTAAGAAGGCATTTAGTCTGTCATTTCCTGTTGGTTTTGACTCTGTGTGTGCTGGCATATTGTGCCAAAAAAAAAAAAAAAAAAAAAAGCAGTGTATCTGCCAAACGAATTTTTACATTTGGGTGCATCAGCAGTATGTCCAGCAGATATCGACTCATTACTTTTGGAGCAACTCATTGACCATGCACTTCAGGGGTGTAAAACCAGCCTCAATTAAAAACCATTCGGCTTAGAGCAAAGAAAGCAGCAATTTGCTGCCTTCCCTATTCAGATGGCTGTTTTTATCATCTTTGCTTTTTCCCCTTTCTATTTTTGTCTGACATTTTGCCATGCAGGCTTTAGAATTTTTCTCTGGCTCTTCCTTTAAATAACAGTCTAGTCCTCCCACTGCCCACAATTCCCCAGTGCTCATGACTTTCACCCCACATGACTCATGATGTCTGCATAATGGACAGATATTTCTCGAACATATTTCTTAGTGGTGTAGTTTGTTCACCCTAGGGATATGTCAACCTTAACATGAATAATCAACATCAGAACATTGTTGATGTCCATATTTAGACCCTAACCCTCAGACCTTAAAAATGATCAACTATTATTTAAAAAAAAAAAAAAAGAAAAGCAAAAGAAACAATTTTCTTTTTTGTGTGTGCACATTTTTATGGTGTTTGTAGAGTATAAATAATGTTGAAAATGGACCAACGTTTGTCTGTATTTCCCAACTGACTTAGCTTCTGAGGTACTAGCTGCTATATGGTTAATTTCTTGGATTTACACCTTCCACAACCTCTCTCTTCTCTATTGTGCATTGTTAAAATATTTTGAAAGGACTTTGGACCCCCTAAAAGATAGGAAGATTCACCAAAAAAAGAAAAGAAATAAGAATCATGTACATTTGATTACTGGATTATTTATTTATTTACATTTTTAATGTATAATGTGTATTCATATAAGTGTACATGTATATAAATATATATTTCAGCATCTTGTTTCGTGATGGCTCTATCAGTAGTATACTTTTTGCAAATATTAAAAAGTAGGGTGTTCATGCATTTGCCATTAGTAAATAATTTTATGGGGTCCAGAGTTCCTCAATTTAAAGTTACTTTTAAGAACTTTTTTTCCCCTCCAAGTGCACGTGAGTTGCGGCAAAGCCAAAATCATGTTGAAAGCATCAAGACCAGCATGAAGTCTCAATGTGTCGAAAAGGCCAAGACATTTATTGTCGTACCCTCCTTTTTGGGGGTTGACGGGTATTGCACTGAGTTTTAACAGTTAACATTTCCAGAACTGGTGGGCGACTAGTGTTTTGTGGCTAGATTCAAATGTGGTATCATTCAGCCCAAAACCTTCAATTGCCTCACCCAATAATCTGACCGTCATTCTCAAATGTATTCATAGATGGAATCGGAATGGGCTAAAATTGCCATCTAAGCAAAGAATGTCTCATTAAATCATAGTCATGGTATCATTAGCTTGTGCCACAAAAATAGAGACAGAGATGGAGAGGTCCCAGACCCACATTCTCCATCGCTATTTCATTCTTGTGTTGGTTAAAAATAGTTTTAATCCATTTTCCTTCTCTTTAAATTCTTTTAAAGCTGATTTGGCTGATGTGGACATTAGTTGGACCCATTGCAATGGCATGACATCAGAGTGGCACCGCTGCCACTAGGAAACAAAAGTTCAATCCATTATCCAGTAAATAGGATGCCAAGACCTTCCATTTCTCCCAACTTTTTTTATTTTATTTTCTTTTTTCTTTTTTTTCTTTTTTTTTGGGGGGGGGGGGGCGCACAAAAGGCCATCTAATATGAAACTCTTCCGTTAAACTCAGTGCGGTACTCAGGTGCGGTACTCATACGGTTATGGGAGACTGCTTTCCCTCTGTCACTAATTTATTAGTATTATTATTGTGTTTAAGAGGATTGGAATTAGCAATGTACGCAAAATAAAACTGAGTTTTGTCCCTCTGACAAGTCAGGCTTTTTTTGAATGAAAGTGCACAAAGGGAGAGAGTCTCACTACAGAGGGTATAGGAGGGATGTAGTCGAGTGGGGGTGTCCTATGGGAGCTGACCTGTCGACTGTAAAACCAGGCTGTGAACATACTGTACACCTGTTCCCATCTCAACTGTCCTCCGTAATTGAGCACCTTTAAAACTGGGGCAGTCTACACAGCAACTGTTTTCGTTCCCAATGAATGGTTTTGTTTGCTGCCCCCCTGGATACTGTTGTCTGCTGCCCAAATAAATTAATTTAGAACACATGGGTTAAAGAGCAGAACATTGACCTCATCGCAGATTGTGTTAGATCCTAGGAGTCGTAAAAATAACAATAAATAGGCTAAATAAATAAATAAATAACAACTAAAGTGGCAATGTTTTGCCAAATCTGGATATTTAAGATTCATAAGCTGTACATTATGAAAAAGCAAAGGTAATGTTGAGTCAGCACATTTAAAAACACCAGGAGCATGGCTTCAATTAGCAGAATTAAAGCCAGATGGGTTAGAAGATTCCTTTAGTAATTACCCGCAGAACCAGCGTTGCTGACATCTTGTCCTAAGAAATCAAAGCAGAGTGACCCCATATACGTCACATGCATATTTAATAAATAGGACACGACGAAGGTGTGCTGAGTGTACGAGTGTGATATTGCTTTTATACGTTAAATAAACAAGTTAATATTAAGTAACTAACATCTGAGATATTTTTCCAGGTTTTTTTTTTTTATTAATTTTTTTTTGCTAACGAAAACAATTCCAAACAAAGTCAAAAACAGAATTGTTGCATGTTTGTGAGCAGAAAACAGTAGTGGCGTTTTGTTCAGTGTTTTCAAAGAAATCGGTTGAGTCAGTGATTCAATGACTTAGCATACTCAAAATAGCATACTATTACTACTACTATTTACTATATTCTACTTCTACTACTATAATACTACTATTTTTGCCATATACCAAGTAGTGGGGGAGTGGTATGCTAGTATGTTTCAAATTCAGCCAGTCACTTGTTTTGTTCCGGAATGAATTGGCTTTTTTTAACAAATCAGTTGATTGATTGAATCATTGACTCACTCATTAAGACAAAATGTCTATTTAATAGTCTATTTAACCTGCTGAAAGAGTCACTCCCAGAGTTATTATTGTTAACTAAATCGCTTTTGTTAAAGCTGCAGTCTGTAACTTTTTTTGTGTTCAAAATGTAAAAAATTTATATAATAAGCGAGTACATCATGAATCCATTTTCCAAACCGTGTTTTTGTCTTATCCTGAATCACTACGGTACACCTATAATAAGTGTTTATATTCTGACTATTTTAGACTGGTACGGTTTGTACCGCTGCGGAGTTGGCCAGTACCTGCGTGACTCGTCATAGACATAAACAGAGAGAATTAGCTCCGGCTACAATGTTCTTCCGCAAGATGCATGCAACCGTTTGAGCGTCAAAAGTTACGGACTGCAGCTTTAATTGAAATCAAGCTGAAATAAAATATATAAATATCAAAAGATCTAAATGAAAATTAGAAATCTTTATGAAATAAAATAAGTTGAAGTTGAAGTATTAAAATTACTAAAACTATATCTGAAATAAAAATAAATTAAAGCTAAATAGAACTATTTAAAACAAAAGAAGAAAATAATTGGCAAAAGCACATTACAAAATACTAAAACTTAAACTAAAAGTAAAATTAAATCTGAAAACATAAAATAAAAGCTAATTCAAAGTCTGTATTGAACGCACAAACACAGACAATGGCTTACTTGTAGAAATCTCTACATATTAAACTGAGATTAATGTCCAAAAAATTACTTCACCTTTAACAAGCAAATAATTTGGACATGTTCTAGATGAGTCATACTCATATTCACTATCCAGTGGGGATGATTAAACAAATACTGCTGATGTGGCTCCATTATATATAAAAAAGAAAAGGTTGAATCCAGCACCTGTTCCTTCAGTCCAGTGCTGGTGCCAAGAAAAGCCTGGCTAATGGGCTGACAGGACCACAGGGAACACAGCTGCCGCTCACAGTGTTTCGAGATGATAAGCCCCCCCGGACCCCTGCTGCTCTGCCATCCCTTCAGTCCTCTCTGTCCTCAACGAACAACAGAGGAAAAACACAGAGAATAAAAATGGATCAGAAAGACAAGCGTATGCACAAGTCCGTCCTTGTGGAATGGAGATTCGTTAATATTTTAGGGAATCTCATTAGAATGTCCATGATGTAATAGGACAATTTGTTTTATTAAGGTATCTGTGAGTGAGCAGATCTCAGGCACAGTGGCCCCGCAATCTGGCCTCCTCTGCCTTTGATTTGGCATCGAACGCAGAAACAGTTAAAGGAAAAGTTCACACGAAAATGAAAATTGTCATTTACTCACCCTCATTTAGTTCAAAACCCATATGACTTTCTTCTGGACGATTCAAAGAGAAATTTCAAAGAATGTTATAGCTCATCAAAAGCACCAAATATCATAAAAGTGGTCCATTCAACTCATCCACTATTACAAGTCATACGAAATCCAATTTATTGTTACTCGCTGAAAAGTTTTGTAAGATTTGTAAATGAAACATTATTTTGAGTGCAATCAGTGGCTGATCCAGTTCATAAAACTAATCTGAATTATTCTCTCACAACTTGGACTGATCCAGTTCTCACATTCAACTCACTGACTTAATTATTCATTTGCAGTGATTACCTCTGATTCCTCACACAAAGCAGTCTTTACTGCTTTACTTTATCATATTAAAACTTTAATATGATACACAAGTCATATGGGCCAGTTTTATATTTTTATTGTACTTTGCAGCATTTTTAGAGACTGAAAGCTCCAGACACCAGACCAATTATAATATTAACATTTAATATTGCATTGGTACAGAGCGACCAGCTCTGTCTTCAGAAATTCTCCTTTAGGGTTTTACAGAAGAAATAAAGTCAGGCAGGTTTTTGAACAACATGAGAATGAGCAAGTACATTTTCATTCCTGGGTGAACTTATACACATATGTTCTATCTCGTAGCTACTTCTCTTTATCGACTGGTTATTTCCCTCTCCCCCTCTTTTCTCAGTGTGGGCATGTGTGTGTACAAAACCATGTTTGTTTCAGTACAGTTATTTCATGCTTCCTCCCTGTTCCCATGGTATTTCAGAAGCCCAGAGTAAACCGTATTACTCCGATTACTCACCTACACGGCTTCTCATCCACAAGATGTGCACCAGCCAATATCTGGACCTGTTCATCACGATAGTCATCGGCCTCAATGTCATCACCATGTCCATGGAGCACTACCAGCAATCTAAGGTAGTAGAGCAGAGAGAGAGTGCATGCGCTTGTTGATATTTCATTAAGGAATAAACTCACTGGATATGTAACTGCAGACAATTTTATTGTAAGTTCAACTCAACGCTATCTCACTTTATGATTCTGCATAATATTTGCTGATTAGGCAGCTAATGTTTATGTACTCTTTTTGCTGTACTGCATTTTGATTATATCATAGCGGTGAGTATATAATTTTCTCTATATTATTATACTATTTGCACTTTCATTGTGCTGCTCCAGGACATTTTATACCATTGCCTGTGTATAAAAAAGCCTTATGAGAGAAATGCCTCACCAAAATAAACCACACTGTAGTGTATGTACTGAAATGTATGCATATTCCCTCATCAGTCTCTCCCCCTCGCATAACACTATAGAGACAATTCATGAATATTCAATGGAGGACTAAAATAATAAGAGTTAGCAGAAAGCTCTGGGAGTTTACATTGGTTTCTGTGAATAATTTGGGTGGTGTAATATGTTCTTTTCATTCCTTTATGACAAAGGTCACTTTTGATGGTAAAAGATCACTATAAAAATGATTATTTCAACTGGTTGTCTATATGTATATATGTACTATGTATGTATGTATGTACAGTATGTATGTATGGTATGGTATCTCTCTTCAAATCAAAACTAGTGTTTACAATCCCTAGTCAACTCTGTTGGGATGATTCCCAGGTTTTTCACCCATCATTAATGGAGGTCCGTGACCTCACCTGTGCAGTCTGTTTTAATTAGAGCCCGGGTGGCCTGCAAAACATTGAAGCAAGTGGAGCAAAGGGGATTGTTAGGCTTTGACCACTAACACTTATTCCGTGAACAAAATCAATTGATTTTCTGGTGTGTCGTCACACTTAGCCTGGACTTAATTACTGTGTGGTGGACGAGGGAAGGCTAGATCCCTGGCAATGTCCACTGACTGTTTTCGTTGTGCTAATAACCACCTTTAATAACTCATCGTCTTTTCCACAGATTGACTATGAATTGACCTATTTGGTCATTCATAGACCACAGTTTGTGTGTTTATTTATTGTTCTGAAGGAGTAGAAATACGCTTGTACTTTCACTGTTACATTCTCTTTGCAACTTCTCTGCTTTAACAGGTCCTGGATGAGGCTCTGAAGATCTGCAACTACATTTTCACAATCATATTTGTGCTGGAGTCTGTCTTCAAGCTTGTTGCCTTTGGATTCCGCCGCTTCTTCAAGGACAGGTAGTAGACTTGACCCTCTCAAATTAGAAATTTAAAGTAAAGCCATTCCCATGGAGGTGCCCCAATGCCCCTATTTCTGTTTTCTTTTTTTTTCTTTTCTTTTTGTGTGTGTGTAAACACAATAGGGTTTTTAAGTAGTCTTAAAGCCACATCCTTTGAAATGATATCACAGCTTTGAGATTCATTGGTTTGCCTCTGACCGTCAGAATCACATCGAGGGCTGAATGCACTGGCGTCTGTGGTGGAAAACAAGAACCGAATTTATATCACTTGTGGTTTTGGTAAAAGAAACCCATATTGAAGCATGCATCAAATCACACTGCCTGGGGCTTAAACAGCAAGAACTCTTAAATTACATTTATTCCTCTTAAATTAGTGACAAAGAAGTGCTAAATGTCCAATGTTACAGTTTTATATGTGTAGGCACAATTTAACATCTTTTCTTTATAGAGTTTAAGTGATCCATTACTCATTTAATTAGTCTTGAATAATCAGTCAATATGTCAATTAGACCCTTTAGTGAAGTTGATAGGCCATTAGAAGTTCTCATATTATCAGCTTTTTCTTTCAATCGCATAATAAGTAGGGAAATGTAAAGCAGCTATTTGCATACTAATGAAAACTTTGACATAACATAATTGTTATGATTTCAAAACGAATCTCTCACCAAAGGCCCTATGTTAAACATTTTAGAACATGCTGTTCTTTTTTATTGATTTACAACATTTGAAATGGCTTTCTGTTACTTTGACTTGTTCTTTCTTGCAACACGCTCCAAGTCTGCAGGAGGAAAGAAGTGCACTTTGATCATGGGCCCCTTAGCAAATGAAGCGGTGGGAAAAATGTAGAAATGCTCTGTGTAATAATTTGACTTCAATTTCCCAACATTTCTAATGAAACACCTCTTATGGCTGCAGGCCCCAGCAAATTGAGGTGTCCTAAAACAGGCTCTAGGCTCTACTTCACCCATGACAGTGTTATATTTGACCCTCAGGGGGAGTTATTTAAAGTTAGCAGCAAAGTTTGAAGCCATATTTAGACAATGCTCATGATGAGAAGCTTGCTGGAAAAGAGTAACATCCAGGGTCAAATAAGGGTTATTTGCTCAAAATGATGATTCTTTGATCAAAGAGACTCAGTTTTTTGACTCTTGGAATTGTATTGCATGCTTTTGAAGGATACAACGTTACCTTCAAGTCCTTTTCTGAAGTTGTAAGACTGAGGAAGGCATATTGTGATTTTATTGTTAAGTAATTTTAAAAATTAACATATTGGGCAATTTCATATTTCTTTCTGTCTTTTTTGCTTGTTGACTAAGACAGTTTGGTACAACAAAATAAAGGATGCACATTAGGCGTGCAGTTGATGCTTTAACAATGTATTTTTAATATATATTTTTTATATTTTCTATTAAAAATGTAACATTTTGTGTGCTGTCACAGAGAATTGTGGGTAATGTAGTTTTGTTGCAGCTTTTTGCCAATCTGACAACACAGTACACAACATTAATACAAAATAAATTGACAAGAAAACTAAATTATAAACAATTTAGTTTAATCTTAATCCAAAGAAGGTAAATAAAACATTCATGTAAATACAGTACACTACCATGTAAAAAAAAAAGAAAGAAAAAAGTTTGGGGTTGGTAAGATTTTTTTTATATTTTTGAAAGACTTATCTTATTCTCACCAAAGCTGCATTTATTCAGAAAAGGACATTTATTTGATAAAAAATACAGTAAAATCATTGTATTGTGAAATGTTATTATAATGTTAAAATGACTGTTTTCTATTTTAGTATATTTAAATCAAATGTATTCTTTTGATGGCAAAGCTGAATTCAGCAGGAATTACTCCAGTCTTCATTACTCCAGATATCATTCCAATAATATGGTGATTTGGTAAAGAAAGAAATATATATATAGAAAATATATATACAACTTTTTTCAGTTCAAAATATATATATATATTTTTTTTTTTTTTACAATGTAAAAGTCTTTACTGTCACTTTCGATCAATTTAATGCATCCTTGCTGAATAAAAGTTATTATTCTGATATATTAATTAACATAACGTGTCTTTACACAGGTGGAACCAGTTGGATCTTGCCATTGTTCTGTTGTCTATAATGGGCATAACACTGGAGGAAATCGAGGTCAACGCTTCCCTTCCCATCAACCCAACCATCATTCGCATCATGAGAGTGCTGCGTATCGCTCGGGGTTTGTATTCTCTTCCATCTTATCTTCCATACAACCATGGTCCATTTTTCTTCCCTGTGAAAGTTTACACTCCTCAGCGGCTCCTCCTGTTAGCCTCAGTAGATCAGACCCGGTTGTGTGTGTGTCACCCTTGGGATCTCTGTTGTTTCACAGACTGCTCAGCAGAAGCCGTAGTCTGTGTTGAAAGAGTCCAGATGGCTGTAATGAGAAATTCAGTTCACACAGCCACTCTTATTTCTTACACACACACTCACAACACACACAGTGTAGGAAGCTGGGGTGCATGTCTGCTTGGAACGATTATTCTTCCTCTAATGAAATAGCTGCTTGGCGAGTCTTTATTGATTATTCCCTCAACAGAGATGGCCAAGCAAACACACCTGCTCAGATGTCTGTGTTCTCATCAGGTGTGTGTGCCCGCGAGCGTGTTTGTGTGTGTGTGCATGTGCGAGTAAGGGTATGCCTTTACGTATTCGCAGCCTATTTCCTACTGGATTCATTCAGACATTCCTGTAATGAAAGTCACAGGCATCATCCTCTTACGGGCCTGATTGCAATTAACCAAACCTCCACAATGGCATCTCCTCCATGGCTGAACGACCGTCATTAAAGCTCCGTGTGTGTAGTGCACGACCCCAATAATACCATTCTCTGTGATCTGACCACTGAGAAAATTACACGAGAATTAGTTTCCACTGGCCACTTTTAAAGAAACAGTGAGTCGCATTTATTTCTGTCCAATCAGGGCTCTGATAAAAGATTGAGTCACAGTTTGAGTTTCACAGTTTGAACATAAAGGTAATTTATTTTTTTTTTTTTCTCAAATGCCACTTTTGTCAAAATTAGAAGCATGCTTTAGTTTTACTCCTATTTGTAATAAATTGAATGTACCTGTATTGGTAATTATTTTTTTGCGATTCCGTGATCACTGAATACAACACAAAATCAACAATGTCCTAATGTCATGTATGACTACTGTGCATCTAACATGATTCATAATATGGTAAATGTGGTATCCTAATTATAAAATAAATCACATTTTGCACAAATTTCTGGAAATTACCAGCACAAAATTAGTCATTTTTATTGCAAAAATCAGCAGAAAAAGAAAAAAGTTATATCCTGGTGGGACTGATAAAGTCTGGTGTCTGTATTTTTATTTTAGTTTTTACATTTTACATGCAAGGTTAAAATATTCTAGCTGACAACCCCTTTGCCATCATAGGAAAAAAATAAATATATCAAACTTAAAAATATTAAAATATTGGGCCCTATCTTGCACCCAGCGCAATTGACTTTGTACACCGACGCATGTATCATTCCTATTTTGCACCCGCGCAAAGCGCGCTTTTCCCTCCACAGACGCACGTCGGTAAGTTAGGAAATACACTTGCGCTCCCTGGGCGGTTCAGCGCAAAGAGGAGGCGCAAACGTTCCTTCATGCTATTTTGCAGGTTTAGAAAACAATCGCGCCACTAACCAGGAAAAAATAGTTTAAAGTCGCGTTGCGCATATTATTCATATGCTATTTTAAGGGCGCATGCTTGGCCATAATCAATGTAGCGTGTGCACAACACGCACTTTGATTCTCTCATCTACACAGAAGCAGCAGTTTTCATACATTATTACAATAGATAGATAGATAGATAGATAGATAGATAGATAGATAGATAGATAGATAGATAGATAGATAGATAGATAGATAGATAGATAGATAGATAGATAGATAGATAGATAGATAGATAGATAGATAGATAGATAGATAGATAGATAGATAGATAGATAGATAGATAGATAGACAGACAGACAATTTACTAAAAGCATACATCTAGCTTACACATTTACCCAAATTATCATATTCCTGTTTAACCGAAGTAAATTTGGGTGGGTTTCTCCATTTCAATGTAACTTCTCTCTTTTACGGCCGTGACGAGAGCGTCAGTCTCCTCGGCTGTGAACCGCTCCTGGCGCGCGCCTGGCAAATCCGCCGTTACAATAGCAATCCGCTATGGAAAAAGTGTGTCTGCTCTTAAAGGGAATGTGAGATGACTCTCTGATTTTATTTCACGTTACGCCCAAACCACACCTATGAATAATGAATCTACTTCAGACCAACCCATTTTAGATTTGCGCCGGGCGCAAGAGTCATTTATCCCGCCGGGAAAATAGCAACAGCGCCCAAGACCCGCCTACAAAGTTACTTGCGCTTTGCGCTTGACACTTGCGTTTCAGAACGTTAAAATAGGGCCCATAATCTTTTAAATGGTATTACAATTTCACAATATTATTATTTATAAATAAATGATCAAATAAATTCAGCCTTTGTGAGAATTTTTTTTTTCAAAGAAAATTGAAAAAAAAAAAAAAATCTAACCCCAAACTTTTCAGTATTGTATATCAGTCGATACTGAATATTTGATTGTGAATGCTCACTTTCCCTATTTTTACATTTAGATACTTTTTTGGTAATCTCACTTATTCAATCTTTTAAAACAATAATAGTTTGATAACAATCAATTTTTCATGCTATACATGATAATGTTGTGATGCCTGAATACACTGATTTTATTTACTATTTTTAATATTGTCCAATGTTAGCCATAACATGAAAATAATGATTGGGTTATCAGTATCAGTATTTTCATGTTATGGAAATACTGATATAACCCAATCATTAGTTTCATGTTATGGCCAACAATTGGACATACCATGAAAATAATGATTGGGTTATCAGTATCAGTATTGCCATTTACACACAAGCGAGAAAAAAAAAAAAAAAAAATCAAATCAAATCAAATAAATAAGTACCATTTAAATTGTATTCTGATCAGATTGTGTATAAGCTGGCTCTCCTCTCCTTTTAGTGCTGAAGCTACTAAAGATGGCCGTGGGAATGCGAGCTCTGCTTGACACTGTGATCCAGGCCCTGCCTCAGGTACTGCACAAAACTTTTGTCTTTCTCCTTCATAAAGTTCTGCTCTTCACTCATATCCCATGAATCCTGCGCTGCGAGAGAGCTCCCGGTCCCCGCTCCCTGTTCTCCTGTGGCCCCTCCGCTCTCCACAGGCCTCATTTACATAGTCAATCTGCCATGAAGAGGCCACAGCAGTGCAGATTGGCTCTGATGGGCTGCTTGGAGAATAGCAGAAGCCAGAGAAGAAAATCTCCTGCATGCACATTCTTTGATAACATCAGGCTTCACCACCTCCTGCAGGCTTTTTGATTTGGAAACATGCCGCACCACAGGACACACTATTAATTCCCGTCTCTCCTCAGATATGCGCTTAGAAAATCAGACATGTAATTCTACATTTAACTAATTGTCACTAATTGGATTAGACCATGTTTAGCCGTCGCCTCCTAACGCCCTTTCACTCCGTTGCTGTGACTTTCACACAGTTTCTTATTTTGTTTTAAAGTGGCTTTATGTGGTTCTAGGCTATTGATCCACTCTTCTGCAATTTGTGAGAGGTGTTCTGATCCATAAGAGTGTTCTGAGATATCCTGCCAGATTGTGTCATCTTGATCCTTGTTTCTTGAATCACTGTGAATCCAGAGGCTGAAGAGTGCACTTAGGGGAGATTAGGGTGGGAAAATAGCCAGCCTTGGAAAAAGAAATGTCAATGCAATCGGATTTGTCAGCACTTCTAATCTGACTCTCTTTATTCCTTTCCGTTTTCCTCCGTTTGCCTAATTTTTCAATCATGCATGAACTAGTCGTCTGTGATCGTTATATGTTTTGTGTGATTCTTCTCCGAATCCAGCTGGGTGTAGGTGGGTTCTTCCTGTTATACAGTGTCATTTTCTATATAAGGGTATACTAGAACAGGGTTCACACACTTAAACTATAATAAAATAATTATAGTCATTAAAATATTATTATTATTATTATTATTATTATTTCTCTCTCAGAATGACAGGGCAAAATTGGCGAAATAAAAAGTTATGTCATGAAACTCTAGATGGCGCAGTCTAATAGGTGCTTAAAGGGATAGTTCACTTTGAAATTAAATTTTGGTATGTTTTAGCTTACCTCAAGGGCATCCAAGATGTAGGTGTCTTTTTTTCCGCAGTAGTTTCAATTTTGATATTTTTAGGTCAAACCGTTCTTGTCTTCAGTCATTTAATGCAGGTCTGTGGTCACTGTCTCAAAGAGCATGCACAGAGTCCAAATTAAAACAATTCCCCATCGTCCAAATTAAACAATTCCCCATCGTAAGTACACATTGATGGCTTAAGACACGAAACGAGCGGTTTGTGTGAGAAAACGAACAGTATTTATATTCGTATTCATTACCTCTTATCAGGCTTGGGAGGGTTACTTTAAAAATGTATTCCGTTACAGTTACAAGTTACTTCATAAAAAAAGTATTCAGTAACGTAATCCAAGTACTATAATATGAAAGTAATGTAACTGATTACTTTTGGATTACTTCAAGGTCACGTATATAAATAAAGTCAAGCAAGAAGAAATATTATAAAAAAAAAACTATATTTGCAAAATATACACACCGGCCTGAATATATATTTATGTAAAGGGCTATACAGACATCTAGTGGCTAATTTATGGTATTACAGATTATTTTGTTTTATTTTTAACTAATTTTTTACTAAAAAATAAAAACACAACATTTAAAATGTTTACAATCTACATATTAGTTTATTTTAAAATAGGCCTACATGTTGACTAACGCCGTGATCTTTCTTAATTTGCCTGACTGAACTTGGGGCGTTGGCAGTGGGAGTTCCCCTACGCTACCTAGACAGCGAACATCCCGTTACGTGAGAAAAGATTAAGAAAGGACATTTGGGGTACTAAAAAAGCTACTCTCCTAATTCCTACAAAATAGCAGCGGAATTTCCATGAATTAAAAGCGATTTTACCCGCAGACAGCATCGTTTCTACTAGCAGCAGTGATTCAATCTGCGTCTGAGGAGATTGTAGACAGCTGTTATTTGCGCATGTACCAGAGGGTGGCACACGTGAGTCATTACTGGCAACAGAACCAGGAACTACTGTATAATCAAGCAGCGCTTAATATAGTGTTATTATGCCAAAATACTTATTTGTTTAGTTTTAAATGAAACTATTGTAATCCTGAAAGTATTCCCCCTTTTTTCAAAATGTAACTATAATCTGATTACTACGTTTTTTGACGTAACTGTAACGGATTACAGTTACTGGATTTTTGTATCCTGATTACATAACGCCGTTACATGTATTCCGTTACTCCCCAACCCTGCCTCTTATACACAGCCACGTCCAAGTGATCTGAGGGCGCGCGCGCATCCTGGTGTGTGACGTGTGCGCAGACTGGTGCATAGATATATACACTAGATGTCGCCTTAAAGACATTCGTTCCAATGAACTGCCGTAGACAAGGCGACATCTAGTGTATATTTCTATGCACCAGTCCGCGTACACGTCACACACCAGGATGCGCGCGCGCCCTCAGATCACTTGGACGTGGCTGTGTATAAGAGGTAATAAATACGAATATAAATACTGTTCGTTTTCTCACACAAACCGCTCGTTTCGTGTCTTAGGCCATCAATGTGTACTTACGATGGGGAATTGTTTTAATTTGGACTCTGTGCATGCTCTTTGAGACCGTGACCATAGACCTGCATTATATGACTGTCAGACAAGAACGGTTTGACCTAAAAATATCAAAATTGAAACTACTGCAGAAAAAAAGACACCTACATCTTGGATGCCCTTGAGGTAAGCTAAAACATACCAAAATTTAATTTCAAAGTGAACTATCCCTTTAACTCAACCTGCTTGCATTCACATCATTCTTTATAGGGCACAACTGATTGGTTCCTATCAGGAGCCAATGAGCTTGCATGCTCAACCTTCAAATACTTTGCAATTACTGTCGCAGTGCAGAGTGCTTTCAGAAACCCTCCATCTTCCCTAGCTCCACCTGTATAGATCTGCTACGGGTAATTCATGTACGCTGTATTGTACAGCAGCAGCAAGTCTTACTTGCTCACAGCAGCGTGCCATTGTATGTATTTGCAGTAACAAGTCCCGTACTTGCTCTGTAGCCGCAGTGTATCAGATCTTTTCCGCCAAGACCAAATATGAACATTTTCATACCCATTACCATGCCAAAACATTTTCATGACAGAAATACACTCAAATCAATATAGTGAAGTTATTTAAAATTATCTAAAAATAGATATAATTTTAATCTTTGAAAATTCTAAAATTGACCAAGTGCTAAATAACTTTGAGGTTTTTCATTAGGATATGTGCATTTTATTTACTATTTTCTGTCACTTTTTATCGATTGAGAGAAAAGAGGAATGAGATCAGAAAACAAGACTGCAGATTTGTTCCCCATCAACATGTCTGGAATGTGTGCTAACATGTGCAAAACTACTGCTGCAGTTGGCTATGGTTTCAGCATAGTTTGAGACTTAAGTTTACAAAACTGTCAAGCTCTAATCAGGTGGAACACAGCTGTCATCTTTTCACTTCATGATTCTCTCTTATTGGCTCCTCACAGGTGGTATTCTGTCTGCCCTGTCAGTTTCTTTTGCGTTCCATGACAAACTCTCTCTCTCTCTCTCTCTCTCTCTCTCTCTCTCTCTCTCTCTCTCTCTCTCTCTCTCTCTCTCTCTCTCTCTCTCTCTCTCTCTCTCTCTCTCTCTCTCTCTCTCTCTCTCTCTCTCTCTCTCTCTCTCTCTCTCTCTCTCTCTCTCTCTCTCTCTCTCTCTCTCTCTCTCTCTACAGGTGGGGAATCTAGGTCTTCTCTTCATGTTGCTCTTCTTCATCTTCGCTGCTCTGGGAGTAGAGCTGTTTGGTGACCTGAGTAAGCATAACAAAACACATACATAAGGGCCATTTTTCTTGTGGTCTAATTCACTCAGACACAAACACTCCCCCTCTCGCTTTTATTTTTTTTAAAATATGCTCTATACAAAAATACAATATTAACTTAACTTGAAATAAATCTAAAGTTAAGATGTCAAACTAACTTTCATTGACTGTGCCACATTAAAATGTATCAAAGTTAAATTAAATTGTATATGATTTTCACTGGGTTTTCAATGGAAGTGTCTCAACAAAGTGTAAATACATCAATATAATACTTTACAACACTCAATTCAATACAATGGTACATAGACTGCGTTCTCCATCTCTCTATTCATTGATTAGGGCACTGATGTTGTAACTCTATAATCCTCTAATGTTGCATAACTGTGTTTTAAATTGCTCGATTTATTACTGTTTATTTGTTTTAAATGGCTGTGAGGTCACTTTCACATATTTTCAAAAGTTTTCCGGCAATGTCTGTAAGGGCAAACCATAAATATGGTACCTGCAGCAGATTTTCTCTAGAATACGTGGCAGCACATTTGGCACTGGTTTACTGAATACAGCCTGCCGTGATTCATTGCACCTCAGCACAATACCAGGGTTGATGTCATTTCCATTTCCAATCAGCCTGCTCAAGATAAACATAGAGACTTCATAATTCACATCCAGCTTTACAATGCTGTCCAAGTTCAATATATGGCATCTGCTGGCTGAACTGAGATTGACTGTCTGCAAGGCAAAAAATGTTCTGTCTCTTCCCAACATAGGATTGGGCTAAATTGATGACTGGTCCACCAACCAAATTGTTTAGTGAGATTAAGTAGTTTATCTAGATTTAAATGGTTGTACAGTTAGTACATTTAAATGCCATTTCACCAGTGGATAAAAGGTAATACATTTATATAATTTCAGTCTTTGAATATACATTTTGGCATATTTCTCACTACATCAAGTGTACATCAAAATTAAAATCAGGTGCAAGTGAATACAGCATCATTAAAATGGTAGAGTGACACCTTGTATAGTATAAACCTAAAAAAAAAACTGATCTGGGCTGCCAACTGTTTCTGTGATCTACTTAGGCTTTTGGGAAATGCAGCCCTGGTCTAGTTTGGTCATAAGCATTGAAGTATGTTGTTCCATCATGCCAAGAGAAAAAAAAAAGAGCTGCCTGAGCCCCTCAGAATAAAGGTTGCTGACACGTATGAGTCTGGGAAAGGATTTAAAGCCATTTTCAAGCTATTTAATATAAACCATTTTGTTGTACCAAATTCACCCCAAGAGCAGATGCTTGAGGAAATCTATATGCCCACATGATGAAAAAGGAACCAGTTTTTCATGGGGTGCACTTACTTTTTCACAGCATTGTACATATGATGTAGGGTGTGTTTGTTCCTTATGAACATATGAAGATTTGCACATTTCCATGTATGTACCTCTGACATTTTGTTTCTGTCCCAGTATGTGATGAGCTGCACCCCTGCGAAGGTCTCGGCCGTTACGCAACATTCAAGAATTTTGGCATGGCTTTCCTCCTGCTGTTCCGTGTATCCACCGGGGACAACTGGAATGGCATTATGAAGGTGGGACAGAGTCACTTCATAGTGCTGAATTTCAATGATGCACACAGTTTTGTTTTAAATGCTTTGCACGTGTTCTGAATACAGTTGTTAGCAAACCTCTCATTTTTACACTCTCATTCGTGTCCACGTCGCAGGACACGCTCAGAGACTGCTCCCAAGAAACCACCTGCTACAACACAGTGGTGTCCCCCATTTATTTTGTGTCCTTCGTCCTGACGGCGCAATTCGTGCTGGTCAATGTGGTGATCGCTGTGCTCATGAAACACTTGGAGGAAAGCAACAAAGAGGCCAAGGAGGAGGCTGAGCTGGAAGCCGAGATGGAGCTGGAGGCTGCGGGTGGAGATGGAGGAATATCCCGAGGGAACATGCCACCTTTCGGACCTGGTGACATGGGTGGGCCAGGGGGTTCACCCTGGATCTCAAGAGTCTCTGGAGACCTGTCTGGGCCGCTTTACCCCACAGACAGCCCACCTGCAGACATACGCAGAGACTCTGAAGATCACATAAAGACAGATCCTGATCCTCCTCATAATTTGGAGCCGCCTTTAGAGGTGAGTGGGAATGCTAGGTGTGAGGTCAGAGGTGTGTACCTCCTATGGTGTCATTTCCAGGTTCAACACATGAGTCAGACTAAATACCAGCTGGTTTCTAGCTGGTCTAAGCTTAAGCTTAAGCTTGTTTTTCCAGCAGGAGTGTCCTGCTTGCTTTTGTTTTTTTTGAAACTTTTCTGTTTCTGTGAAAGAGTGATGCAGGGATGTATTTTTGTAGGCAAAAACCTGAGAAAAAGTTAGCATTTTAGCTGTTTTTGTTTGTTTGTTTTTTTATGGGTTTTTGGTAAAACGCCCTAATAAGGTCTGTGGATAACACAATCTCAAGATATTTTCATGTTTTATTATACAACATAAATACACCAGTAAAACCTCCTTGTGATTTTTTTTTGTCTTAAAAAGGGTAGGACAACCTATCACTCACATGAGATCGCAGCAATAGCAAACAACTATTCCCGATGGAAACAATCAAGTCTTGTCCTACATTTTTTCTTGTTCAAGAAGCCAGGTTTGTTCACTTGGATATACGTCACAATAGAGAAGAAAAGTCTAATGCAACTTCCATTTAATGCCATTTCATTTTCATTCCACTACACCATTAGTTCGTTTATAGTCTATATGTTTAGCTTTTTACTTCTGGCGATTGTATTTAGACTTCAAAAGCCAGAAAAGTTTTGTTCATTTGTGAAGACTATCATGATGAACAAAATGAGAGTCAGAAACTTTTGTTGGCCACAGAGCTTATTTTCTGCAATAATCCAAAAGCCACATGAAAATTCATAAAGTGTTTTTTTTTTTTTTTTTTTAACCCGAAAAAAAAAGATAACTTCTGGGTTGGCCTACAAAAATATGTCCACTTCTGTGCTCTCTTATCTAACTTCACACAATACTGATAGATGGACAACATGCCGTATGCTGCCGTATGCTTCCGTATGCGCCTGAACCCATTGACGTCACTGATGCATATATTAAAAGGAATGTTCCTGGTACAATTAAACTTAAGCATCTGCTGCATGCTCTCCATTACCACTGAAAATTATTTTGTCCCTCAATTTGTTAAAACAAACAGAAAAGTTGTTTACAGCTGTGCAATTACAAAGGAAAAAGGTTCTAGCTCACAGTTGGTTAAAGGGTTAGTTTACCCAGAAATGAAAATTCTGTCATCGTTTTCTCACCCTCATGTCTTTCCAAACCCGTAAGACTATTGTTCATAACACTCATAACACTTCAAAACACAAATTAAGTTATTTTAATAAAATCTAAAAAATAAGATTTCTGTCCCTCCATTGACAATCTACACAACTACCATTTTGATGCTTCAAAGAGTTCTTAAAGAGATCGTAAAACTAATCCATATGAATTGAGCGGTTTAATTCAAAGATTTCTGAAGAGACACGATTGCTTTATATGATGAACAGATTGAATTTAGGTTTTTTCACATATAAACATTCATCAACGCACTCATCAGATATGGTAAACTTAAGCTTAAAGGGATACTTCACCTCTGGGGAGATGAATGTGTATTTAAAATAGGTCATTTAAGTAGAAGAAATGTGGAGAAATTTTTGAATTTGGAGCTTCCTAGACTGAGAAAAGCCAGAAAATGTATTTTTGGCTTATGTGGATGAAAGACAACAACTCCCAGAATGCACTTGCTTCGCTGCCTTAGGAGGCCACGCCTACCGGTTAGAGAGCACAGTTGAAAACAACAAGGCTAGCCTAAGTAAGTGATGAGTTTGCCAGGGATTTAGAGACCCAAAATGTCCGGGATTCGGCTTTTGCGTTCTACAGTCGCCATTCATCATGTTTACTGTGGCGAGTAGGACGAGGCTGACGGCCGCGGGAGAACGGCGCGAGGCCGGTGGCTTCATTACTGAGACGCGCCGGGTCTCGCATCTCTCACGGAGGAGCGGGAATTTTCTTAGCAATGTTAAAACGCACATCAACCGATCACTTGTTTAGCGTTCATGTAAACACTACAGTCAGATTCACCGATCGGAATTAATTCAGTTAGATTGAAACGAGAGGTGTTCATGTAAACAATGAATGGCGACCGCAGAACGCAAAAGCCGAATCCCGGACATTTTTAACAGTCTCGCCCGCCGGACAAGTCCGGGAAAAGGAAGATGGTAACCCCTACTTACTCAGCTTTCTCCTATTATTCAGCTTTCTCCACAGAACAAGAGCATGCTAGCTTAGCTTCCAAAGAAAGACGGCTGATACTGTGTACATTCTGTGAGTGAGATCCCACCCTGTATGGGCGGGTTGAAAACATGCGGAACAACGCCATCTACTGGCTGTAGTCTTTAGCCTCTGGACAGAAAATCCTCCGATGACGCAAAATGACGATTTTTGCGTCATCGGAGGATTTTTTCCAGACAAAAAATACACAAATCTCTCCTCTCAGGGGGATATGAGGGGGGAAAGCATGGTAATTCGAAAATACTACAGGTTTTCTACTAATACAAAGCTTAATGCTAAATCCTGAAGTAACCCTTTAAGTATGCTTGCTTGACGTGCGAGAACCAATGTGGTTCATTCTCGTGTGTTACTCAGCATGCTTTAGCTTCCGCTAGAACCAATGAGGTTTGTTTTCATGAATCAAACAAGTATGGTTCAGCTTCTGTTTATGTTTGCTGATCAATGTTTATATGTCAATAAAAGCCTAAATTCAATGTTAATCGTATAAAACGATCCAGTCTCTTCACAAAATTTGGACTAAACCGCTTGATTCATGTAGATTAGTTTTACTTTAGGTGACAAAGTGGTAGTTGTGTGGTCTGTCAATGGAGGGATAGCAATCTCTCGCCGATTTCATTAAAAATATCTTCATTTGTGTCTCGAAGATAAACAGAACTCTTACAGGCTTGGAACGACATGAAGGTAATTGGGATTTTTTTTGAGGGGGGTGAACTAACCCTTTAAAGCATTTATATTAGTCAATTTATATTAGGACATCTGTGCAAAATGTGTATTATTTGAGCAGTAGGTAATTATTTTAGCAGTGGGACAACTGCTCTAAACAGATGAGATTTTGGTTCTGCACTACCGTTGTAATTCCTGTGGATTTCTCTCTATGTGAAAAGTCCCTTTTTGTCCCTTTTTGGAAATTTGCAGGGTTTACTGGCTTTATATGGTCATGAGACGAACCGAAGAAGATAGTAAACAATTTTGTTACTCTAGTCTCATGTAAACATGCATAATGTTTAAGCCTTGTGGTAATACTTAAAACACTGCATGCTTTAACATTTATTCCAGTCCAATGCCATTGACTTCCATTTAAGTGAATAATTGTAAACATGGTTTTTGCTTGTACATGGTAAAAATAATTTTCTATGGTAATTAACAGCATACAGCTTAAAGGAATATTTTATCCAAAAATGAAAATTACTTCATCATACAGTGTACTCACCCTCATGTTGTGTCCAAACTTGTATGTCATCTGCAGGGCCGGATCTAGACATTTGGAGGCCCTAGGCAAAATTCATGTTGGAGGCCCCCCACCCCCAATAAAACACACTTGAAACAAATATGATTCCTAACCTTTTTATTTATACAACATTTAATTTTAAATTTAGTATATTTTTACTTACACAGTACATAAGTTTGGACAAATTACTATTTGTAATGTTTTTGAAAGAAGTCTCTTATGCTCATCAAGCCTGGATTTATTTGATCAAAAATACAGAAAAATAATATAGTGAAATATTATTACAATTTAAAATAATGGTTTTCTATTTTACTAGGCTATACTTTAAAATATATTTCTGTGAAGCAAAGCTGAATTTAGTGTCACGTGATCCTTCAGAAAACTTTATAATATTCTGATTTATTATCAAATGTTAGAAATGGTGCTTAATATTTATTTTATAACATGTGATACTTTTTTTCATGATTCTTTGATTATTAAAAAGTTGTTTTAAAAAAGTCTTCAATATCACTTTTATAAATTTAACACATCCTTGCTGAATATTCCTGTTTTTTTTCTGTATTTTTGATCAAATAAATGCAGGCTTGTAGCATAATAATAAACTTCTTTCAAAAACATTAAAAATAGTAATGGGTCCAGACTTTTTACTGGTAGCCTATCAAACTTTATCTAAGCTAATCTCTTTTTTTGTTTAATGAAGATGTTATTGTTATTGTTGTTATTTTGCTGTTTTATTCAGTTTATTCACAGTTCCAGAATACCACTTCAGTAGATGAACATCATGAACGTGCTTTTATCATTTTTCTGCGTTATGGGCAGGATTTTTCCCTCCCATTTAATCAATATTGACTGCAGATATTGTCATATTATTAATATCAGTAATATGTTATTATGTATTGCATTGCTACCTTAAATATGCTATACACAAATCAAGTGGAAGAGAAAGACACGATCGCTACTGAGCAGGAAAAAAAATCTAAACTAATATTCCTATAGGCTATGATGTCAGGGTATTATCTAATCATCAGCATCAGAATATAGAAGATAGACCCATAGATATGAGATCCTTTATTTGAAACATTTAAAAATGTTGCAGTGTGTTGGTTTTTTAACTTTGAATACAAACGTCTTGTCTTTTACTTTTGTAGCTTTTTTACTAGTCAGCTCTGGACGCGATGTTATTCATTGATTGTACGCGCAAATTCAAAGCGTCGCGTCTGGGCACGTTAATGACGCTCGCGCGCTCTTTTAAACTCATAAAGCGGTGAATGGTTTTTCCAGAAATGACGCTGATCTACAGTAGCCCACAAGTTTATATTTAAAATACATTGCAATCACACCAAAATCGATGACCTGCATTACGAGCTGTGCTTCTTTGCGTGCCTATTTCTGCTTTTGCTTCGCACTCAGCACCTGATGGATGCGTTCGTTGACCGCCTCTGATCGCCTCTGACGTCCCCTCGGACTAAACTGGCTGGCGCCTCTACAGTCATGGGCTGGCGTTAATGTGACGTAATGTAACAGTCTATGGTTAAGATAAACATCGTCACTATTTTTAGTTGATTAATAGGCTACATTTTGAAATAAATTGTAGATAGGACATTTAATTTTTTTTTTTTTTTTTTTTTTTTTTTTGTCCCTCTGTCTGGGCCCCATCCCGCCAATCGGGCCCTAGGCACGTGCCTAGTTTGCCTTTGCGTTAATCCGGCTCTGGTCATCTGTGAAAAAATAAATAAAATAAAACTGGAACAATCTGAGGGTGAGCATTTTTGGGTGAACTATCCCTTTTACTTGTCACCCGGACTATATTTTAAAATATATTATATGATATGAAAATCTTGATATCAGACAATGTATAAAATATGCTTCTTTTTTCCATGGGTTAATGTAATCTACAGTGTCCAACAAACACATAACCATTTATTAGTTCAAAAAATGAGTCTGTCATGATGCAGATGTAATATTTGCCAGGGCTTTTCAGAGCATTATAACATGCATTTGTTATAAACGATCTTTAGTTTAACCGAAAGACACGTTTTAAAACACTAGACTGTTATTTTTAAAGTGGGGAAGTCCATCTGTTTCTGTTAGTGTCCTACATGCCTGTTGTTTGCTCCTCATAAACTCGGTGGTCGGAGGTCAGACTGGTACCATGGGAAAGTAGTGATACAGGCCTCTTCTTTTTTAATGCAGGCAGGCTATTTCCAGAATACCAGCCATTTTTAATGTTAACAATCATTAAAACTATCCCTCTAGCCCTCTTTAGTGTGGCTGTGTCAAAATGTTTTGCGCATCATCAGGGCAATTGTTCATAGAGCTCTAGTTCCACCTTGTGGATGTCAGTGAAATAATCAAGTATTTTACCTGTGAGCAATGAATCTTTGGAAGTTTAGAGCTCTACTACTCTGTTCAGCACATAAATGAACCGTGCTACTGGTTTACTTCTAATTTAAAGTATCAGTTCACCCAAAAATTTCAATTCTACTATTTTCCTTGTGTTGTTCCAATGTCGTATGGCCTTCTTTTTTCTGTGGAACACCAGCAAATTCTTAAAAATATATTATTTGTGTTCCAATGGAAATAAAGCATTTTTGGGTGAACTGTCCTTGTTTATTCCTTTGTAAATATTTCTTCTGACTAATTGTGTTATAGTCTGCAACTTCTCTCCTTCCTTCATTTCTCTTCTGTTTTTTCTCTGTGTGATGTCTTTCACGTTACCCCTTGTCATCTCCTCTGCCTCTGTCTCTGTCTGTACTCTTTCTCTCTCTCTTTGTCATTCATCCTGTCTTCCATGCTGGGGCTTTTAGCGGAGGCCTATGCTAGACTCAGTTTCCCTGGTGATCCAGGGCTCACTGGAAGGAGAGCTCAGCCTCATGGACAACCTATCTGGCTCTATCTGCCACTACTACGCTCTGCCTCCCCTTCCCAGAAAGCACTGCACTGAGAAACAGGTCAATGGCTTCCCTGTTCACCCAGCTTGCCTTATACCACGCTTCACTCCTCTCTCTACCTTTTTTCCCTTCTTCTCTTCCTCCTTTTCTCTCTCTGGACCACTTAAACTTACATAATAGCACCGATGCTTCTGTGTGTCAGTTACAAAACCACCTCTGCGTTCTGGGATTTCCAGCGCTCTTTAGAAGGCAAGGATTTGGTTCTGCTCCAGGAATATCCAAGGGTACTTATTTCCCGATCCCATAAGAGTGACAAAGTCTCGCAAAAATTGTGTGAAATTTGTGCCTCGTTCGTTCCAAAGATCATAAATACCCCAAAAAGTGATGGACTCATCTGGCTGGAGTCGAAGAGGTAATGTGTGGATCGATAAAGAGCTGGGCCGCTGTTGAATTATGCAAGAAAATCTCTTTTGGTCTGTTTCACAGAGAAATATTTCATTCAACTGCATTAGCATTGCGAAAAACTAAGGCTTCTAAAATCTTTTTTTAAATGTAATTGGAGAATATGTAATGTCTTTATGGAAATAGCTGGCTCCTTTATTTTGACGACTTTGCAAAAATTTGTTCCAGCCCAAATTCTCAGGGTCAATTAAACGGTGCAGTATGCAGGATTTATTTAGGATCTATGAAAGAGGTTACACCATTATTTCTCTTATATACATTTAATATCTGAGGACCGTTAAACATTTCGTTATCTATCATGGCTACTGACGGAAGGCAATGTGCATCTTGTCAGCGGACTTGGGGGGGGGGGGTGCTTTCATTAGGGCTCGCTGGGCAAAATTTTAATTTGAAGAAGTGAATTTGAATAGCATTGGCCACACCCCACAGGAAGCTGAATTGGAGTTTGAATCAGAATTTACAGTATTCATAGCAGTATCTATCCATCAACATTTTTAAACAACGCTTTGTCAAGCCAACATTAAAAGTTTGTCTTGATTTTAAATCATTTTAATTCTACTTCATTGCATTGAGGTTTGAACTGCAATTCTGCATCCTCTTTGCTACATCAATCGAATTCAGATCAAATTCAAAACATTTACTGGAATATAAAAGACCTTCTTAATTTAAATCAGAATGTTGCCAAGAGAAAAAAAAAAGAGCTGCCTGAGCCCCTCAGAATAAAGGTTGCTGACACGTATGAGTCTGGGAAAGGATTTAAAGCCATTTTCAAGCTATTTAATATAAACCATTTTGTTGTACCAAATTCACCCCAAGAGCAGATGCTTGAGGAAATCTATATGCCCACATGATGAAAAAGGAACCAGATATAACCAGACCATTCTCAGTAGTAACTGAGTTATGGTCTGGCAAAGCTTCATTAATAACTCATTTCCAAAGGGGCGTCACCAACGGACGTCGCTCAAATGCCTCTGGGTGCAATTGGATAGACCTAAAACCAATCAGAGCGATCGTCATCGTGTAAAGATATGCTGCGTCCCAATTCGCCTAAATTACACTACGCCATAAAAGTATGCACTCTTTTTGTGAAGAAAAGGTATTTACTTTTGAATGTGTAGCAAAAAAGTAGGCAAGCTTTGGGACATACTTCGTCATCTTTATCGGACGGATCTGTCGCGTGCATCCTGTCACGTAAACTGCCCTGTCAATCATCTTGTCACAGTTAAAATCCTCTATTAAATCTAATTTAATTTCCTACCGTTTCGGAGAGAAACGTAGTAGCACGTTCATCTGCCAGTGGGTCTTTCATGGAGACTGTCCTCATGTGTTTGCAATTTGAATATAATAATGCATTTAAAAGTTGTTGGCTTCACCAACGGACGTCGCTCAAATGCCTCTGGGCGCAATTGGATAGACCTAAAACCAATCAGAGCGATCGTCATTGTGTAAAGCCCGCCTCAACGTTTCTGATTGGTGCCGCGATTTCGACGGATTAAAAATGGGCTTGAGTGAGCTCTTTGCCAGACTACTTGCAGAGCAAATCTTTGCTGGAAGTTGTCTGGGTTGTCCCAGGCTAGCACAAACCTGGTTTCTACGCACTGAACTGTTATGTTCGCAAAAATGAACTGACCTCACCACATAAAGTTGTATTAATTGTACCTGCATGTGTGAAAGTCTGAGCGTGTCTTCTAACTATGCATGTGCTGGTTGCCCATCTCACTCTTGGCTCATCTCTTCTTCTTTAGATTCCTCTAGCCGAGATGGAGGCTCTATCTCTGGCATCGGAGAAATCCTGGTCCTTAGCTCTGACGGATGACTCTGTCCCAGATGATTTTAACCCCCTCTTACTAACCAGTCAGGAGTGCAATGTATTTAACACTAGAGCAACGTTCATTTTCCACTCCTGCCTCTCAGCCTTACACTGCTTCCAAAGACATCCGCCCTCTCCACCCTGCTTCAGAATTTGGCCCTGAATATTTTATCCCCAGGTCTTTTGGCCCTGTAATAGATTTTCTCAGTTAAATAAAATTATAAATAAATAATACAAAAAAAAAAAAACCTAAACATTCTTCTGAGTGGCACCTTGGTTTATATGGTACCTATTGTTGTGGAATTACTAAACTAAAAGTGTCAAATCATAGTGACACTACTAACTTAACAACTAAATGTAGATGTTTTCAAAACATGCAGCTTTTGACCGACTACTTTTTTTCAGTGAGCAGCAGTTGACAAAATGCTACAGTAATATTGCCGTCATTTAAACATAATATTTAGTCAAATGCTGCTGTCAATCACTATTTTCAACTTATACACTACCATTCAAAAGTTTGGGGTTGGTCAGATTTTTTTTTTTAAGAAGTGTCTTACACCAAGAATACACCAAGGCTGTATTTTTTTTAATTAAAACTTGAAAACAAAAGATTAATATTGTGAAATACTTTTACATTTTAACTCTTTTCCATGTTAATAAATTTTAAAATGTTGTTTATTTCCTGTGCCATTTCTTATCATCAATGTTAAAAACAGTTGTGCTCCTTAAATATTATTTGGAAATCATGATACATTTTTATTTGATTATTTGAATAATAGAAAGTTCAAAAACAGCATTTATTTGAAATACAAATCTTTTTTAACATTATAATTGACGTTACTGTCACTTTTTATCAATTTAATGTGTCCTTGCTCAATAAAAGTCTTAAAAAAACCTTACTGACTAAGTATTAAATATAAAATAGATATTATATTTGGATATAATATAATATAATATAATATAATATAATATAATATAATATAATATAATATAATATAATATAATATAATATAATCATGCCAGTAATCTGTTTTCTGACACTTGGTAGTCTGATTAATTTGTAAAAGTGGAGGACAAACATCATAAATTATTTATGCAGAGCTGAGAGGCGAATGTGTTTGGAACTTTGGGGGTTTCTAACCATCCACTTTGTTTGTTCTTTCTCTCTCTTTCCTTCTCTTTGTACATGTCCCACCAGCCTGGTGTTTGTATGGTCCAGTCCAGTAGAGTAGTATTACTGCCTGTCAATCTGCTCATTTCCTGGGTTCTGCAGCTATGTCCCTATTCTTCTTCCAACACGTCTAAAGGCCATTTCTGAACCTCTTCTCCATTGTCTCTTTATACTTTTTAGATGTTCCTGTTTCCATCCTCAATTTATCTGTCTCCATATTTACCCGTGTCTCTCTTGATTTTATCTTTGTCTTATTTTTGTTGTGTATTAAAAGTGAAGTTTCTCCCTAGTACCATGCTTCTTGAAAGAATATAGGAGTGTGGTATGAGGTTGGCTTCTGCTGTCTGCCAGCTACAGTAGTTCAGGCTCTGGGCACAGCTTTCAAGGGGAGAAGGCTGATGGTTTCTGTCACCTCGTAATTGAATTCATATTTATTGTTTCAGAACTATGCCCATAGAACCATAAATAATTTATACATAGCATTTCTCAGATGAGTGAGATTTAGATCCAGCATGTTCTCATTTCTCTGTCGTATTTATATGGATGAAAAACGGCAGAAAAATATGAAAAACTCCTCAATGCCTTTACCATGAAGCATCATCAAAAATTTCCACCATTAATGTTAATGGGTGTGCAATTGTTTCCCACAAAGACTGACAGTAAACAGTGGAAGAGTAACAGTTTTTTCATAACAATGTGAACAGCACAAATCACATGGAATCTGATCTTTTCGATTCTGATTTGAGCCACTTCCATATGTAGTCCTAAATCAGATACAGGTCCGATGACTATGTCTGAACAGTCGTATTGGAATTTATGTAACTTTTACGTAACTCTAGAACAACATTTGTCACAATTCTCTTCTGATGGGAGTCATTCCAAAGATTTTACATTCCAGTAGTTCTTTAAGTACTTAGTGAATATGGAAGATGGCAGCGAAGTTAATCACTGGAGGAATGGTGAGCTGTTATTTTCAATACTGACTCCGTGTTTACTTCCGTATATTTCAGTAAACAGAGAGGCAATTTCGTCCGCGTTACCTGATTTACCCACATCACAGTAAGGGTGAGGTTTAAGGGTGGGGTCAGGTGAAGGGCATCATTTTCATTGCATGATTTATAAACACCCACCAGTTTGAAAACACCCATACATTTAGAAACGCCCACTTTTGTTCCGCAGAGACCCCATAATCGGTCAGTTCAGGATCGTGACCTGTTCACAATCAAATCTGATATTGGCCACATTTAAAAAAATTAATGTGACCAGCCAAACAAAACAAAAAAATCGGATCTGAGCAATAAATCAGAATTGAGCACTAAGGCTTGCAGTGTGAACTTGGCCAAAAGTGACTCTGATTCAATGATTCAATGATTCATGAATCATTCAGACAGATTGTGTGAACTGGATGAGTCGATTCATTAAAAAGACATGACTCAGATTGTTTGCAAATGTTCATGTCTGATTGAACTAATACTTTAAGTCATCTGTAATTTGAATATGTACGTATTCGTATGACAAAATATGAATTCATGCAACATGATTTACTGTATGTACATCAACATTTCTTGATCAGTCTTCTCCCTTTGTCTAGTGCGCAGTGACGTTTGCCTTTCATTGTATGCTAACCAGCCCAGCCTCTGTGTATTAGGTACAATGTGTTTGCGTGTGCGTCCATGTGTTCATAAGGGCCCCTGATGCTCCAAACACAAGTACCAGCACTCACCTTGACTTGCAACTCTTTTAATGTGCCTCAGACTACAGCTCCACCAGATCCTCTAGAGCCCCAGCAGCCAGACGAGTCAACGGATGAGCACTTGTTGTATGTGAAGAAGACCTCAGTGGGCCGCACACATTCTCTGCCCAATGACAGCTACATGTTCCAGCCGCTGCAGCCCAACTCGAACCACAGTACCCACACAACCTCAACTCACCTAGCTCAGACAGGTGCACTGCAATATATTTCTGAATTTGTTTTAAATATGGTTGTTAATGCGTATGTCAATAATATCAAATGTCTCCTCACACAGGGTCTACAGGCTCTGTCCAATCTCAAACAGAAGAACCCACCCAGCACTTGACTGTGCCCACCGATCTGTTCAGACCGATCAGTCCTCATAGCCTATCAGACTCAGAGAGCATCCCACGTATCCCCCCGCCTCGCCGGGCACACACTCTCTCACGCACCCTACGCAGACAGGTGACCTCAGGTCTATTACTTTTGATTGTGTCGTACTTACAGAGTATGTTCCATTAGCTATTAGTTTTGTTTATTGCACATAGTAGCTCTGTTCCAAAACCTAATGAGCTGCTGTTCAAAAGTTATTATTTTTTTTTATGTTTATGAAAGAAGTCTCTTATAGCTCACCAAGGCTACATTTTTTATCAACAATACAATAAAACCAGTAATGTGAAGTTTTATTACAATTTACAATAACTGTTTTCTATTTTAATTTATTTTAAAATGTAATTCATTCCTGTTTTGCAAAGTTGATTATTTAGCAGCCATTACTCCAGTCTTCAGTGTCACATTATCCTTCAGAAATCATTCTAATTGATTTGCTGGTCAAGAAACATTATTATCAATTATTCTTATTATTATCAACATTTAAAGATATATTTGCTGCTTAATATTTTTGTGGAAACCATGATTTTTCTATAGTCTTTGATGAATAGAAAGTTCAAAGGAACAACATTTATTTTCAATAGAATTCTTTTGTAACATTATAAATGTCTTAATCAATTTAATGCGTCCTTGCTAAATAAAAGTATTCATTTAGTGCTCTTCATACAAAACACATGGGATACATGATCTAATAAGCTTACAAATACGTAATTAGACCATTTTTACGTATGCCAACTATTTTTTATGTATACTTTTAAATATTGATTGAAATATTTATTTGTATTTTTTATAATCAGCATTCCGCTTGCTTCATTTTGTAGTACAAATAGTGCAAGTAGTGTCTTCACACTGATAAACACAGCCAGGCATGGAGCACAAGAAGTAGGCAAACCCGGTAGGCTACATCATTCAAGCAAAAAAACTGAAACCTTATGCACTCAGTGGTAGGCAATTGACTAAACATGCTAAAGCTACTGCAGCAACACATGATGTGCATTTGATTAATGTTATTCAACTGAAAGAACAGTTCTGTTAGTAAAAAAAAAAAAAAAAAAAAGATTAGTGTTTCATTTGAGATGGTTTATTTTCCGAGTTGAAAAATAGACAACTTCGGGTAAAACCAAACGCAGCGCTCGTTACTTTTTACCCAGCTGTCTAATCACAGTGGAGGAAGGGCGGGACAAATACCGCACTGACCAACTGCCACATCGTGCTTGCACAACGGCAACAGACGACAACAACAAGCACAACAACAGAGTACAACCGTTTAAAACAAAAGCCAGAGCAAACACTTTACATTGAATACAAACTAAGTTACAAAATAACATATTGTAGAGATCAAAATATTTAAGTTGGAATAACCTACATATCGGGAACGACATATGTCTCCTTAAAATAAGCAGCTCGCAAGGTTTTGTAACAGAACGATTTTCTCTCTGTCTTCTTTCATAATGCATAATATCCCTTGTCTTTCTTTGTGGATTGTGATTGGAGACTTATGGTGAATGTGACTGGTATGAAGTCTGAAACCTCTGCACTGTTGATCTCTCCCTCTGGCTAGTATATTTCTTCTTTTAATCCTTCCTGCATTCTCTCCTTTTTTTCTGCTGCTTTTTGGCCTGCATACCCTCTAATGTGACTTACTCCGAGCAGCTCAGCATGGTCCAACCCAAGCCTGACCCCGAGCTGCTCCTGAGACACAGATACTCCTGTTTCTGAGAGAGCTTGAATGGGCTGCTTGAATCAGCTGGCCTCCAGCACACTCTCCACAGATCCTTGAACTCCGTCCCCTACTCTGTCCCACTTTATCCTACCACACCCCTTAAATCCCGTTCCTCCAGCCCGACGCATTTCACCATGGCTACTGTAAAGGCCAAAAATGCAGGGTAAAGATCAAGGGGAATTAAATTGGACTAATGTCTCATACGCACGTAGTTTTACTAATGTAAAAACAATTTCCTGCCACTAGGTGGCAGCATAGTGTCATACAAGTTTCAACACAGAACAAGGACACTCATGGTTTGGTCTCTTACTCCATGTTGGCTTACTTTCCAAATTTGACATGGTTCCTCTTGATCTTTTGCCCCTCCCAAAAAGCCCACCTATCTCTCTCCTACTGGGCCGGTGTCTCTCTCGGGCTTCCTCGATTAAGAGAAATAGACAGATTATGGGGAGTTCTGAGAGAGAGTGACCCCAGGAAGAGACATGGGTCATGTGGTCTGTTGCAGTTGCCCAGTGGCTCAGAGTGCAGTCTGCCAAACAGTGCCTGTAGTTTTGCCCTAGGGTAAATGTTGCTCTGCCCTAGTTAAAACAATACACCTATTGCTAACTTTTCTCTGAAAGTGCAATTGATATTGTAAGTTTTCACCTATGTGACTTCACCCAGAGCAGTAGCATGTACAGTACTGCTACTCAGGCAGTGTGTCAGTTCAGTACATGGGGAGTAGCTACTTAGTTCATGTCAAAGATTAGACATGAAGACACAAAGCAAACAGGAGACAAATATTGATTTGCCCATTTCTCTAGTATACTGCAGACTTTCTGATTTGGTTGAAAGTACACAGTATACATTTCCTATCAGTGAATGCAATAAAAAGAACCAGGGGCGGTTCTAGGGGAGGTATTTGGGGCTTATCCCAAACCTCTTTGGATGCATGAGTCATCATATGATTAAATATTAAAATTTTATATGCTGAAATGTTCTGAAGTAAATTTTTAAATATTACTGGAGATAAAAATAAAAAGGTCTCATCTGCATGCATGCATAAGTTTTTTACCTTCAGGGTTCCTGTAGCTCTGTGTATAGGTTGACAGTTGTGTCATGATTGTCACTTGTCATTGCAACTGTTTCAACTGTGTTTATAAGATAACCTACTGTTTAAAAGAGTGCTTTGAGGGGAAAATAGTTGATTTACCAAAGTTTGTGAAGTTTATGGCCTTGTTTGTGGTCTTTATAAAACAGTTTCTAAGAGCTGCAAGTTTCAGGCTCAAGCACAAATGTATATTACGTTTGTCTGTGAAATAGTTGGTGCTTATTGCATCTAGATGGAGTGCAACTCTGACCAAAAAGTCAATAGATCCTGTAGTTTCTTCATAATGTCTGATTTATAGAGCAGATGAGAATGACCTGACATTAAATCTCAAAGTAATAAAAAAAAAAATCACCCTGGAAGCCCATCCCTAGGACTGCCCATGAGACAGAAAGTAAGAATGTTGTTGAACTAAGAATGTTACTTCAGAATGTGTAACTACTATTGAGCAAGTTTTATTGAACTTTTAGCACAATTTAAACACTATTTTTGTCGGTTAAAGGTTCAGTGTGTGGGCGGGATGATTTAGTATGTTTTGTGGTGAGTTACTTAATTTGATACTTTCAAGTTTGATACAGACTTTTAAAAAAAGAAGTCGGCTACCTCTGATTGGGGCTACAAACGCATTCAAAATGGACGCCTTGAGGCGATTTTTCTATTTTTCTAATTTCAGCTCCAATCCTTTGAAACAGAGCGCTTGTGGAGTGCAATGCTAATGGTGAACTCCACTCTAATTCCACGGCTCCCCTCCCCTTCCACTGGCTTTTAAACCCCTGACATCTCATACTAACCAGTCTCCCTCTCACCTGTTCATGTCCTAATCCCTAATGTTACCCCCTACCTTCCCCTCACCTCCTCCCGTCCCTGCTCTCCTCAGGTTGCAGTGAGTGCTGACTCTCAGGAGACTCTATACACAGAGGGAGGGAAAAACAAGGGTCCTCTGGGACTTAGGGAACTGTCGGACACCCCTGTAAACCTTCCACCTCAGCAGCAGCAGCAGCTCCAGCCTTCGCTCTTTCTGGTCCCTGCCACACCGGGCGCCTCCCCGAAACCATCCCGACCTAGCGTCCACACACAGCACAACCCCTACGTCCAGTACGTGTTCTCCAGTCGCTCCCACTCGCCGGCCCTACCGCCACCGCCACCACCGGCTGCCGGGAAGCAGGAGGAAACAGACTCTGTGGATCAGGAAGTTTCCCGAATTATCCGTGCGGGGCTCGTAGGGAGGAGCGATGATGGAGTCGGAGGAGGGACGGGAGATCAAGGTGCAAGACGTCAGCTTAAAAAGTACCACAGCGTTGACACACAAGGCCAGCGAGCTCTGCTGTTACCAAGGCCCTTGTCCTGGCTCGACGACCCGCGCCGGCACTCCATCGAGGTGTGCTCGTCCGTGGAAAGCAGTCCCCAGCGCAGTTCGATCTCCTCCGGCTTCGTCTCGCGAGCTGACAGCCTCCAGCAGCAGTCCTCTCCACGCCCCCGCAAGAAGAAGATGAGTCCCCCGTGCATCTCCGAGGATCCGCCCGAGGGTCCAGAGCTTCCGGGAGGCTTTCACCCTGCTCTGGTGATGGTACCGCCCCCCTTGCCAAGCCGGGACACTTTCCTGAGGAGGCGCGCTCCCTCCAGTGACTCCAAAGACTCATTTGATTTGGGTGGAGGAGGAGATGGGCTGCCTCAAGAGGGCATCCCAAACTCCAAGCTATTGACTCTGCCTAGTTTCTCTTTTGAGAAAACAAGCTCCGAGCACTGAACACTGACTCGCACGATCACGCACACACATGCGCACACGACACACGATGCACTCTGTGCATCCGTGATGGTGATAGTAATAGTAATAATATCTTAGAGAGTAATAATGCTAAATACAACAATGGTGAATACTTCAAGATCATGAGGAATAGTTACTATACCTTGTATTTTTTTTCTCTACTGCCAAAAGAACACAAAAGGAAGTTGCGCTGAGGATTAAACAAACTAATAACGGGACTCTCTCTCCTCAAAGATGCCAATGGATCCGTTGGCAACCTCATGACCTCCTCGTGGAGGTCTGTGCAGAGCCCGGGGAGAGCGTCCCCTTCTGGCCGTTGTGAAGACTTCACAGCACTGTATTGCTGAAATCCCTAAAGGGCACTGATGAAGGTACAAAGCAATATGAACGTTTTAGAGACACTATTTTCTTAAATTATTGGGCCATAGTGTTTGTAAAGGATGTAGAATTTCTTTTCTTTTTTTCAATTTCGTTATAGTTTTATTTGTCTTTTTGTGATTTTTCTCTTTTTCTCAATGTCTAAATCGTTTGTTGTTTGCTTTATTTTTTCACCATAGGATATTTTTAGCTTTCCTGTTTTAACAAAGACAAAAAGAAAGAAAACATTTTTCAAAGTGCCAGGATCCATGTATTTGTAGGAATATTATTATTATTATTATTAATAATAATAATAATAATGATATAATATATCTCTTTAAAAAATAAAGCATTAAACAGCTCTTTGATTTTTAAACACAAGTATTAGACTGGTGTGCCTTGACTAAAGAACAAGTTTAGTGACACTGTCTGCAGAACAGATTGTGTGCTACTTTACTGACTTTCAGACAGAAGAGAACTTATGAAGCAGAAAATCACTGCAAAACCTGGTGTCCAAAAACATCATCAGAATATAAACCAGATTTCCAATGAAACGCCCAAAACACTTACAGTATCAGTCTTCGGATGAGTGTTTCATTTGAAATCTGATGTTTTTGGATACCAGGTTGTTAATTAAATGCTATATCATCAGTAAAGTGCATGCAAAATTTGTCCGGAATTGTAACATGAAAATATTTGATCTTGAGTTTCTAAAAGCTGTATGGTAGTGGTTTTCAACCTTTGACTCCAAGACTCGCCCATTGTCAATATTGCATATTTTGTAGTGTTAATAGATTAAAATAAATTGATTTATTTTGTGATTATATAGGTCTCAAGAACTGTATGTTCTTTAATAAAAACAACAGTTGTTGAGAGGACAAATAATGTCCCATTTTGTTGGACAGATATGTCAATTTTTTACTCTGCACAATAGGACCAGCAGAAAGAAATGCAGGACCAAATTGCAACATTGAGGTCGAGAGTGGACAAAAAGTAATCTATGAGAAAATGGGCAGTTTTGTTAAAACAATGTTTTGTTAATTTATTAATAATCAGTATACAGCTTTCATTTATCTGCTCTTAATGACACATTGTTATTTTGAAAATTATATCAAGGTCATTTTAAAATAGCTTTGACAATTTTTTCGTTTATCCTGCAGCCCCATTGGAAGTTTGCCTTCGGCTTCTTTGAGAACCACTACCTAAGTGACTATATTATAAGCAGTTATGTACACATAGTGTACATTACACAATGTATACATAACAATCACAATCACCCCTTATTCTTTACACTACACACGTGTGCTTGTTAAGGTATATTTAGATCTTCCATTTAAGCCTCTCTCAGAATCAAAAAGCATGTTGATTGAAGCTTTTGTCAAGTGCACTGTGGGAGACTCACTGAAGCGATTGCCTTTCGACACATTTGCAGGCCTCCTTTCATACTCAGGAAAGCTTGTGCTTCAAAGTCCAGTTCAGTAATATACCTCTATTTTGCTTCAAAGCCCTGGTTGCAGTCCAAATTTGTGGCTGCAGTTTGTACATGGCTTCGATGTGTTTGAACCTGTTTTTCTCATTGGACCAATTTTAGAACGATTTACCAGTTTAGCAATCTACATAAGATATAATCTCACGTGAATTATGCATGTACATTTTTGTGAGTGTGTGTGTGTGTGTGTGAGAGGGATGCATCAGAATGGAGTTTATAAGAATTGTAGAATGTGCAAAGCACCTAATGATGTTCTGTACAGCTCTCCATTGCACCAGACATCTGGTTACCATATAAACTATTTATTAGTGGTGTTTAATTCTACCTCTAGGATATCTTCAGCGTGGACCATTTTGATCAAGGTGATGCTAAAACAAAAGAATGCAATTGGAGATTGTCATGTGTTTGCTATAATATTTAATACTTTGTTACTTCAAACATTTGGCACATACCACAGTAAAAAATCTTATTTGACACTGAAAGAAGATGATGACGTTCCCACTCAGCTTTTCTATTACCTGCAAAATCCTGGAAAACAGCTTGAGTGACCAGATGGAAAAGGAAAACATGAAGTTATTGGTAAACAACCTCACGAGGAAATGACAATTAACCTCCGCTGTTCTTCTAGGTGTGCAGATCATTTTAGCGATTTGGCCTCTCCCTAGGTTCTTACTCCTGAAATAAAGCCTCAGAGCTGAGGACCCTTCGACACTTGAGCTCTCCATCCCTTCTTGCAGAAAATGAGTATTGGAAAATCTACGATAACTTCATTTACTCAACAGGCTGAATCAATTTGACTAAAAAACATGACGCAGTTCCCAATGAAGACTGATAAGATGGCCTGGCTGAAAATTGAACATTTGGGAAAACAACACCTCGAGAGAGATTTTGAGATGGGTTAAAAGCTCAAAGGCCTTGTTTACCAGCCAAAGAGTCATCAAGACACTTTGGGAGGTCCTCAGTGATTGGCCGAGTTGCTTTAGCGACTGTGTGCTCATCAATGTTGCTCTGGCGGTCCGCTGAGCGAGAGCATGTGTTTCAGAAAGTCCGAAGAAATCCATTCATGACCTCCTCCAAATGATTCACAAGACTTAAAGTGTTTAAAAGGCAATATGTTTTAGTATAAAAATAAGCCAAATATGTTATCAATTTTGGAATAAGCCTAATAAATGGGAATCATAACATGGGGAGGGGAGGGGCTGCATATCAGCTCACTGACTTAATGACAGCAGTGTTTTTTTACATATAGGGGTTGGACAATGAAACTGAAACACTGGCCAATATAGTGTTGGAGGATTCACACCTATATATGCGCGGTCTAATATCAATCTTCACTGATTTTACATTGCATCAGTAATAGCTGAGCTAAAAGTTGAATTAGCAGAGCAATTGCACAGCTGTACATACATTTTTGCAATCCACACAACATAATGGGAGACATATCAGAGTTCAAAAGAGGACCAATTATTGGTGCTCGTCTCGGCTGATATGTGCCCTTTGTGGTGTATCAAGAGCTATGGTATCATATATGGTAATAATGTTGGCTTACCACCAGGTATGACGGACCACATCCAACAGGAGTAACTGTCAATGCAACGGAAGTTGTCTGAAAGGGATGTCCAGGTCCTAACCTGAATTGTAGGGTCCCAAAAGTCCCAAAGAGGCTTAACACCCGGACTGTTTCTGCCCAGAGTGAAGCACAGGGGTGGATCAGTTTGAGCTGCAATATGGCATACTGTACTTGATGGTTCATTATCCAACCCATGAGTTTGTTTCATTGTTTACATTATTATCTGTGACTGAGAGAAAATCGTTTTCTTTGTTCATTTCGTGTTTCAGGTAAGTGAGTGGGAGGTTAGATAACATAACTTGATAACTATGTACAGCCACACACCACTTGAGTCCTGCTTTCCCACATGCAAATTATAAAAGTACACATATTCATTAAGCATTTTCTTGTCTTTGAGATCTTGAACTTGTAGGGGATCAGGTCATCTGAAATGATTCATTACAGGAATAAAAAAAAATCTAAGAGCACATTATGCTCATTCAAAAAGCACTTTAACATATTTCATGAAGACAAGGTAATCACCTTTGGGATTAAGGTAGCCTTCATGTCATTCACTTTAAGAAATCCTTAATAATTTTGTTTTATTTGGGTAATTTTTTACAGAAAGAGCTTTTGAAAGATGCCAAAAGAAACATTCTGCACACCCTGGTAAGGCTTCTTCTCCTGATGTAACCTAGATGATTTGATGTCAAACAGCTGTCTGAAATTTAGGATGGCTATATATTTTTAAACGGTTGAAATCTGCTGAAAATTATTTTCCACGTTTTTGTTATCTACTTAGAATGATTGATCCGTATAATTTTGGGTTGACTACTGTGAAGCTTAATATGCTGTTCACAAATGTCGTAATTACCATAGCCTCGAGATGAAAACACGTGACATTCTATTCGGACCTTCAAGTCCTCTGACTGGGATTTATGCCATTTTATGGCAACACTACCAAGACCTAATCTACAGCATTTAGCTAGGCCAACTTCCCAGACCCCTTTAGTGATTTTTTCCCCAATAAAGCGGCAAGCAACAAATCTAGTGACTGTACAACCCGATCTCACGGCAATTCGTACGAATTTTACGCGGTGGCTAATTCGGCCACACATAGCCTAACTTCTTGGACAAACCTTATCTAGTGTCCGAGTATCGCCGGGTACTCAAGGTCTTGCTTTCCCGCCCCACACACACCTCTCTCTGCATCTGCTCTGTTCAGCAAGTGGCTGAGAGGAGCAGCGCTTTCAAGGCGGGCATACACTGTGCGATTTTCGTCCGATTTTGAGCCGAATTCTGACTCGTGCGACTCTTTTTCGGGTCGGGACGATTTTCAGCTTTGTCGTGCAGTGTTCGTGAAGTATACAGGGGAAACGAGAGGCGATTAACCTCTCCTGACAGGCAATCGGATGGTCGGATGAATTGCCAGCATGTGTGCCACATGTCAGAAATCTTGGTCGCTCCTCATGACTATGTCGCACAGTTGAAGCAGAGCTAAGAACCGATTGCGATCCTTCACTGCGCCTGCGCGAAAACCAGTTTAGTTTAGAAGTTTAACCATTTCATCTTTAATTCAGCAAGAAAGAAAACGAAAAGAGGGAGATCTTTAAGTTATGTAGATATCAAACTAGCTACAAATTGCTTACCTCCAGTTCGTGTTGCAAAATGAATGGGCCTAAATCATATTACTACAGTACGTCTTCCAAGCCACCTGTGATGTAGCTACCGTGCCTCTTTTTATTAATTTGTTAAATGCTCATGTTTAACAAGCTGTTTTTGAAATAAAGCTGTTTTTAATTTTCATTGATGACTGATTATTAATATGATTCATTGTAATCAACCTAAATATTTTTTAGACAATTTTCAATGAGGAGGAGTAAGCTTCTATGTAATCTTGTATTATCCTTGCAAGCATGTTGGTTATGCAGGGATGCGCTATAAAATCATTGCGTGGCAAATGAATTATGCCTAATAGCCTGTAAATGTAATAATAAAAAGTAGGCCTTCCCTAATAATAATACAATAATAATTTAATACATACATTGGAAATGCTAAATACTCTTGATATTGATAGCTGATGCTTGTTTTGACAATATCTCTGGATACACAATATCATCTATTGGCGCAACCCGGCACGGGGGTTTATCGCGCATATTTCACATGTATAGTGTGAGCAGTCAAGTCGCAGCTCGATGATCGCTGCACATAAAACGCGAGCTTTGGCTTTACATCGATCTACTCGTTCAGTGTGAGTAGAGGTCACCTTGCTGAAATCGCACAGACATCGCACAGTGTATGCCCGTCTTCGGGTAAAATAGATATTGTTGCTTTAACCTGGATATAGCCAAAATCACAGCACAGATATTGTCTTTATCTTATGTGTATGGTGATGTCAGACGACGTTTCGACTCAGGATTTATAGTGCAGATTAACAGTTTGGAAGGGAGAGCTGGTTTATGTAGGCTAGCTAGTCTTAATAGGCTGCGTTTCAGTCACTACATATTCATCAGATTAGCCTATCTGACAACAGAAACAGAAAAATATATAAATATTGTATTGGGAATTTGGCTGTATTAAAATACAATATGTGAGCACTATGAGTAGGAGAGAAGCAAACAAATGTAAAGGGCTGACACTATGGAAGGCCAATAGAGTCAAAGCGATTGAAACTAACATCTTAACTGCGTGTAAATGCGTTAACACATAATTATGCGTTAATTCGTTAGTTTGGCTTGGCTGGATAATTACATACAATTAGAAGATATCTTTCAGCATATAATGGTGAGGAAAAAGAAAATAAAAATAAATGATGATTATTACCGCCCATTTTCCAAATAGGTTAGATTACTGTATCGTTTCTTGTAAATTTAGTTTGTCTGTCCACCCACCTAATAATAACAATCTAGGACCCAGTGAAAATTAAAACCTGTGCAGATGTGTTCATGAACTATTTTTGGGAAATGTTGTTAGTTTGCTGGTTTTGAAAATGTTAGTTTGCTGGTTTTACAGGTATTTAGCTTTAGTTTGATGACTAGCAACTATATAATATGATTAGGGCCAAAACTTTGCGTGTAGCAAATGTCCAGTTCGATACAGAAATGATGAAGCTGTAAACAATAGATAATAGTATATAATTTTTATTACACCAGTGTAAACAAATATGTACGCGCTGTACTCTCATTAATTCAACTTACAAACTAGTTGAGACTATGAATACTTGACATGTAATGTTAAATGAACAAATTCAGACACTTTTAAGTTGTGCCAACTTAAAAAAATTACACTGAAACAGCTAAACTGCATAATCTTTTTTTAGCTGATTCATCTCATTCGTCTGATAGATAGTGGCTGTAAGTGGTTGCCTGTGTTGCATAGCGTGTTCGTGGTGGAGCAATAAATGGAGGAAAATGTTTGTTTAGGTGTCAATTTCAAATATCAACAGTGTTTTTTTTTTTAAATCGCATACTGCATCTTTAATGCCACTTTTCTTGAATAAGGAGCTGAGGTCTGAGAGAGCAGTAGAGGTCCCAGGGGACCCAGTTTGAGCCTGGTAAAGTCTTTATCCTGTTGTCTCAGGTTCCCTGGGGCTGGTAGTTCAGTCGGGTCTCATAGAGTAACAGCAGTTGTTGTTGGACTTATGTATGGATTTTGATAGGTTTCACTCTCATGTTGAAAGATGAGCATCAAAAGACTTTAGCGCATGATAATCAAGTTTTTCTTGTCTTTTGTTTTATATTAATTTTATCTGCCTGTCAGTTCCAAGGTCTCCCGTTCAGTATGTTCTCATTTCTCATTCATTCTCATGTGCACAGTAAATTAGTGCACAGAAATTCATAAAGATTGATCTCAGATCCCAACATTTTAATATTTTAACCCTCTGGGGTCTAAGGTGTTTTTGGGGTCCTTGAGATGTTCTGACATGCCCTGACATTTTTGCTTTTTTCAGTTGCTTATAAACATATTAATGGCAAAAAAAAATTACACACTATTTAGCACAAACAGGGCTACCATGAAATGTGAGCAACAAGAATGTACATGTCTGCATTTTTGAGAGAATAATGTTTATGCGTGGTTATTGAAAAAACTAAAAACTAAAGTTTCTGAAATAAGGCCATAAAACACATTCTAAATATGTGCCAATAAGACTTTTGTCTAAAAGATGTCATCGCCTAGGGTTTTTTCTTCAAAATGAAGTGAAAATCACCCTGCCTTATCATTCACATAACACAATACATTGATTTGAATTTTGCAAAGCACTTTCTGTTTGGAAAGGCCATATGCGGAGTGGGCGTCAACGGTCATGTATATGTAGTGGTTCACACCTGAGGAGACAATGGGGCCCGCATACTTAATTAGCCATTCATTCAGGTGAGTCACTGAGCCACAAGAATGCAAGAGCAACAGTTGGAAGCATCTCAATTCTTTTTTATTTTTCCTCATATTGTGCTTGCAATTTGGCCTATAATATCCAAGGAAAACATGTCTAGTAACTGTGCAGTTAATTCTCATACTGTATTTTCAGTTTTGGAATATTTATGTGCTCCCCAAATTTGTCAATAATAAAACACAATACAAGTTATTTAAAGAAAAGGCTTATATTTACCTTTTAATAGTTTGTTTACATCTACCTTGTAAATATATTTTTTTATTAAAAAGGTTACAATTACAACAACAATTCAAGAGTAATCTTTCTTTGTAAAAACTAAAGTATACATTTTATCATACATATTTCAAAGTTAAGGATTTGATTGATTATTTGATAACTTTATTTTTGACAAAACATATTATATTTAACATAAGCAAATATTGGCAAACAAAAGCTTATTTGAGGTGGCAGATATTTTACATTAAAAATGTATAATCTATCCAAAACTAATCAACGAAATGTTGTCTTTCATATGTCTGTAACATAGGTCTTTCATTTTTATTATAAGAAATATAAATGTTAATTTGCAGTTTAAATCCAGGAAATTTGTTAATGAAAAAATTATTAAAAGTAAGATACAATTGATACAAAACGAAATTCGTTTTAAAGAAAGGATTTGTACTTTCTGTTTTGAGGTCTCTGTGAAAGTTTGAAAGTCTTTTAGTGATTTTTTTAGAGCGCTCGCGTCCATAATGGAGAACTGTCACGTAATATTGTTTTTTCCTCATAAATGCGAACACGAAAAATAAAAGACAAAAGACTTTTAAGTAAAACTTACTTCGCTGCCGTTCGTCGTCTGAGTTACAATCTTCCTCTGAGGGAGTCTTTATTACCGGAGAAGCGTGTCATACTCAAAACGCGATGAACTATCAGTAAGTCTGATGAAGAAACTTTTTATGGCATTGATCAGGGGGCGGGTGCGCTGCATACTAGATCATCTAACGATTTACATGTGAATCGCGCCGGGGGCGGGGCGGCCGCAGCTGATTATAGAGATAATGAGGCAGAAGGAAAAACGGTACCTCTCCTTGCTTTCAAACGGATTACATGAGTTGAAAACATTTGTTTTTTATATAAATTACTTCATTTAAAAGAGGAGATTTCAAGCTTCATAAAGACATATCTCACGTGCCTGTGTGAGAAGTATTCGCTGAGTTATGATTCATTTTCGGACGCGTTTCAGAATGGACGACACGGACAGAGAGAAGGCAGAACTCGCTTCGTGTTTATTTTTCTTTATTTGGCGAAAAGCACAACACTTTGTTTTTATTGTGAGTGTACACAAAAACAATACACACTTAAAGCTCCAGTATGTGACTTTGGTATTTGACCACAAGAGGGCGCAGTTTCCAACAATAACAAAGGCGAAGCTTGATGACGCTATGAAGGAGGTGACGATGGGAGATGTGGTTTATAATGCGTTTTCACCATCTAGCGATGTATCTAAATGGAATTAATGAATCATGATCACGGATGAGGTAATTTATTCGTTTTTGTATTACCTGTATGTCTTATCGTATTATTTTATGTCATCATAATTAATGAACTGCAAGGGACGTGAAATGTTATGCTATATTAGGCTATCCCGTTACAACATACAGCTATTTGTCAAATGATTTGTTTGGTTAATGTTGTGCAGTTTTACGTTTTTTATGGTTAATGCCGTGTTGTTTAACGTGTTCAAACCAATATCTAAAAGTAAATTTGAACGAACATTTGCAAGTAATGACTAAATATTTTTTTAACATCATCTCCGATTGTAATTGTACTGCCATAATCTCGGTCACCACACGTGATAAAAAGCCTTACCAAAGTACAAAGAGCAATATAACTTTGTTTATAAGTGCTATTATTGACAGTTGCATGTCTTACCTGTCTCAATACACTCGCGAGAGAGTCTCTGACAAGTCCAGACGCGCAGCTCTCTCCATCTCGAAAACGCCTGCCGATATTTATCCGGGTTTTATTCCTCCGTTTGTCACACAGTCCGTGACTCCGCGTGTATCCGAATATGGACGCTTTCGTTTTGTTGGCACTTCAATACTCGCCAAAGAGTTCGTGATCCATAACAGCTATAACCATACAGTCTATGGCTATAACGCTTTAACCACCACTTCCGCATTTTACCATGCGATATTCCGGTGATGTGGGTCATATTTTTTATTTTATTCCTTTTTTTATTCTTTGTCAGATGTCTTTATTGTTTATTGTGATAAGAAAAAAACCTCAATAAAGTTGTAAAAAAAAAAAAAAAAAATCCGGTGTGGTGGAATATCCTATCACATGGTCCACACCGGAAAGAAGGATAGAGAGAGCGGACATTGCGTCACTGAGGCGCGACATTTCTTTTCCGGGACGGCCAGTTATTTAAAATCGGAATTTCTCTGAAATAAAAAATCTTTGGAGACTTTTGAGATATTGTAAGTACATAACTGGAGGAAATATATCACACTGTGCAAGTTATTTTTGGAAATTTTATTACAAAATCCCTACATATTGGAGCTTTAACAGGATAGATTGATGTATAACACAAGCATATAAGATAAAAATTAATATTTTTATTTTATTATTTTTTTGCACTCATACGGCCGACCTCAGGGGGTTAATAATAAAACAAGTTTTATTATTCTGTGGAGTAAGGTGAAGCAATCAATAGTATACCCAGTACCTGATATTAAATGTACAGTTCATACAAAAAAAACATCAAAAAATTAATTGCACTGTCAAAGAAAGACAGCAAGCTAGTTTTATTTTTATCTGGACAGTATTATATTAAGTTAACAATAAAACTGCCTTTCAGAAATTGACAAACATGGTGAATTCCTAAATGTGCATTGAAGTAAAGAAGCTCAACAACTGAAATGTTATTTTGCGAATGCAAAATTGAATTAAGAACAGAGAGAACAGCATCGTTTTATATCACTTGCTTAGCCAACAAAATGCAAAGTCAAAAATTCTTTAAAAAAGCAGGGAGAGATAGAACAAATATATGATTAAGTAAAAGCAACATCTGTGCAGTAACTCTTTCGGTCAAAATCTGATATGAGATCTAGTCAATTGCATCTCTATGGGCAGATCTATCCTGAAATCTTTGGATTTATTTGGCCACATACTATTCTAAATCCTTTAAACAAGTGTTGTTGTTTTTTGAGGCTTGGCTTCTATAAATGCTATTTTTGCAATAGGGAGGATGTTTTGAATTCTGAAATATCAAGGAAGTTAAGGAAAATGTGTATTCCTTACGACATGACCCCTTAAAAAATGCACATGCTGTACTTCTGCCCTAAACAAATCATCAGCTCTCTGCAGTAGAAAACCATTTAAGGAGATCGCTGAACATTGAGATTTCAGAAAACTCATAGAATACCCCCTTTTCCTGAAAAAAAAACATGCTTCACAAGCCATTAAAAACCTATAACCCCGCCATCCTGTATCCTTAAACCTACCCAATGGTTGAAGAAGCTAAACACAGGCTGACTAATAGGCTGCATCTCCTGTTCCAAACAGAATCTTGATCCGCCCAAGATAATCACAAAAGGAGGAAGTTCACAGAAATGTAACTCTCCCAAGCCAAAGTTCACGTTATTCAACACATTTGGTCACTGCCATCAATTTGCCTGCACTAGAGTAAAGAAAAAGTGTGGTCTGGTTTGTCCACTACAGTTTTGTGGCAAACACACTAGTGTAGCCTGTTTAAGTCATTTGTTTAGTTCTGTGTGCAGCACATTGTGTGTGGCATACATTAATGCAGTAGGGGGCCTGGGTAACAGCATCTGCTGATGCTATCTCTTCTACATCCTGTCGTTAGGGTCTATGCCATGTTCTTCACGTCCCTATCAGTGACCACACATATTGGGAACCTGGCCAAACTTTGTAGAACTCTGTGAATGTAATAGATTGAGATGATAAGCGGGATGGCAGTGTGAACTGCCCTTTTCTTGTTCAGGGATTGCTGCAGACTTATTTTAGATTAAGAATGTAACTGCAGAATCTGTTAAAATTCACAATATCTTTTGAATCTGAGCAGTTATAAATGGATGTTGCACTGCAACTTTTTTATTAGTGTTTTGGCACTTTGGAGTCAGACAGATTTTTTCTGAAAGAAATATTAACTTGTTCAAAATACAGTAAACCGTTATATTGTACAATTTACCACAATTCAAAATAACTTTTCTATATAATACATTTTCAGCAGCCATTACTCCAGTCTTCAATGTCTTCAATGTTTCAGAGTTATTTAATGAATAGAAAATTCAAAGCAACAGCATTTATTTAGAATATAATTAAAATAGTTTTTAGTGTCACTTTTCAATCAGTTTAATGTATCATTGATGAATGAGAGTATTAATTTATTGTTAATAAAATCTTATTATTTATTTCTAAATTAATTCTTATTATTATTTACAATGTAACATGAACATCCATATTTTCTTTAAAAAAAGAGTTTTAAAAGCATTTACTTGCAAAATATTAAGACTTTTTTTCAAAGAATCAATCTTGAATTCTGGTTATTGTTCTTACCCCGTGTCTTAATATTTTGCAAGGAAATGTATTTTGGATGCTGATATTTACATTATATACATATTTTGTAAAAAGATAATAATGTCTCCTCTACATTTTTCTATACTGTGGGTTGGGATGTTCAGATATTCTACTGGACAACATGTTGAAAAGGTTCATCACTGCTGAGTGCTGGGTGTACTCAACTTCATCAGTCACAAAGATTGGGTATGAAGTGTCATGTCAGATTGCAGTATCTGACATGACACTTCATACCCAATCTTTGTGACTGATGAAGTTGAGTACACCCAGCACTTTTCTCTGAATGTAGCATCCCTGTCTCACCTTGTATGATAAGTGCTAAAGATAGATGCTCACGAGTTCCCTGGAGCTCCAGCAGCTCCCTTGGCATAAAATACTTTCTTCACATTGCCCCTGATGATTCATTCAGACAGTATGACACCTCAGGAATTATTAATGGCTGATACAGGACAAGTGTGAAAGCATCATGGATTCCACTTGATGGAATTTCTATACCCCTCTAGATCTTAAGAGGTTAAAACAATGGTGTTGTGGAAAAACCTTGACATTTTCTTTGACATTTTAGATCTAGAGACAGCAAGACATGCACAGTGTACTGCACCTGAATAATAAAGAGCCTGACATGCATTATAACGGCATTGTTCAAATACAGCTAATTTGACTCTATTTGGTCATATAAAATTAGCAAAGATCTTTTGGCTCTGTGCAGTGTGTTATTCCATGGCTGCGCAGCAATGAATGTCACTTAAACAAAATATAAAAATGAGCAAAGTTTAAAAAAAACATTCTTCATAGGGTCCATGAGGCAATGTGAAAAGTATAATGTGCCACGGCTCACTGATTCGCCAGTCCTGCTGGGACCTCTGGCTGTCTTTTCATACCAATTTATTGAGATTGCTGTGACACTCTGACGTTGATCACATTAATGCCCTGCTTAGCTTTATAATGTCAAAAGACACAGCAGCACGTCCATTTCCACATCCACATGTCTGTTAAAACCAGTAGTGACTTTGGGTATAGACTCAAAGGATTTGTTTACAATAAAACATTTCAGTCTGTGAGAAATCGGGTGGAGGTGGAGGAATTGTGGAGGTGCTCCGTTTCAAAATTCAGTTCTCTAACCTGATGTAACACTGATCTAAATAGTCTTGTCTCACAGTGGGTGGAATGGAACTATTGTAAGATCAATCATCCTTTAGGCTCCTCTGACACTGAAGCATGACCCAGTTTCAATTTTGTTCCTCATGTATTAGCGCAAAGGGGCTGTTCAGCTGTACCCTTCAACATTCTGAAATTTTGGTCCCACCATTTTGTTTGAAACCTCCAGTGTTTCATACTTATAAAGTTTAAATAAAGGTTTATCCATGAAATGGATGCTATACAAATGTTTTTATTGTGATTATTGTTGCTTGCGATTAGATAATCTAAAGAAGTAGTATTCCCAGAAATTTAAATCCTATAAATATTTCCTCAATTTTAAGCTCATGTGAGTTTTTTCTATAGACCACAAAAGAAAGGTTAACGGTGCTTTATACACTGACTATGAGCTATTAAGTTCCAGAAAAAGTGTAGTTCATACAACTTGAACGCAATATTTCAAGTCTTATGAAGTCATATGATTTGTGTGAGAAAAAGGCTGATTTCAAACCCAAGTACTGAAAATCTAATCGTCGTGAGCCAATAATATCAATCCTAACTCAACTCATCTACATATTTTAATAGATACATATGCTACTGAGATTTGAGTCACAAAATATTTTAAATAATTATAGATTTTTCAATCACCTTCTGCACCAGTGGTGTCACTTGCTTCTGCAGACTCCATGTCACTGACTTGTTTCAATAATTCACATACAACCAGCTGCCACACTTTGATTTCATGTGTTAAGCATTCCTGTTGTTTCAGTGCAGTCGTGATGAGCTTCACAATTCATGTGAGCACGGAGTGCGCAATAGTTTAGGTCTTTCAAAAAAGGATCTTTGCATCACATTTGTGGCTTTGAATAATCACTTTGGGGAGAATAAACACAGAGACATTTCAGGGATTTGCTGTTCCTCTTCAGAGATGAGTAATGTGTTTTTCTCTTTGCATTGGTCCTTATTGACTAATTCTGTTTGTGATCGTTTAATTTAGATTCTAGCTCAAGTGGCCAGAGCCCTCTAACCTTTCAATTTACCCCTGCTGCATGGCAAAATTATAATAATAATCATTTTCTTAATGAGGATTGTCATCATGTTTCTAGTAAGAAAATCTGAGCATTCTCAAAACAAGATTCATTTACTTGAGAACCATAAGATAATACAGTAAGACTTGTTTTCAGAGAATATACATTGTATTAAGTTTATTTTTCTTGCCCTACTGATGTCACGTTTGGCTGTACAAAGCACACAAAGACAAACGAGAATTCAGAATAACAGTCTTTAATAAACTCACGCAGTAGAAACTAGAAACTATGGTCAAGATAGGAACAAACACATTGAAAAAAGGCATAGCCCTGACAGTTTGCCCCCCTCAGGAAAGGCAAAACCAAAAACCAAACAACCCCGAAGGCGACAACCCCCAGAGGTGGAACCGGAGGGCTGAGGCAGAACTGGAGGGAGGGCAGAGCCAGATGGAGCCATAGGAGTGCAGACGATGTGTGTCTTTGTGTGCAGTCTCAGTATGTCCGTGGCGTAGAATGGGCGACATCTGACCCAGGTGGAGCCGTTGGTCAGAGGGAACCCGGTGGAGCTGTATTAGGGCTGGGCGATATGGCTGAAAACTGTATCACGATATAAGTGTTTTATATCGGCCGATATCGATAATTATTGAATTTTTTTATAACATATTTAAAATAAGGACCAGTTCAGGAGACAAATATATTACATTTAAAGATTTTTTATTTTAAACTTAACCTACCTCTGATTATAATCCCATCAGTTATAAAGGCAGAAATGTCAACACGACCATGGAAAACTCAAAAGTCTAAAATCACAATGAACACTTAACAATTATCTCTTAACATTAAGGTGCAAAATTAAAGAATACGTAATAAATGCTTTATAAAGGGGTGGGCGATATGGCAAAAATATAATATTACAACTTCTTTCTATAAATTCTATAAATCTATTTCTTTCTATTTTCTATAAATTATACATTGATACTTATTAAAGCTATTAATAAAGTTATTAGTCAAGAGCAGTGAGTGATTTTCTCTTTACATTTTGTTGTTTTATTAACATTAAAGGGATAGTTCTCCTAAAAATTCTAATTTTCATAATTTACTCTCTCACGTTGTTTTAAACTCGAATAAGTTTCTTTCTTCTGTTGAAAATAAAAGTTATTTGGAAGAATGACCAACAGTTGATGTACCCCAGTGACTTCCATAGTATATTTTTCTCCTATGGAAGTCAATGGGGACCAGCTACTGTTTGGATACCCACATTCTTCAAAATATTAATATTAGAAAATATTAGAAGGCAATTAATACAGGTTTGGAACAACAGTAGAGTGCGTAAATAATGAGATAATTTTTATTTTTTGGGTGAACTATCCCTTTAGGGACAAGCGGCAATGTGTTTACTATTACTACTGTCTCTTTAAGAGCTGCGCGCGACGCGTCTATTATACACGCATTTGTCAAGCAGATTTTCTCTCAATTTTCTCAAGTTTGCTTTCACTTTAGACATATCCGACTAGTTTATGTAAACCTTGTGTGTATATAACAGTATGAGCAAAATAAGACTCGAAAGATTACTTAGTATTCAGGCGCTGGTAGACAGGCTTTTAGTGCATGTGAGCTTCACATGTACACGCTGAGAAACACACGCTAGAACAGCGCATCAGCACGCGAATAACAGAGAAACTGACGACTGTCTTGCATAATCTGCAGATGACATTGGTCTGACTACGGTCAGACTTCAAGTCAGGCGAGCTGACTTTTCCTGTTTTATCTAGTTACTAGAGAGTGAGTGCCTTTGTTCATGCAATCAAACCTGCTTGCTGGTTTCTTCCGACGAAAAAAAAAAAAAAAATTATCGAACGTTTTATCGAACGCATTTTTTATTGATATTGATTACGTGTCTATCGCGATACATATCGTTATCGTTTTATCGCCCAGCCCTAAGCTGTATTACACACTAGTATTAATAAAGGCTGTTTACAGAGAGGTGCCAGGAGGAGGCGCCTTAGGTGCAGCAGAAACAGCGGTTTCCCCGGTAACGGCTGTACACAAACAGGGCATAAACGTAAACACTGTACACATAAACGCTGGTTTATCAGGAAAGATAAAGAAAGATTCAATTGAAATAACATCGAAATTTTTCTAAAGACCATCAGTTCACTTCAGATACATTCACATAAAAACATCCGTGCCACGTTTTGACTTTGAAACGTGCAGTGCTCATGTTTATTCAACGATGTCAATACCAACCACAAATAGATTTTCCAAAAGGCTGTGTTGATATTGGCTGTGTGAACCAATGTATGGGAAACGCTGTAATACAATTTGACAGCTATCAATAGTTTAACCTATCAATATTCACCGTCACACTTAGTAACACACACAGCTGTGCATCACCACAGTGCAACGGTGAAAAGAGACCCTCTCAAACAGTGCCGCAAAGCGAAATACTGTGGAAGAAGAATTGATGATTTACTGACTCATTTAAATTTTGTTCATTTTGAACAAAAAAGTTACGTAGTGAACCTTTAAAGCTACACTTTGTAGGATTTTCTCACATTTAGCAGTGAAATTGTTTACCAACTGAATATTACTTTCCAGCCCCTCCCATTCCGAGGGCGTTTTAACTCCTACGGTGGCCGTATTATTTCAAATCTGCCGGCAGTCGCAAGTAATCTGCCCCTCTTATTCGTCACGGTGCCACTGAGTGTAAAAACGCGAAAGGCGAAGCTTGAATTTCCAGGTATGTCCCTCTTTGGCTAATGTATTTTCAAGATGGAGGCGCAACATGGCTCGTATGTATTCTAAATGGCAGATTCTACGCTTACGAGAATACTTGATTAGTTGGTAGAAGTAATTACACATTAATGAGCACATATCATTTTGAAAGAACAAAGTGTTTTTTGCTAAGAATCAACTTAAAAAATTACACAGTGTAGCTTTAATTAATTGGATCATAAATCAGTCTTTTTGGAATCATTTGCATCATCACCCCATCAGAGACCATTTAGTCAATCCTCCAGTTTTCAGTTGCTTCATCTCAGGTTGCTTTTATCAAGTATCCAGCAAAACTGAGCATAGAGAGACAAAGATAGAGACAAATATGATTAACAACAGATTAAATACTAGATTGGAGTGGAGTGTATTTTAAAGCATTGATATCAAAGGGTGAGTGATTTCTCTTTCTTTTTTCTGTTACCAAAACCAACGTACATTACAATATATATTTACAGGATGATATTCTACCACCTCTTGGAAATCAAGAAACTCACCCTTTATGTAAGTCAACTTATCTCTTAACAGGTTCCATTTGGGAAATTGGGATGAGCTGAGGACAACATTTTCCTCGAAAATCCTCATTTATAATCGCAAATCCAGGACTTTCTATATGCTTTTAACTTCAGCCCAATGGTTTCATCACAAATTTAGTCTCATATTACCACAACTATTTTGTAATTTCTGTATATATTCTATATAGCAGTGAGGTTTACTGTATTTTGTCTGTCTATAGTATGTGGAGTAGCATCCAAGTAAGTTTTCATTGTTCTAGGTTACTTGTACACATTTTCTACAACTTTGACTTTGACGTTTCCTTAGATTTGAAACAGGCTCTGTCTGTACAGAGGATAAAGTTTTTGATGAAACCTATAAAAGCAAGTGAAATGTTTTAGACAATCACAACAAGATGTGTGACACAATAGCGCAGGTGTTTGAAAGCAAAAAAAGAAAGAAAGAAATAATTAGTATTTAGTGTGACTGGCTGCTGAATCGCATTACCATTTTATTCCCCGCATTATCTTTCAGAACTCTCTCATCTACTTAATTCATTACTGTAAATTTTTAGCTCCAGGAAGCCAAGCAGGTAAATCATTAAGGAATAATGTACAGCCAGCTGGTTATTGGCAAATAAACCCAACAGAGAGTTCTGTATTTTGTCATACTGACTGGCTGTCTGTACATTATACTGCATTTCTTATTACATGACTACTAAATAAATAGACATCATATATTGTTTATTTTTTTGTGACTATAGGGCCTATATAAGAAAATAGTCCATTGAAACAGAAAACACTAAGAAAAACACTGCAACATAAATATGATAATATCAATTTATACATTCATATTATCTGCAATCTGGGTTATTTTCTCTATGGACTAGTTAGCCAACACATTTAGCTATAAAGTAAGATTTCCCTCTATTTTTAGTTTTCTCTCATCAAGCTATTTGTGTCTCTTAATGGGATAGTTCACCCCAAAAATTAAAAGTTGTCATCACTTACTCACCCTCATATTATGAGTTTATTTCTTCTGTTGAAAAGAAGATATTTTAAAGAATGTTGGTAACCAGACAGTTGACGGTAGCCATTGAGTTCAATAGTATTTCTGGTAACACTTTATTTTGATAGTCCATTTTAGACATTCTACTAACTATAAGTAACTTTGCAACTACAAGTCAACTAACTCTCATTAGACTATTAGTAGGCTTATTATCTGATAACTTTATTGTCATGGTCCCCCAACAGACATTCGATTGACTTGTCAACTTATTTTCCTAACCCGAACCCTAACACCTAACCATAACCTAACGGTCTACTGACAGTCTACTAATACTCTAATGAGAGTTAGTTGACATGTAGTTGAAAAGTTACTTATAGTTAGTAGAATGTCTAAAGTGGACTATCAAAATAAAGTGGAACCATATTTCTTTTTATAGAAGTCAATGGTTAGAGTCAACTGTCTGGTTACCAACATTCTTTAAAATATCTTCTTTTGGGTTCTAAACTCATACATGTTTAACAACCTGAGGGAGAGTAAGAGATTTTTATTTTTGGGTGAATTATCCCTTTAATGGTTTTTTGGTTTTCTGAGTGACATTTTCATTGTCATGAAAGGGGTCATGAGCTTACAATCAATCAAAATATAAAATATAAAACTCTCTATGTTTCACGGAAGAAAGAAAGTCAAACAGGTTTGAAACAACAGGAGGTTGAGTAAATGATAACTTATGGATGACCTATACCCTGTCAATGTCAAAAAAGCCATGGGAAAAAGCTGACCTAGCTTGAAAATTTGGCTTTAGCAACAATAACTCAGACGTATAATCTTCGCTTAAGGGGTTGAGTGAAAAGTCTCAATATCCCTCTATATCCTTCCATATCTTTAGAATAGCAAATACAGCATAAGCTTGTATTAGAAACAGATACAGTAAGACTATAGTACCATAGTTTAAGATGGGAAAAAAAGAAAATCTCAAATGAGATCCCCAAAAAATGTCTTTCTTGGTTTAGAATGTGTGCACGGCTGGGATTGAATGACATTTGTATAATTGTGCATATCACTTTTTATATAAGGAAGTCTGATACATGGAAACTCAATTGACCGCATACAAGGTCATTCAATTTCCTAAACCGTAAACGGAGTCAAACACAAAAGCTAAACAAAATTGGCAGCACAACTCAAAGACACCCTGTGCTCTGTATACCAGGCTCTGAGCCAATTTCTTTCAACTGCAGTTTCGACATTCAGAACACTACAGCACGTCCGCTCTGTGATAAACACACATTCGTTTGGCCTGCAGCGAAATAACTGAAGGCTTTTCTGGGTATTTGATTTGGCATGGTGCAGGCATACACAGGAGATTTCACCAAGTGGTAAGAGTAATGAGAGAACAACAATACATATCTGCTCTACAAGCGAAAACACGCTGACACTAGAATGGTCAGAGGAGAGGAGAAGTGTCACTAGAGGCAATTAATGGGCAATACTGGCAATATAAATCAGAGGTCCAACTGTAAAAGCTGGGCTGCTAGCATGACCGCTGCTTGATTAGTGGTGTGCCCCGGCCAATTCCCACTCTCTGCATGCTTTTTCACATACTGTCCCTTGTGAATCCACTTGGGGTCATCCTAGGTCTGCGTAAACGAATAAAAAAAGCGAGCTAATTTAAAATTCAAGCCACTGGCTTTTTACATCACAGTGATTCTATTAATCTCTTGCCTCTCTAGGTTATGGTTTCTGAGCATGCTCACTTGCGTGCAGGAAAGGAGAGGCGGCCGAGGACGCGCCATTTCCGAAAAACAACAGCAAAAGCATACAGAACCCAGATGCTGAAGGAAAAAGAGGCTGTGACTCATCGGGCAACGCATTTCCAGGATCAAGCCCGTCTTGAACTCTGTACTGCTGTTGTTGCAGTAACAACGGCTTGATAGAACCAGATGCTTCGTGGATAGTTGGGGAGGGATTATGGCAGACCTTTTAGTAGATTAAAAGTGGAGTGCTTCAAAGAGTTTTGCAAAGGGTAAAAAAATCCATCCATTTATAATGGTTTTCACCGGCATAACTGCCTGCACAAGTATGACACAGTTTAAAATGTCTACTTGTCATGGATTTGCTCATATGAGGTGATATTTGAAAGCCTTAAAACAGCATTTTTGCATAATAATTAGGTATAAACATTGTTGAGGAAGCTAGGAATATAAAAGCTCATATTTGCATCAAGAATTACTTGCATGCGTCTTCTCTCCATAGGAACTACAGAGGCTAAGTGTGCCAAGCGTGTTTTGCCTTATGAATATGAATTATGTTCACCATAACTGATTTGCTGAAAGACATTGTCAGGTGAGCATTAGCGCATTCGCTCAGCAAATTGCTCAATTAGTCGAGCAGCAGAGACTTTTTACTTGATATTGAAGTTATTGTTGTTCAAGACCAGCTACAATTTTGTTTTATTCACACCGCAGTCAAGCTCAGTGTAATGAACTGAAAGTGCAGGGAGACCAATTTTGCAATTTATAAAAGTTGTAATCATTGCTACGCCCCTGGTCGCAATGCTCATGTAGACGATTGTGCAAATCATCAAATGAAATGGCTGTAACTAATATATGAATGTCCTGAAATAAGTCAAGCTTCCTGGTCATCAATCCTGATTCATCCTTATAAAAACAAACAGCGCCAAAGGTAGATCATCAAGGCATAACCTGAGGTTCATTTAATAGTTAATTTGTTGTTTGTGCAGGGTCAAGCAGGGTCATGGGCCAAGGTCATCACTAAAATACATAAGCAGCTTTTATTTCTTTAAAAAGAAAGAAATAAAAGAAGTGTGCGTTGGGAGACTGAGGTATGGGCGTTTTGAAGCCTGGGAAGTAATGCAGTACTTTAGATGTGAATCCTTTTTGGATGTCACAGATCAATGTGAAAAAGTATGCAGCTTTTGACCTTCTACTTCAGCCTCCTTCCTTTTTACTTTTGAAAAAGTGTATGCACTTGTTTTTTAGATACACAGGGAATGAAAAGTACCTGACAATATTATAGGCTTAGTAAGATCATTTCTACCAGAAAGACTCGGGAGGCAAAATGACGTAACAAAGCATAAATTTATTAACAGCCCAAAAAGCAAGTTTATAAAGTTCTTTGGCGTAAGCCCCGTCCATAGCTCTTAATCCGAGGGTAACGGAATCTACCTTTCCTGCCTGAAGACGAAGGCAAGGGCACAACCGACCCCCTGGGAGGTATGGACAGGGACCATCCTGGTGGTTGTGGGGGAGGATGGAGGTAATTGATGGCGTCAGCATCTGCGAACTCAGACATGTATAAGTACCGATCTTTTATACTACAAGTAGAACACTATTGGTTAAATGTGAAGGTAATAAGTGACGTAACAATTTAGTCTTCCTGGCAGAACTTACGCTAAAGCTTTCATTTATGGATCCATTTTAAATTACTATATTTTAGGTCCAGTTTGGGCCAAATCACAGTGTATTCTGCCTTTAAAAATTGCAGCAGGCAGAAGTATGCAAAATTCAAGAGTAGCAGGCTATGTTGTCCCCATATAGCTTTTGCTATATCCTAAATAACTTAAGCCTCAACTATTACTTGTTTCAATCAGGTGTTTTTCTCATTTTTTAATTTCTACACGCACACGCACACACAAACTCACACATGCACGCACGCACACACTCACTCACGCATACACACACACACACACACACACACACACACACACACACACACACACACACACACACACACACACACACAAACACACAAACACACAAATGTGGGCATCAAAGCTGTTCTGTGAAGAGAGGCCTTCCAAGGTGATCAAACATGTCCACAGGGCAACAGCTCTGACTTGGTTATAATTGTAGATTTATTATGGACATATTCATTTGTGGCCGGAATAAATATTAGAGCTCTACTAAAGGTTGTGAGTGGCTCACAGGGATGCATAAAAAATAAACCGTATTAAACTTTTAAATTGTGCTAGAGGGCAGTATGGTGTTAGTTTGTGCATATCACTCATCCATTACTGTAGGCTAATACTAAAATCAAGTATCTCTCTCTCTGTTTCACTTGGGCTCTCTCTTTCATTGCTCTCCTTTTCATTTAAGCCTATAACGCAGGAATAAGTGTTCCTTTTTCTTTCAAGCTTTTCCTTTTATGTTTTTGTGAACCTTTGAAGAACCAGTAAACAAACAAACAGAGACACACATAAAGGCTTAAAATTGCAAGGAGACATGTTCACAGACAGTATTCCAGTGGGGTTTTGCTACAGATTAAGTTGTTCTACCAAAAAATAATGTAACAAAGCATACATTTATAAACAGCCCAGCAAGCATTTATAAAGTTCTTTGGCATAGGCCCCGTCCGAAGCTCGCAATCTGAGGGAAACGGAATCTGCATTTCCTGCCTGAAGACAAAGGCAGGGGCGCAGCCGACCCCCTTGGCGGTATGGATAGGGACCATCATGGTGGTGGTGGGGGAGGGTGGAGGTAATTAATGGCGTCAGCATCTGCGAACTCAGACATGTGTTAGTACCGATCATTTATACTACAAGTATTAGAACACGATTGGTTAGATGTGAAGGTAATAAGTCAAGTCAAGTCATCTTCATTTATATAGCGCTTTTAACAATGTAGATTGTTCCAAAGCAGCTTTACATTGATAATAGGAAATTAAAGTAACAGAGATTGTTTTGGCTTTATAGCAGCTCAAGAATAAAGTTATTGTCCAGCTAAAGTTAGTTCGATTGTTTCACCTCCGTCGCAACGATCATTAGTTATTAACTTAGGGGCTGCTAACACAACACCGTTTTAACAGAAAACTCTTAAGTTCTTTCTGCGCAAACTTCAAAAACGCGAACCAGTGAGAACGCCGATGGCGTGCACATGCGTATTACGAGTTCAGTCTATAGGTATGCGCGTTTGAATATATGTGCGCAGGCGTGTAATCATTCCCTACAAATCAACCCTCAACATACTACTTGTCTGGCCTTAAAATTTATGTCATGCACTTTTTTTTTTTTTTAGGAGAATTTAATAAGAAACACATTAAACTTAAATGTGGAGTGTGCAATATTTGTGCTACTCATGGCAATTCATAAAAAAAAAAAAAAACATTTTACATTTTGGCAAATAGGTGGCTAATTTGTACAGTATACATTTGTACAAACTCATTTGTTCGTTTTCGTATGGTCTGCTCACAGCCTACAGATTGTTAGGTTTGGGGGGTGAGGGTAGCAGTGTACCTTTCTTACAATATAATTGTGAAATAATAACATGTAAGTGTGTATAAGTGAATAAGTGTATAAGTTGCAAACACTCCCCCACCATCTGTTGTTTGGAGAAAGAGTTTGTCCCGCTCCAAACTCACGCCTTTGGTTGAACCGATGTTGTTATGTTCACTCGAAAAATGATTTAAAATTCCATTTGGTTGTTAGTAGTGCTGCATAAATTACATGCTTCACCTTCAAGCTGCATAAAAGACGCATAAATGAGATCTCCACTATATGTTACAGTAAACTATGCCAGAGAAATGTATGAGCAATTCAGTTTTCCTCTAGGTGAATGTGGAATCAAAGCGGCAGACAACGCAGGAATATGACACCATGGCTCAAACTAATTAGTAAGGGCACTAAACAGGCACAAAAACCTCTCAAGCCACATCGTAACTTTAACCACGTCTTTGCTGATTCAGTCACTGAAGAAGTGCAGGGTTGATGGTGTCTCCAGACACTCTAGGGTTGCATGGGAAAAGTTTCTGTCAGCACATGCGTTGTCCTGACACAAGGCAGAGTGAAGCACTCCATCAAAGTCATAACACACGTGACTCCCTTTGACATTCCATGTACCTGCAGAACACTGTGTTCATGAGGTGATTTCCTGCTGTCCATCAACCCCAGCAGAGGCGGCAGCAGGCCAAGCACTTCTTTACCAGACGGACGTCTGCAAGGACAGTAAATCCTGCTCAAGAGATGGATGTCATGTATTTTTATGTAGTGAGTGAAGGGTTTGCTGATCATTCAGATGTCGAACGTTTGGCACAGTTTTACAGACATTGTCCGGGTTTCTATGCACAAAATGTTCCTATTTCTGCTACTTTTTCCATCCATAGATTAAAGTCTCCTACACTCTCACAGACTGTCAGGTTTGATTTTGAGAGTGTGCCTGAATTTGAAGCATTTGTGTGAATGTGTGGCAACTGATGAAATAACATTTACATTTAATCATTTAGCAGACGCATTTATCCAAAGTGACTTACAAACTAACGTATCTTTGACTAACACATATCTTTACTGAGTCTGTGTACACTAAAGGCATCAAGTCTTAACATCATCTCAGAGGGTTCACTCATACTTTGATATAAATTTATAGGTCTATACTGCATAGTAGAGTTGAGTGAACATTCTGAGATGACGTGCAGCTTTGACGCTTCAAGTGTTGCAGCCTAATTCAAAGTATTAATAAAATAAAAAAGTACGGATCACCTACTTGATTTCGGACAAAGCTACAGTAATGCCGTTTCAGTTCCTGAATGAAGAGGTTCTTTTTAACAAATTGGTTGAATGAATGTTTCAATGACTCATTTATAAATACAGCCGCTTGCTTGTTTGAATTGATTAAATTAATGATTCATTGATTAATTTTTTTCGGGTATGATAACCGTCTTAGTAAATATCACACTTTCAATGTGTATGGAATTAAACAATCAATTATTAATATTATTATTTACAATGAGCATTAAATGAATGAAAACTGTTTTTTGGTTGAACGGATGCTTCGTTATAACAAACTTGAAACTTTTTGTTTCAAACTTTTGTTTATTCAAATTACAATAATCAAAAGCATGTCAAATCCGTTTATGTATTACATTGATTATGTATTCAATTAGCAACTTATGTTTATCATTAATAATTAATAAAAAACCAACACATTCTCATACCCAAGACGTCACTTTTTGTCACTTTCAACCATGCTTCAATATCTGACGCTCAAAGCACCCTTTAGCGTCCATATGTGACGCTTCGGTTATGGGTAGGTTTAGGCGTCATGTAACTGACGCTTTCGAAAGCGTCAATATCCGACGCACAAAGCACCCTTTAGCGTCAATATGACTGAAATTACGCTGAAAAAACGTAAATAAAAATAATAGAGTTCCATGAAATGCATTTTATAGCGTATTTTATAGGGTTTTCTTATCAGTATACCACTACTTGCTACATGACTTAACTGTGTAACATATAGAAAGATAGCAGAATCCTCACCAATCTGACAATCTGTCTAGAACGCACATTCAGGAATGGTACAAGTGTCTATAACTGTGGTATTGCCACAACTATGGTAAGAACAAGTAGCCTATAATAGTCAGTAGACTCAGATTGTCAGAGCCATTATAGTTTTTAATGGCTGACATCACATCAAAGGTTGACAAACCTTACAGTTTTGTGCAAATGGACTTATCAGTCAGTCACCATCAGTTACAGGACAACTTGAGAATCCAAGAAAGAAACCAGCCTTTCTCCAGCCCCCACTCCCACATGTCTGTTGATCAGGCTCTACACTGTTATTATAATTACAGTGTTCTTTTTTCCAACCAGACGAACAGACTCAACTTTGAATTGTGTTGTTCAGTTTATGACTCAGCTGTCATTTTCTCCTTCTATTTCTCCTACCTTTCCCATGTATCCCTTCCTGATGTCCTCCAGATGTGACTTTCACGGAAGCCACATGAGACCGGCACAACATCTATTAATCTGATAGTGGTCTTGGAGTCCAAAAAGAACAGACCTTAAATATTAGCTGCTTTTGACATGAGGTTATGCTGATCTTTTCTCTGGCCCTTAGAGACGAGAACAGCTAATTTGCTCAAGAGCAAAATGGTTGACCTACAAATAATATTCTCTGTATCAAATGATAAGCTACTCCAAAGTGCTAGAGCTGTGGATGGTGTTTGCTGTGTGCACCAGAGCGTATTATCGACTTGCATTGCCCATCTGAAAGGGCAAAAATTCTCTAAAACTCATTTCCAGCCCTTTGAACTTTATACCAACCGAGGCAGTGTGCCATCAGATGAACCTGGCTATATTAAAGTCGGACATATGACTTCCTGAGGATTCCAGATCAGATTCATATTGGTGACTCCAGGAGACTTGAATATTTCAGCCAAAATGGTGCATTAAAATTCGGTTGGTTTTTCCCCCATTGAACTGATGGTCAAATCCTAATGTGTTCGTTCATAAGCCCAGTGCCATTCATTGCATTAAGGTGGCATTGACGTACTTCTGAATGAGTGTTCTGGCATTTGCTCTGACCTCTCACCACTTCATGGTTTCCCATTAATTGAGATGGTGCTGTGGCAAATTTGCACAGACTTATCTCATGATGGAGACTGCCATTAATTTTGGTCATGTGTTAACTCAACTTTGGATCACACCGGCTGCCTCATGAATACAAATGCTGTATGCAAATTGCAGTGGAGAGTTTTTGCTCCTTTATAATGACAGAAATTATATGCATATGCACCCAAAAAAAACATTATGGTAAAACATTACAATGAAGTCGACATGAAATGGAAATTCCCTATATCATCTATTTTCTACACGCATTTTTGGTGGAGCAACAGACTTGGAAGGATCTACAGTACCACCATCCGATCAACAACTGATGGATAGAATATTATAATTAATGTATTTTGAACAAACGTGAAATAACAATGAACAATAGTATATTTCTGAATTAGCATTGACCTAGATTATTAAATGCTGTAGACTATTATTCACTGATATTTCATGATTCATAATGCATTAACTCTTGTAAATAATCTAAACCTTATTGCAAAGTGTTAATAATTGTTTTGCTCTTCCCCATGAGAGATGTTTGTTAAAGAAAAACCCTTCAATATTTGGAAAAAAAGGGAGAAAATGGGTTTGTTTCATAACACAGAAGATCCAGTAAAAATGTGGGAGTATTCTGTATAAAGTTCAATCTAAATTTATGCCATCTCGACATCCTTCAGTACAGTCGTAAACAAGCTCTTAATGTAGATTCCTCTCTTAAGGGTAACATATCTTTGTGAAAAAAAAAAAAGGCAGGCTGGCTTTCTTTCATAAAAGTGCCAAAAACTCCCAGGTATGTATTAAGTACCTGCTGAGAATAGTCTTTTAAGCCATTTTTAGAGGGATGAAAAAGTAAAGGGCTTTAGCACTACACCCACTTTCTGCCAGTCATGACTCGGTCAGTGCTATGTGTTATTATGATATGTTATTATGTGAAATCAACTTTGCAAAATGTTTACCTTGGAACACCAAAGTGGAGAAAATTTTGATTGCATAGCTAACAGGAACTTGACAGAAGGGTAGGGTAAATTGCCTCAGTCAGAAAACATTTTCCTTAAACCTGTTTGCTTCAAATGCCTGCTGATTTTGTTTTGCGAGGGCAGCTTTTTATGGTACATTATGTTCTGTGCCATTATTATTTCTCTTTATTTGGAGACACAGAAACACAAACGTGTAATACGAATCCCTATGTGTGTCAATCTCCTATCTGCTAGATGAATGAATGAATTCAGGTAGTAGCTCATTAGTCATTCGCAAATAACACGCACACATACATTTCCAGAATGCCTCCTCGCAATGCTTTCCCCCCAACCAATCTTTCTCGCTCTCTCTCTCCCTCTCCTTCCCTCTCTCCCTCATCTCCCCTCCCACTCTATGCTAGTGCGTAGCTCTCTCTCTCTCTCTCTCTCTCTCTCTCTCTCTCTCTCTCTCTCTCTCTCTCTCTCTCTCTCTCTCTCTCTCTCTCTCTCTCTCTCTCTCTCTCTCTCTCTCTCTCTCTCTCTCTCTCTCTCTCTCTCTCTCTCTCTCTCTCTCTCTCTCTCTCTCTCTCCCCCTTGTAGGCATGCACTCTGTCAGTGGAGGAGAGCGTTTCGAAATCCAGCTGTAGCTCAAAGTGATCGCCTCCTTGGGCATATCCATCTAAGAGGATTCTGCCCTATTTTCCCTAGTACCACTTTCTTTGGCTGTTCTGAACCTGTAGGATTTTATTTTATTTTATCTGTCACTCAGGTTTGTGATATAGTGAGTGTTCTGCTGAAGAATAACAGAAGTTTTTCTTACATGGCTGAAGCGCCCGCCTATCTCATTTGTGCTTTTTTATTGACGTGATCTTTGTGTCCTAACACACATGACAGAACTTAAGTCATTTCTTTTTGGTTCCCTGGATTTTTTTTTTATTTTGCCATTCAAGGATTTCTTGCTGACAACGTGGTAGAAGTCCCTGAGTAAACTCGTCAGAGAAATCATGAGTTGGACTCATTGTAAATGCTAAACGTCTGTCTGCTTGGAGCTACGCCATCTGTGGAATTCAATCAAGGTAAAGCATTATTTTTTCTTCATTACATTTGACTCTGGAGGTCATTTGTCCGAAATGCCCTAGCTGTTATGGTAGATAAGCATATTTCATTAATTTGAGGGTGCAATGACTCATTTCATATATTACATATTTTAATTTATGCTTAGTTATTAATCATTTGATAGAAATAGTTAATTAAAAACCGCAGACTTTAAAGCAATTCTATCAAGAAGTGTGAAAGTTAATCCACCTCTCAACTTAATTTTTGAGTGTTTTATTATTATTTTTTTTTTTTAAGAATGTAAGGCACACTAAATGATATACAACCTTATTTACACCAAAGGTTACAATATTATTTGATATATTTTTTAAATAATTATTTTATTAACAAAACAAGCCTTTAAAAGGAATTTAAGGCACATTAAATATGTCTAAGCTTGTACTATAGGTTAAAATATTGTTTTAGACTAATTTTAAATAATTATTTTATTTATAACTTATGAAACAAGCCTGTAATTGGAATTTAAGTCATATTAAAATGTTTGACCTAATTAACAGCAATAGGAATTGAAGGTACACAACCAATTCAAATAAGATTTTGTCATTTTTAGTTATTTTATTTACACTTTTTAACCACTTTTGACCATTAATTCCTCTGTAGAGATGACCACTGTGTCAATGGAGCCCATAGTGGCGATGGTGGAAAAGATTTCCAATGTCACCGAGCGTCCAGTAGAAGCTTCTTCTGAAGACCTGGTTGCCACCTTCACCATTGGCACCATCCTGTCCCTAATGTGTCTGGTGGGTGTGTCTGGAAATATCTACACGCTCGTGGTCATGTGCCAGTCCATGCGCTCTGCTGCCTCTATGTACATCTACATCATCAACCTGGCACTAGCTGATCTGCTTTACTTACTAACGATCCCATTTGTAGTATGCACACATTTCCTGAAGGGATGGTACTTTGGAGACGCCGGGTGTCGGATCCTCATCAGCATGGACTTCCTTACCATGCATGCCAGCATTTTCACCCTGACTGTTATGAGCACAGAGCGTTACTTCGCCGTACTCAAGCCTCTGGATACGGTCAAACGCTCTAAGAGCTACCGAAAAGCAATCGCCCTTCTGGTGTGGACGGCTTCGCTGATTCTCACCTTACCCATGATCATTAGCGTCCAGCTGATGACGGAGAGCTCCAAGCCAATGTGTCAACCCACACTGAGCCCTCTCTCGTATAAAATCTACATCACCTTTCTCTTTGGCACGAGCATTGTGGCTCCAGGGGTGATAATCGGGTACCTATACATACGCCTGGCACGGACCTACTGGATCTCCCAGACTGAGACTTTCAAGCAGACCAAGAAGCTCCCGAACCAGAAGGTCCTGTATCTTATCTTCACCATTGTGCTCCTGTTCTGGGCCTGCTTCCTACCTTTCTGGATTTGGCAGCTTCTTGGTCAGTTCCAGCCCACGCTGGATCTCTCCACCAAGGCCAAGCGCAACATTAACTATCTGACCACATGTCTGACATACAGCAACAGTTGCATCAATCCGTTCCTCTACACCCTGCTCACCAAGAACTACAAGGAGTACCTTCGCAAGAGACAGAGGACTTGGACGGCTGGCAGCTACCTCAACCGACGGAACCGCTTCCAGAGGTCGCCCCGCCGCTCCTTGTCCTCCAGCAGTCAGCAGTGTACGGAGAGCTTTGTTCTCGCACATTCTTCTCGCACCAACAACAGCAGTCTCTGAGGTAGGTCCTTGACCTTGTCTTGTTGGCCTTCTGTCGGAACTACATGCTGTTTTCCAGACAATCTACTGTAAAATGATGTGAAAGATAAAGATCCTGTCTGAATAAAACCAAATTTTCTCTAGTTTAGCTTCATCTTTGCTCAGTCTAGCAGGTCCGTTTTGAATCAAGCCAGGGCCAGACTGTTTTAGTTTTTGTGGTCATAGATCTGATTTTCTGGTTGGCACGTGTCCCTGCAAAGGGCTACAGATGATATATGAGAACTTCAAATGCTTGATTAATCTTTTTTGGTTGCGTATTTTTTTTTTTTTTTTTAATTGCCTTGTTCAAAAAGTTCAAGAGTACACATATGACTAGAAAATGCAGGTGAAGGACTGGAGAGACATTCAGAAAAAAAATGCTTTGAGTAGGAGACAATTTATCATTTGATGAGCCACCATTCTGTTAAACTGTATGAAAATCTTTCATTTACTCCATGCCTATAAAAAGATGTTATGTTTGCAATTTACAACAGATTTAAGTAGATCAAATATAAATAAAAAAAAGAACTATGATGTCACTTTTGTCTCAAGACAGTAATTGGTTCATAGATAATTGATCATAGTGCAACTGCAGGTCTGAGTAAAATAGGCTACATGATAATTCGGTTCCACTGATTGGATCACATCACTAAATTACTCTCCAATCAGCAGACCTGCTACCCTCAAGATGATCTACATGATACTGAATGCCTGCATCTTATGAATGACTGTGTAGACTGAAAGAATAAAGCTCTAACAAGGCTGGAATGGGCTATGAGGTTGAGTTAGGAAGAAAAATAAATTACTTGCAGTGTCTTTCTGCAATAATTCTGTCTGGAATCACTCAGTGAAAAAAACAATAAAACTCCCACCAGATTAGAATTTTATCTAATCCTAATATTTATTTTAATTTCCCACCAAATGACAAAATTAAAAACAGAGAAGAGAAATGAGAGAGGGAAAAACAAACAAAAGCTCTTTTCTATTATAGCCTATTCATTAAGCTCTCTCAGATCCAATTTGTTTCATTGTGTCTTATTCAGCTTTACGCTTCAGCGGAGTACATTTTTGTCATTAGGTTTTCTTTAATGTCTACTAAAGATACAACAGGTAACATCATTTTAATATTCTTCTTTAGGTTATCAGAATCTTTTTTTGTTTCATAAATTCAAAATCTGTAATCATTCATTTTGAAAAGAGTTCAGTCTCCAAATGGATTGTACTAATTATTATAAAGTAGGCAACTGAAAAAAATTAATAAATAAAATAAAAGCTCACATTATGTTTATGGTTTATTTAATTTCTTTCTAATTTTTTGAAACAGACTTCTGAGCATCAGACAAACTGTTACAAGAACTACATAGTCTTTATTAAAAATAATCATAAATAGACTAAATAATCTCAGATAATATGATTATTTACTGAGAGCATTAGAACTCCACTTCACATAAATTGCAGCCTGATATTGTCATAACAATAATTTCATTATTTTTACAAGCACTGTAAAAGCAATAAATAAATAAATAATAAAGCCATAAACATAAAAAGTACTGGAATGATATTTTGAAGAAAAAGTGCATAGTTATTTTTCACAGTGAAAAAACTTGAGAGCTGAACAAGGTATCAAACAGTCGATTGAATCACTGCCATGATTACAATTTCATCACTTCCCAGGTCTATATATTTTGTTGAGTTTCTTGTTTTTTTTTTTTGTTTTTTTTTTTTATCATATTTTGCTTGCATTGTCTAACTTTAGTGCACTACTGAGAGATGAAATCATTTAGCAGAGCAATGAAAACATTTTTCTGAGGTCTTGCCTCTTGCCTCTTGGGTGGATTTTGATAATCTGTTTTTGGTGGGCCATATGACCCACATTTAGGAAGTGACAGACATTGCCAGAAGGAAGACCTGTGTGTCCCTGTAGCTCTAAAAATAACCTGTCCTCTACAACAGCCTCTCCTGCAATGTCTCCATTTGGTGCAGACACTAAATCAACATTGCACGAACTGATTGCTCTTCCCTTGGGTTTAAATATTGATTCACTGACACTGAGGGTGTGATTGCTATAATTAGGAGGGTGACAAATATTACTTGTATGCCTGGTTTCACAGACAAGACTTAAGCCTAGTCCCTGACTAAAATGCATGTTTGAGCTGTCTTAACAGAAAGCAATTATATTAAAATATGTCAGTGCCATGCAATATGCACTCCAGTAATGTTTTTTTCTAAGGCACATTTTAAAAAAGCTACTTAAACGTCCTAATTTAACTAAGGCCTAATCCTGACTTAATATAAGCCCTGTCTGTGAAACCAGTCCCCAATGTCAAAATCACATGAAATATAATTCTGAATTCACTATGAGCTATTTCATATATTTGTATTTATTTATGTTCATCATATAATAAATCATTTTATATGAACACCTTGTCAACAATTTTTATTTAATTATAAATGAATACATTACGTTCCCATGGCACTCTGCCAAACAACCAAAACGTGAAGGTCAACATTTACATTTAGAATTGCTACCTGCTGCTTATCTATTTTTTGCATAGTATATTTAGCTACATGAATAGCCTGTGACAGTAGAATGCAATTACCTGAATTTGCATCCATAATCTTTTACTTAAGTCCTAGATAATAACTTAACAAAAGTCACATTTAGCATTCAAATCAAAAGGAAGCGCAAAGTCAAAGTGTCCCCAGCAAAGCCCTAATTTGCTAACTAAATTCACCTTGACAAAGTTATTATATAGTAGGTAAATAAAAGTTAAATAATAAGAACCCCCTTAGTTGTTTCAATCTGGACACCAATCTTTTTCTGTCACCGAGTGAGAGACCTTATTTGTCTAGACGGTGGGCTGATTCATCTGGTACTGATCCAATAAGGATCCAAATCAATAGATCTCATATATTCCAGGAGCTCTTCCAGACCATCTTGAGCCTAGCATGAGATACTCCTGGCAGAACAATTGCATGATGATGAACTGTTATGATCTTTGAAATCCAAAAGTAAGAAGAATGGCACATATTTCTATCATTCTCTAAAAAAATAACCCTGGTTCTGTTCAGTAATCAATGTTGTGCCTGCCCTACAAAAGCAGCAATCATACAGAGGTGGGTAGTAACAAAGTACATTTACTTCGTTACATTTACTTTAGTATTTCTTTGGAAAAATGTCACTTTTAAGAGTAGATTTACGAATATGTACGAATTTTGTAATAAAAAATCAAAAAATCACTTGCACAGTGTGATATACACTCACCTAAAGAATTATTAGGAACACCATACTAATACTGTGTTTGACCCCCTTTCGCCTTCAGAACTGCCTTAATTCTACGTGGCATTGATTCAACAAGGTGCTGAAAGCATTCTTTAGAAATGTTGGCCCATATTGATAGGATAGCATCTTGCAGTTGATGGAGATTTGTGGGATGCACATCCAGGGCACGAAGCTCCCGTTCCACCACATCCCAAAGATGCTCTATTGGGTTGAGATCTGGTGACTGTGGGGGCCATTTTAGTACAGTGAACTCATTGTCATGTTCAAGAAACCAATTTGAAATGATTCGAGCTTTGTGACATGGTGCATTATCCTGCTGGAAGTAGCCATCAGAGGATGGGTACATGGTGGTCATAAAGGGATGGACATGGTCAGAAACAATGCTCAGGTAGGCCGTGGCATTTAAACGATGCCCAATTGGCACTAAGGGGCCTAAAGTGTGCCAAGAAAACATCCCCCACACCATTACACCACCACCACCAGCCTGCACAGTGGTAACAAGGCATGATGGATCCATGTTCTCATTCTGTTTACGCCAAATTCTGACTCTACCATCTGAATGTCTCAACAGAAATCGAGACTCATCAGACCAGGCAACATTTTTCCAGTCTTCAACTGTCCAATTTTGGTGAGCTCTTGCAAATTGTAGCCTCTTTTTCCTATTTGTAGTGGAGATGAGTGGTACCCGGTGGGGTCTTCTGCTGTTGTAGCCCATCCGCCTCAAGGTTGTGCGTGTTGTGGCTTCACAAATGCTTTGCTGCATACCTCGGTTGTAACGAGTGGTTATTTCAGTCAAAGTTGCTCTTCTATCAGCTTGAATCAGTCGGTCCATTCTCCTCTGACCTCTAGCATCAACAAGGCATTTTCGCCCACAGGACTGCCGCATACTGGATGTTTTTCCCTTTTCACACCATTCTTTGTAAACCCTAGAAATGGTTGTGCGTGAAAATCCCAGTAACTGAGCAGATTGTGAAATACTCAGACCGGCCCGTCTGGCACCAACAACCATGCCACGCTCAAAATTGCTTAATAGAATCACCTTTCTTTCCCATTCTGACATTCAGTTTGGAGTTCAGGAGATTGTCTTGACCAGGACCACACCCCTAAATGCATTGAAGCAACTGCCATGTGATTGGTTGATTAGATAATTGCATTAATGAGAAATTGAACAGGTGTTCCTAATAATCCTTTAGGTGAGTGTATTTCCTATAGTTGTGTACTTACAATATCCCAAAAGTTCACAAAGATTTTTAATTTCAGAGAAATTCCAATTTTAAATTATGGCTAGTCCCTGGTCAATGATGTAATATCCGCGTTATCCCTGGTTTCTGCTCGTTCTACCATAGTAACCATGGCGACAGATGTGGACAACTGCGTTACGTCTAGAGGCAGGCTCACACTGTTGTTGTTTCGTTCAAGCAGACTTTGGGACAAAAGGAGAACTAAATCGAGGAACAATATCAGTGTGGCGTTTTCGAGATGCTGAGAGCTTCGCGTCCGCGACTAACTTCGACTTGACAGAGTCAAGGACAGAGGCTCCTGCATGCACTTTATTAGACAGGTGAGCAAATGTGCATAAAACGAATCAATGTTATATATATATATATATATATATATATATAAATATACAGTATATGTCAATCATATATATATATATATATGGTCCGAAGTAACTAGCTACTTGAGTAGTTTTTACACTGGACAATTTTTTACTCTTACTCAAGTAACTATTATATATAAATATTTAATAAACTATATAAATATTTAAGCACTTGTACTTTTACTTGAGTATAGTTTTTGGATACTCTACCCACCTCTGCAATCATAATTGATTTATAATTCACATTGATACCACAAATCTGCACACTTTTCTACTCTGGTCGTGAGAGAAAAACAGGGTCATTCGTTGCATTCTTGCTGAGAGCACTATTGGTAGCTGAAAGCATTATTATATTAGCCAAAGAATTTTGTAAATAAAAGCTCAAGGAATGGGGGAAGGATGTGCAGAACTTGACGGATTCTGCAGAAATATGCTGAGCTTTCCTTGCAGGGCTAGTGATAACAACTGTGAGTAGAGAGCTGGGCGAGTGAAATACAAGTGCAGTGGCTGCAGAGAGATTAGAATGTTTAACGTTCTTTGGTAAAGAGTGAGTGAGTGAGATTCTTGTGCCGTGGGCTGTAATGAAAAAGAAAAAAAAACTAGGTAAACAGGTTAAAGAAAATGAGAATCAGCAGGTAGTGCATCAACACATGCCCTGACTACTGAATATGTCTTATACAGTTTTGATACTGCAAAGTCAGATTATGCCCCAGCTACAAATACATTATGCATTATACATACGCCACAGAGCTGCCTACATTAACTAATTAAAACCGACTGCAAGCACAAACATTGCACAATTCTGGGTACGTCAGGATATCTGAAAGGTATGCATTTGCTTGCTATACACAACGTGGTTGCATTGTTTTGTATTCCGAGTCAATAGGTGTGGGTGTATAGGTTGTAATGGAAATGAATCAAGAAAAAGGTTCACTGAAGACCTGTTAACGGCAGCAGCTTACTGACCGACCCAGGACAGCTGGCTGAGTTTATGAGGCCCCGTTGCTCTTGTGTTCTACTTGTAAATACCTATCCAGTGACACCTGTCTGGGCATCTTATCTCGCACATAATGTATGTATGAACGCTCGTGAAAAATCCATTGTTCTGCATTATTATGATCTGTGCCTCTAGGTGGGATACTGGGATATCGATCACTATTTACAGGCCCACAGATTCCTTCTGTTCCACCATTGATCCGAGCACTGTAAATGTGTCAGGGTTTCCCCTTGAAGAGGACAGTGTTAAATGTGGTTTTCTCTGATATTAGAGGGTCACAGAGTTCCATCACCCAGCAGGATACCGCAGTACGAGGTGAAGTGAATGAGCTTCTACAAGGTCAGGCCATTACAGACAGTTGACACCGCCATCACTCACTCAGCACCTTGCTAGTTTTAATGCACACATCTATGCTAATGACTTTTTGTGAAGTATTCAGTGCGGCTCAGATCCCTTTTGTCTTTATCCTGTCAAAATGTACAGGAAACTCGGCATGCTGTGCCAAAATGACCAGCTCCTTCCCATAAGCCTTTTCTTTTCGCAAACACTGGGAAGCATTTTTGTTATGCAACTTAAGAAACATTACAGACTTCTTAACTTTGCATCTATAAATATGTCCCCATTTTAGATGAAAAGAAACTATGAGATTGTTTTATTCTCTTGATTATTCTGATATCCACTGGAGGTTTGCCATGTTATGCTGAGAAGTTTACATGAAAGCTTTGGTTTTATAGTGCTTTGTCAAGGCTTTGGCAATGTAAAAAACAAACGCTTGAATGATTGATGTTTTAATAGTACTTCCTTGTGCCTGTTTTTTCCTCATGTTTTAAGATGATGAATGATAAATGTGACTCTAGGGTGAGAGATTACAGAGTGTACTACTCTGTCTGTGTTATTTTTTTTTTTTTCTCATTTATCAAACAAAACAGCTTGTACAAAAAGGAAAATGATTAAGATTACAAAGGCAGGTATTATCTGCAAAAACCTTAACCATTTAACCATAACTAAGCACCATTTTCCTGTCACAATTTTAAAATAATATTAGTATACATTACATTACATTACATTTAATGCAAGAGAACTGCACCATGCACAATGCTGATTTGTATACTTATTTTGGTAAATTATGTGATAAAACAACGTAGTATGCAAGTTAAAGCAAAAAAAAAAAAAAACATTATTCATAATTCAAAAACAGCAAGCATAATTCATTCTGAGTAAATTCCCAGCATAATGTTCGGCAAAGAAGTTGAAGAAGAAGAAGCCCTTCAATGTACAAGGATGTGTGCAGGGGGTTTTACTGCATGTGGGCTGATAATGGCAGATATAAAATGCATTTTGCATTTTGCACTCTCGGCCACTTGGATAACTAAGGAATGTTCTTCAGAGCATGACTAAGCCTTTGAGACAAGGGCGTTACAACGGCAAGAGACAGATGAAAGAACAGGGATTACAAAGATCAACAATTTGAGGCATTAGAGGTCAGAGAGATCCATTAATACTTAAGCATTATCTTTACTGACATTGAGCACAGAAACAGAATGTGAATGCAGCAAAGATATTAACCATCACAGACTTTAAACTAATATTCATTTACAAGTATACATTCTCATGCAAGACATTATGCATTTTATTATATTTCCCTCAGAAATCAGTTGTTGTTATGCAGTCCTGTTAATGATACACAAACATACCCCTAATGTTTGTTGTATCTATCCGAATTACTTAAAGCCAACCTTTTGGTTGCAAAAGCCTACAATTGATGAGAAAAGTCAGGGCTGGTAGTAATTACAAGCAGATGTTTAAAAAAAAAATAACGAGCAGATGTGATTCACTAAATTTGAGCCGCAAAAGTTCAGCACTGTTGTCATGAATCGTGCCGTTTCCATGCATTCATAACATCGTGTTGATGCTGTACAGGGATTATTTATTAGAAGATAATCAATAATGTCACCACCAGATCTACCCCTGAAAATAAGTGTAAACGGACCTTGAAAGTTGATTTAGTTCTGAAATATTTACTTCTGGTGACCAGACAAACTTATATAATAAGCTTGTTAAAGAGGAGTAGCGGCATTCATATTCAATATTTGTTCAGTTTTACCTTAATTCTGTACAGTTTTTGTGAACATATATTTACTAAAAAAAAAATTCTGTTCCCATTGTTACTAATAATGAAAACACTCTTTTTAGCCCACCTCACTCCACATACCTGTGTAAGTTTAAGTCTTTAAAACATTTAAGAATCATTTAGACTAAACAAGTGTGATTGACATTGTGGATAGTTCTGTGTGATTACATATTGCAAGGGTGTTTGTACAAGGAAAAGAAAATACACAGTGGATGCAATGGGGCAATTGCTTTTATTTGCATTTTTTTAATTAAAGCAAACAAAATAATCTGCAGATTACAGAGCGGTTTGAGAAGAAATATCTGTCAATCCACCACTCATACTGTTCTAGAATGGATTTTTAGCCTGTGCATTGCTTTGAAATGCAAGCTTTTGATATGCAAAGCTTGAGTTTGGCTTCCTCTGGAAATGTTTTGGTTGGCAGAGATGAAATATACGAATAGCTAATTGGCCAATTTTTATCTGAAATTTAAGTTATGACATAAATGACTTGTTTATGGAACTGTTACATAAAACAATGTCACAATATACTATACTGATCTTTTTTTATATAATTAATTGCATTTAATATATATATATATTTTTGTTTTTGCTTGCAAACTTTACTCCTTATGTTCTCTCAGAGCTGTGTGTGCCTTTTCCTGGCATAACATTTGCTTACTGCAATAGCTGAGGAGTATATTTTGTTAGCCAAGATGTGTGAGTTTCCCGAAGCCATGTGAAACCCTCAATGAGGGACTGGATAACAGGGTCATTTGATCCACAAAGCATCAGTAATGAAAAGGCACAGCAGCTCTGTCCCTCTGTATTCTGCATTCCACAGGTGTAAGGCAATTAAAACAAAGATTCAGAGTAGTAGGGTGTATTTACATACAGAATCAAATTATTCTATGTTGTGCAAAAATATGGGACACTGTGTGCTGCTAACCCTGTGTTTGTCTATCTTGTTTTGTCTTTGTCTGCAAGTGCATGGCCATGTCTGTATAGTTCATTATGAAACACATAGCAATACTGCTGATGCCCCCTGATCTTTCTGTGTTGCAATGTCCTTTTACTCCCTTAAAGCGATAGTTCAACCAAAAACTAACCCTCAAGCTGTTTCATCTGTCTTTCCTCTGTGGAACATAAAATAATATATTTTGAGAAATGTCAGGTTTTTTTTTGTTTTGTTTTTCCAATACAATATAAGTCTGTGTTAACAAAAATGGTTTATCTTCTTTTGTGTTCTGCAGAAGAAACGAAGGAACGAATCCAAAACACCCAAGACAATGACGAAGCAAAACTTCTGTTTTACCTGATTTATTTTTTTTTTCTACTTTTAAAGTCACCTTAATGTACTTGAGAACTCTAGCAAACTTTGAAATGGCTCTATTTTGACACTTCTGTTTCCCAGAAATGGAATGTGAAATTAGATTGTGTTTGACCTTAAAGGTGCCGTAGGCGATTCTCAGTTTTAGCCACCCCCATAACTTCAGCCACAAGCCCTTTCTCCCAAACTTCTATAGACGCAGGGCTGGACTGGGACAAAAAAATCAGCCCGGGCATTTTGGCACAGACCGGCCCACTATATGATCATAAACACCACCCATCTTTGCACGCCCTTAATTATATGCATACCAACTCCTATTCATTAAAACCACTAATGCCATGTAATGAGTGAGTATAGGAATGAGTGAGAGTTAACAGATGAAATAAGTAAAAATTTGACATTTATTAATACAGTTGAACTATACTACACAGTGATGAATCCTGAAACAAGCATAGCATAGCATAGATTGGCATAGCAATACAAGTGTTTCTTACAGGATTTTTGTTAAAACTATGGTGGTGGGACCTAGGTCCTTCTAGGGGGGTTCGGAGGCATGCCCCCCGTGAGAAAATTTTGTGCATTTTAATGTTAAATTCATCAATCTGGTGCACTTTGAGAGTTCAAAATTAAAAGCTCCAACCCATATTCAGTGTGCAAATTAAACAAAGAAAATTTCAAACCTCTTTTAGTTACAGTGTCTATTTACATTACACCTACTACATAATAATAGTTATAATATTAATCCAATGACAGTAATAGCCATATTTTGTAAAACAAATGCACTAAAAAATAAAGGAAACTTTCATAATTAGTGTTGTACCAATTTCTATACTTGAAAGAGAAGCACATGATCTTTTATTTTGACGCAAACTGCATCAAGCTTTTATTTTGGCGGAAAACATGGTTTACAAACGCCTCTTATTAAATTTCTAGTGAATTGCGGTAATCGTCAACTATGCAGATGTGGAATTAATCTGTAACTGGGTTATGGGTTCCTACACTCATGACATGGCCTAAGTGTTTTGAAAGTAGTTCTGCTTACTTTCTCATCTCTCTCCTGATCCTCCTCACTATCATCATCTGCCGCTGGAGCTGATGAAGGTCAGAAAACATATATTTTGACACAGTTTACAGTGTCTGCTTTAAGGGCCTGGTTCTATTTTTTCACGCTACTTCTCTGCACATTCCTTGCGTTTCTTCTCCATCTCGCTGACTATTTTGACAGATACACAGTGACACTGCTGCACGCTCACTCACTCGTTTAAAGTTGTGATTGGGCCAGCCCAGTGTCAATCAAGAAAAGAGCCAATGGGCCGCTGATCTACGTGTTTCATGGGCTGGTCTGTCAGAAAAAAAAAACTAACACTGACTTTTTTTGACCAGTGCATTACACCGGCACAAACCCAGCGCCGCCAATTAAGCAAAACAAAACAAAACGAATGGGCCGCCGATGTACAAATTTTATGGGCCGTAAAAAAATAAATAAAAAATAATAATAAAAAGTATGAGTATGAAATGTATCGGCCCAAAAAGCACGTCGGCCCACCGGGAAAATGCTCGGTATGCCCAATGGCCAGTCCAGCCATGTAGAGACGTGACTGCAAACCTAAACGAGCAACTGACAAAACTTTCAGATTTACATACCTTTTATTGCTTGTAGCTTCATTGCTTTGCATCTGGTTAGGACACTTTGTGGTGTCGTCACCGAGACACGTTGATTCCTCATGACATCTATTTCTGTGCTATCTGTGAGGAAGTAGGGATATCTTATGTATGGTGTTCCAAAAAGCCACTTACAGCACAAATAAAGAAACATATAACAGTCTCAAGAGGCAAAAGTCACTTCTTGCTATTTCTTAACAGTTACTATTTCCCCTTGGCAACTTCTTAGGGCTTTCTGGAAGTTGAAAATTTGGCTGATGGCTCCAGTAACACATTAACACATCCATACACACACTCACACCTCATCATTTTACCATAATCCTATCTCTGCGGCCCATGCTGTGAGTTTCTCTTTTCCCAAAGATCAGAGCGGTGAAGCTTTCGGGCTTGTTTTGAATGGAGAGGAAGTCCTTGAAGGTGTTGCAGCTGAACTTATGGGGATCAGCAGGGTGAGCCAATAATTAGAGTTATGTGGAGTGTCCGGGAGGAGCGGAAAGAGGAAAACTGTGAGCTGGGACAATGCCGCAGTGCAAGCTTGGGGCAGGGAACACAGGATAGGGCAGGGTGTCTCTTAGGAGAGTTATAGCTCCACACTGATTCCAGGTGCTGCGCGCTGAGTGGTTTTGTTTTTCTAAGTGCTCGGAGAGGGAGGGCATTGCCGCAACGGGTATTCTCTCAGGTGCTAGAACCATTAAGGCAGCAGGAACTCAGATATGATATATGGTCTTGATGCACAATCCAAGAAAGACAAATAAAGTCTGTGCGAACAGCCTTTGTGTGGCCTTTGAGATTCAATGGGGAAAAAAGAAGCTGGATTGGACAATGATGATTGCGCTGCGATCGTGCTCTCTGCAGTTAACTTATAAACACATTGTCCTCTGTAAAATGACTGTTGTTGCAGAACAAATCACTTGTTTAATTGTTCTGGACTGCTTGTTATGTTCGGGAAGAACATCAGTTTAGTTTATCTCAGCTGGAAGTAAAAGGTTTTGCAGGCTCAGTGGTTTGTGTAATTGTAGCCTATATTAAGATTTCCCATCTTTTTGGACCCCAGTGTCGAAATTGCAAGAGATTGGAGACCTTCATGATGAATGATCTTGAGGGTGAATCGTGGTTTATGGAGCTAGTTTATCTGTGCATTTATTTGTGTGCCTGTACTTCAGCCTTGAAAGGATAATGGAAAAAACGAATGCATTTTTACACTGACACTGAATAACAGCTGTATACTGTCTAAGCCACATGGTCTCTAAACTGATAATCACAGTAGAATAGAGATTATTCAATGCACAGAGGGACTGTGGTTTTCTGTGGTATTGCCGAATGTGATTTGCATGATAAATCTAAAGGGATAATCATGTATGGGGGAAGTCTGAACACACAGTTCACACTTTAACTCACTTCCTGTTAGATGTCACTTTACAGGACCATGAGATATCAGGCTGGCTTAGAATTGTCACAACTTTAATACTGCCTCATAATGATACTGATCAGTAATTCCCTTTTTATCAGTAACTACAACGTTATGTCGACTGACAAATGGGGTCTCACTTGGGAGCCCCAATCAGTTTTAGAAAAATGGTCAATGCAATTGGCAAGGGGAATTTGCATACCAAGCCACTCCCCCATACATGCGGGGATATAAGATGGTGGCACGCATCCACTCATTCAGATTTTTTCTTTGGAGCTGAGTGTTTGCATGCAGCGATCACTCTTTCCAGTCACCTATAAAGAAGCGTTCTCGGAAAGAGCATGCAACAGAGGAAAGTTCGGTGAAAGGGTGCATTCAGTTGTGTTTCGCCATTCAAAAAAGAGCATTTGCACAATTAAGTGCAGCGATCCCCCCTGAGCGTTTTGCCGCAAAAGAGTAGATTTTCCTAAAAGAGCAAGCACGGGTGGTGAGCGTCTTTTTAAAGATGCCTTTCAATCCATGTGTTTCTGGATGTGATTATCTGATGGCCACGATCGCTGTCTTACATGTCTGAGCCTCGAACATGATGAGATGGCGTTCGTGGATTGTTCATGCTCTACACTGCGAGAGCATGACCTTGTCGGCATTGCAATCGCGACTCTCCTTTGTGAAGGCAAGAGTCCCCTCTGCTGTTACCCAGCCCATTGCCACTGCACAAGGCAGAGCCGTGAATCTGGTTAACACACTGGGAGACCAGAGGGTTACAATGCGCACAGTGACTGACCTTGCGGCACCTTACTGTCCCACCCGGTCCTGGTTCTCTGACCTGATGCTCCTCTCGACAGCCCCTCTGTGGCAGATTCCCCTGAGGAAGGACCTTCTTTCTCAGGAACGGAAATCTGGAACCTCCAAGTGTGGCTTCTGGATGGGACATGGAGGACCAGCGGTGGCAGACACCATCACTCAAGCCAGAGCTGAGTAGAGTCTGTTTGCTGAGTAGTACTCTTCTCGGCAGGATGACCCCCGGAAATGCCCGATCAGCTCTGTGCTTTCCTTCCTGCAAGAGAGGTTGAAGAAGAGGCTGTCCCCCTCCTCCTTGAAGGTGTATGTTGCCAGGCCTTTTCAGTCAGCGAATCATGCCTTGAGTTTGGGCCGGCCCTTCCTATGTGGATCTCACTTGGAGACCCCAGCACGTATATGTCCCCAAAGTTTCCACCACTCCTTTTAGGGGCCAGATGGTGAACTTGCAAGCGGAGGATGCCTCCGAGGCATTACTGTGTCCCGTTTGCACCCTGTGTATTAATGTGGACCGCGCGCAGAGCTTCAGAAGCTCTGAGCAGCTCTTTGTCAGCTTTAAAGGTCAGCAAAAGTAAAAGGTTGTCCCACTGGATAATGGATGCCATTGCCTTGGCGTACCAATTCCAAGGCATGCCGTGCCCCACACGGACTGTTGCCTCCTCCTGGGTTTTGGCAGATGGTTTTGGTACGAATGCCTTCTTTGTTTTCCAGGTGAGTTCCCCACTTGGCAAACCCTGGATTGAGTTTCATCCGATCATCTTTCGGCAGTCAGATGCAGCAGATGCATCCAACACCAGGCCCAGTACTCGAGATGCATGCCCGGTTGGTCAGCCCTTGTGGAGTGTTCCGTTAATGTAGGAACTGCGCACAGCGACTGACCTCGCGGCACCTTACTGTCCCACCCGGTCCTGGTTCTCTGACCTGATGCTCCTCTCGACAGCCCCTCTGTGGCGGATTCCCCTGAGGAAGGACCTTCTTTCTCAGGGACGGAAATCTGGAACCTCCAAGTGTGGCTTCTGGATGGGACATGGAGGACCAACGGTGGCAGACACCATCACTCAAGCCAGAGCTGAGTTGAGTCTGTTTGCTGAGTAGTACTCTTCTCGGCAGGAAGACCCCCGGAAATGCCCGATCAGCTCTGTGCTTTCCTTCCTGCAAGAGAGGTTGAAGAGGAGGCTGTCCCCCTCCTCCTTTAAGGTGTATGTTTCCAGGCCTTTTCAGTCAGCGAATCATGCCTTGAGTTTGGGCCGGCCCTTCCTATGATGAGAGATGCCCCATATGCTGCGATTCTTCTTTGGTAATCCCATATGTGTATTCTTCCCTAACGATAAACCCAGTCACTAATCAGCGACAGTCCTACATACTACACCCTATGTAAACTTATTTTAAACTACATTTTTATAATAATAAGAATTTTGTGATGGATGTTGCAGATTTTAAGTTTCATATAAAAACAATTTTAACAGCATTTTGACAATTATTTTAGAATTATTATGCATGTAGTTTTTATGACCTTTGTGGCACTGCAGGACTATTTGACATGAAATAATGAACACAAAAAGGGATTTTAAGTGGTGAAAAACTAGTCAAAACCCTTAAAATATACACTCCTTTCATAAACGTATTTAAATATGTATCTAAAATATTCATAGGGAATAAAAGGATGTTCATGGACATGTTGTGTGTCAACTATCTATACTCTAAATTTCAAACAAAACACTTGATGATGTTTAAAAAATGTCGATGTCATTTGTCAACAACCCATTAAAACTGTATTATGAACATCTGCACAAGCATAAATTAATAAATAAATAAATGAATGAATTAATGTTATTATTCTGTATTTTCTATGCTCTACCTTACATTGGTAGAGAAGAAGGGAAAGTAATTAATTCATTACACCCATATGGCTCTGTGATAATCTTCTAAATAAAGACACTGATTTGAAAGCCGCTGATTCGTGGGTTTTCACACTGAAATATTTAGTGAGAGAGCTTCTTTATGGCCTGTGAATTTCGTTAGTGTGTCCTTGCAGGGGAAAGTGACCTAGAGAGAGGTGTCAAGCAGCTTTATAAAGGAAAGTGGTTCTCGTGCCCTCTGGCTCAGATCATATTGCAGGCTTATGTCATGTTCCCCTGAGATATGCTCTTCAATTCACAGCTGACTGTCTCCGCGGTGGTCAAAGTCCTGAGGCATCCCAATAATCACTCACCCCTTAACAAAATACATCACAAAGCCACATAACACTTGCTATAACAATTACATCTGTACTAAATTTGGTTTCCAGAGTATTCCAGTGAACATTATTAGTGGAATATTCCGAACATTTGTCTCGGTTAAGAGCTCCGCTTAATTTGCTCACGCCTAATTTATTCAATTACATACTTGCAGGGGTTAAATTGGGATTTTGGAGGTGAGTGAACCTTCTAATGAAAAAAATATTACATGATAAAATGTTTCTAATTAGCTAAGTGTACTATGCTGAAACTCACTTGTAATAGTAAGTGTACTATGCTGAAACTCACTTGTAATAGTACTATACAGTATATATATATATATATATATATATATATATATATATATATATATATATATATATATATATATATAATCTTACTGACCCCAAACTTTTGAACTGTAGTATATATGATAGCAAAAAAAAATGTTAAAAAAGATTCAAATAAATTATTAACATACAAAAATCACCTACATGTGTTATTATTCTTGCTTTAGACACAAGCAGTCCAAGGAGATCTCTTTTTTTCAATCAATTGTGTGGAAATGCCTTTGTTTGGCACTAACTTGATATAACTTGTACATAATAGCAGTTACCTTTCACAAAACGTCAGCTTTTTAACTCGTTTTTGGGTGGTCTTGTGTGTTCAATGTTTAAAAAACACTTTATATATATTTTAATAATGTGAATATTAGTTCCATAATGATTGTTTTGCAAATAGATTTGTATGCTACCCAACAATGATTTATAAGAAACAGGGGACGTCTAGAAAATATCTGAACTTCTCTTTCCCAATGATTTGGATAAATGCCTAAAGAAAGTGATGGCGCAGACTGCTTCAGACGTGTAGGCAATAGACATGTAGGCAATAGGTTAGATTGCTTAAGAAACTTGGCAGACATTCTACAAAGATAATGATTGAAGGTGAACCCTAAACTAAAAACATACAAAGGCAAGCACAAACACTATAAGATCTGCTACTGGCTGAACAAAAACACCATGTGTGAGTATCAGTGGGGGCCTGGCTGATGCAAGGCTTATTAAAATCTGTTCATAAGGTTGAACTGGTGCCTGAATTTTGCTAATTAGATCTTCTCTGGATTCCTATATGGCAAAAGGCAGCCAGCCAGTGCACCTCTATTGAATGAAACAAACTAAGTGGCATTACATAACATCACTAAGCTTACGCTTTTAGCTTTAAAGTTCCTATTCGTAATATGATACAACTGCATTTCAATGAGGAACTTTAAGATGATAAAATCATGCCCTGACAGTGGCTGTGTCCCAAATAACACACTTGACATGTTCTTGCTGTCTTGAGATGTTTATCACAGGAACTGTAGGCTGTCCCATTTGTCATCTTACGTTTCAAAAGAGTGCTCATGACTGCTGCCCTTGCGACTGCTATACGCCCTTTATGCACACTTCAGCCGAGCATGCAATGATGCTGACAGTGCATTCAGATTACTTTCTTTTTTTGTTATATGTTAGTATGTGACAGTTTATGTGCCTATATATGTCACATACTAGTGTAGACTTTAAGGGCTGAAAGGGTTTAGGGTAGCATTTAGCACAAAGTTTTAAAAATGACTTAAAATGTTTATTTTATTCACCAACACATTGTTCCAAACCTGTATGACTTTCTGTCTTCTGCGGAACATAAAAGAAGATATTATGAAGTATGGATGGATTTCGACATAATGAAAGTCAGTGGGGTCCAATGCTGTTTTTATTTCTTCAGTATCAGGGGAATTATTATTTTCTACATGCACTCTTAATTACTATTTTGTAATCAGAAATGACTTTCAGAAAATTAATTTAGAGTGGATTAACCACTGGATGATTTAAAGTGAATTAAAAAAGAATGTTTGTAAAGAGTTTCAATGTAATGTGAGCTTGCTCAATTTAAAAAATAAACAAGTTGCCTGCTTTAAAGTCATGTCTGGTTTTGTCATAATGACAGCTGAATGGAAACACACTTGTTTTACTTTTAACATCTTGAGTTGTGAACAATTTAGTGGGGTGCACAAAAGAGACATTATTCACATGCGGAATATTCACACTTGATCCTGTAAAAAAGTTGAACGAAAAGCATGATCAGTTATAGCCAGATCACCAAGGGTTACACATGATTTTTCTGATCTAACTTTACTTGGACTAGAAGGCAGCCTTTTTCGTTACAGGTTCTGCAATGTTAATCACAGATGTGCTCTTTCTGTGAATGCCTCGATACTGCCTTTTATTTCCTGCATCCTTAGTAATTATTCAGAGCACCTGTGGTGTGAATAAATCGTTTGGGTTGTGAGTATAAACCTGAGTTGGAAATATTTGAACACATAATAGTTTATTTTTCCTCTTGAACTAATTAAGATTTTGTTTGATGTAGGTTAGCTTGCAAACATATAATTTGTTCAAAGCTGTTTACCAGAAACCGCTTATGATGGAGTTATCATCCAATCCGTTATCTCCTCTGAGCATTAAAAGCCCTGACCTCTGAAGAAATCACCTGTGGTCTTTAAGATCAGGTGTTCCAATTAGCATCCATCCATTCCATGCACTTGAGGCATTATGCCATGGAAAAATCACTAATGAAAAAAGTTTTCAGAGCAATGGCTATTTAGTTTAAAAGGACACAGAGAACATGGCCATGTGATGACATTATTGTTTCATTTAAAAGTAATTACATTTTATTCTTCACCAAAGCATGTGTGCGACTGTGTAACAACCTGAGATTAATTAGAAGGACATCTGTAAAGCTGCTTGGAGATCTTAATTATTTCCACTTGTGTTTCGATCCTATATCCTGGAGAAAAGACTAACAGTATTTAATTATTCGATTTGGTCTTATCATGTGTTCTTTTTTCCCAAGGGTATTGTTTTCTGAAATAGTCATATATTACATCCACTTGTGTTACTGAACCCTGTCTTTGTTTTGCACGGTTATGTGGCGTCATCTTGCTTATTGAAGGGTGGCACGTAAGTAATTGTGTGCAAGCAAGTGTGCTGCAGTGTTTCCAGTTTTACTGCAACTGTTGGGCAGAATCAGAACCGGAACGAATACAAATACGGAACTCTGAGAGCTCAGCCGAATCCTTCAACCTTGATGAGAGTCAGGTAATTTATACAGAATGCCAGCACATGCAATCATGCTCTTTAACTTTGTCTTTTTTAAAGCAACAAATACTAAATGAAAGTACATACGACTGTGGAATAAACTACAATGGGAATGTGAAAGAAACAACTTTTGAAAGGTAGACAATTATGTAAGTATTGAGTGTTTTAGTGAAGTATGACCCAGAAAGGTTCTCGCTTGGGTATTTCATTGCCTTCGTAATGATGTAAGATCTAATAATGCAGCAGTTAAGTAGAAATAATTATATTATTCCAGATCCAGAATGGTGTAAAAAATTTGGATGCAAGTTTTATGCTCTATTTTCTGCTCTCAATACTTACTGCAAAGGAATTCACATAGGAAGGAAGATGGAAAGAACACCCCAAATTTCCACCAGTGTGTATTTGTGCCTTTTATGGCAATGAACAAATTGAACCTGTACTGTTCACATTTTTGGGGTCGGTCGATTTTTAAAATGTTTTTGAAAGAAGTCTCTTAAGCTCACAAAGCCTGTATTTATTTAATCAGAAATATAGTAAAAACCAGTAATACAGTGAAATATTATTACAGCTTAAAATAACTGACTTCAGTGTCATGATCCTTTTTTACTATCATCAGTGTTGATAACAGTTGTGTTGCTTAATATTTTTCTTGAAAACTTGACACATTTCTTTCATGAACAGACAGTTCAAAAGAACAACATTTATTTAAAATAAATAAAAAAAATTGATGAAAAACTTTAAAAAATCTCACATTTTTCTTATTAGTTTTACTTCATTTAGAAGACTTTTGGACCCTACCATATATTATGAGGTAACTGAGAGATTTATGTTTTTTAGCAGATACTTCCTCACCAAAACAATTTGCACAAAGCACATACATAGCCATTACTATCACAGGTAACAGCTTTTGGCTCAATTGCTTGCTCATCTAAGCCTAAAATGGGGTTAATGGGTCTAGACGCATTCTGCCCAGAGGTTCTGTTTAAATGAGGTTGGAAATTTAGCCGTTCTGACAGTTATAAATGAAGAGTAGCGCAAAGTGATTACAATAGTCAATGTTAAATATTTATTCGATTTTTGTTGTTGTGATTGAAAACTGCAGTCTACTTCTCAAATTCTTTCAACAGAGTATAAGATGTTGCAGAGTTATGACAAACAGAAAAGGCACATTTCTGATGAAGCACCTCTAATCCTGCATCAAGATGCAGCACTTCCCTGTTATAGGGCAGTTAAAGGTTGTCCCTGTCAGCTGGTATTTTTGCTCAGACATGGATTAAAAGTAAATTATCATTGACGAATACGTTGTGTGCTCTGTTACCCGCGGCCTGCCTTTCAACTGCGGCAACCTACAGCAGACTAATTGCCACGGCTGTCTCACTGGAGCAATCTGAGGTGAAGACCCTTGTTCAAGGGTCCTGTTGTGATTGAGAAAGCAATGTGTCCCCAGTGTCATTTCAACCTCACAATGATACTTAACCGTCCAACTACCTCTGACTCTCTGGATGGTGTGTGATCAGTTTTTCCTCAGAAACTTCAACATTTCTTTGTTTTAAGTCTGTTAAAGATGACGTCCATCATATTGAAAACACTGCAGATAAATGTCAGAGCTGATGCTTAATACCTCTGATAATTTAAACTCAGCATATTACATTTCATTTTGAAAATATAGTGCATAAAGATCAGTAAGCTTGTTTCCATCACTGAATAAAAAAAATAAAAAGGTAATTGCGACTATTTATCTCACATTTCTGACTTTTTTCTCAGAATTGTGAGATACAGTCACTATTGTGAGAAAAAGTCAGAATTGTGACATTAACTTGCAATTCTTAGAAACATTCTGAGTCTTTTTTTTCTTTAGTTGAGTTTATATCTCACAATTATGAGAAATTAAGTCAGAATTGTGAGATATAAACTCACAATTGTGAGAAAAGTCAGAATTGTGAGTTTATATCTCGAAATTCTGACTTTATAACTCGCAATTATGAGTTTATATCTCGCAATTACGAGTTTATATCTCGCAATTCTGAGAGAAAAAAAAGGCAGAATTGTGAGATCATTTATTTTAAATGGTGTTTTTTTCCGTGGCGGAAACAAGCCTCCATTGATTAGAAATGCCCAAACACTTTAATAGCAAAAATATATATAAAAATAAAAAAATCCTTCCAATATTGGTTTGTCAAATTCTGCACACAGAGGAGCGTGTGTATTGGGCATGTTTTTGTGTTTATAGATTGTGTATAGTGTCAGCATGTCTGTATGTGTGTGAACTGTACAGCACTACAGATGGAGCTAATTGAGGGAATGAGTCACAAAGGATAAGTAACAAAGATCATACATTAGTGCCCCGGGTTCATTCTTTTGATGCATTTTTCCACACCTTTCACACATCATCCGTACAAGACATGATAGATGAGTTTGAAAAACACAGACCCCACCCCCCACCCCCCATAAAAAAATCTTTTCAAGATTCATGAAATGCATTTCTTTTTTCCTTTAAAGAACAAAGAGGTAGTGTTTCCATGTCTTGCCACAAAAATAACTAAGGAAATAGAAACTAGGGGAAAGTATCTTCATCTGATCTCTGCTACAGGGACTTCACTGCAGGGTTTACTTGCACAGTGGTACTGGTGTGCACACACTTCTGCCCATTCACCCGCTGCTATAGCTGCTGTTCACTGAACTAGCCATTATCAGGACTTCAGCAGAGACAGCTGATCCAGAACTTTACATTATCCATTCACGAGATGCATCCAAAAGGACCTTGCAGGATTTGTCCATGAAAAAAAACAGTCAATACCCTTAAAGGCATCTAATTTATATAATAAATAATTGATAAAACATACTGGAACATATTTTATTTATCATGAAGGTGAAATAAGTGATGATGAGTGGATGTTACTTTTCAAATGAAGCAAGATAAACAGTTGATTTAGATGATACCACTCCTCCTATTCATGAAACATTGTTCAAATATGATTTTAAACCAAGTGTAAAATTGTAATTTCTTACCTCAAATGGCAAATCTCAAATCACATAACAATTTAACTTATACTGTCACTAAAATGCACAACATATTGCATCTGTTATTGGCAGACAATTGTGTTTTTTTTTTTTTTTTTTTTTGTATCAACCAAAATTGTTTCCAAATTAATACTCAGCAAGGACACATTAAATAGATCAAAAGAGACAGTAAAGTCATCTGTGTATGTATTCTGTTAAAGATTTATAATTGAATTAAATGCTGCTTTTATCATAAAAGTATCATGGTTTCCACAAAACATGTATGAAGCAGCTCAACTGTTTTCAATATTAATAATAATAAAAAAAATGTTCTTGAGTGCCAAATCAGCACATTAGATTTGTGAAGGATCATGTGACACTGGAGTAATGGCTGCTAGAAATTCAGCTTTGCCATCACAGGAATAAATTACATTTTATAATATTGAAATAGAAAACAGTTATTTTAAATTGCAATGATATATGACAATGTTGATGCAGTTAATAAATGTAGCCTTGCTGAGCATAAACATTTTTTTTAAAATTGTTTTACCAACCTCAAGCTTTTGAACAGTTATAGATTTTAGATTAAGTTTGCCTTTATCTAATGCAAACTTTATGGGTTAGTTCACTCAAAAACTAAAATCATATCTTAATTTACTCCTCATCGTGCCATTTCATACCCATTTGACTTTCTTTTTTGTGTGGAACTAAGATGTTTTGAAAAATGGGGTCCAAACAACATACTGTAGACTTTCATTGTATGGACAAAAAATATATATATATTCTCTCCCTTTTAAATATCTTGTAAAAGAGATTTCACACTGGGCCCAAAACATCACTTAGTCAGAGGACACCAGGTGCCCCAAACAGATCCAATATAGCATTTATAAGAAACATCTCGCATGCACAAAACTGTCAGGGAAAAGGCACCCTTTGTGACGTTATTCTTTCATGGTGTCTGGAAAATAAAATGTGACTGAATCACACAGTGTCACCCAGCAAACTAGGGGTCTCGACACACATCATCACTCACACAGTATCCAATTCTGTTCAGCGCTTAACCAAAGACACAGAAGAGAAGTGCCCTGCAGTACACCGATAAGCACAGGGGATGAAACTCACTGGGATTAACTTAAATGAGAATGGGATGGAGGTGATTCTGGAAGCCAGGCTTCATGACAAAGTGAAGTGGTACAAACACTTCTCCCACCATCTCTGTATCAGGAGGATGTGTAACACATACTCATAATAATGGAAATTTAGAAATCTTGCTTAATGGGCTTTTGCATTATACACTGTTCCTCCCTGCTAACCTGCAAATGAAAGCACTCTGATGAGAAAGCTTTGGCAATACTGTACTATTCAGATGGCATGCTTCAGGGGTGTACTGGCCAGGATTACTGTGCCGGCACACGATAGATGGAGCACAACTGATAAGGACAATGAGAGAGAGAGAACCATGGCACCTGTTGACATTCGATTGCTGCTTATGTGCTCTCTGGCTGGTTGCCCTGCCCTCAGTTTCTAGTCTGCCTCTCGCTGTCCACATCTCACTGATTTACAAAGCATTTCAGGTCATTCCACAGACCGCACCATAATGCACTGTATTATGGTTTTCCTCTGCTAGCCAAACACTATATTCCAACAGCTTGATTTAATCAGAAACAGCACAATAGATTTACTAGTCCAATAATTTAGACCATCAATCAGACCACAGAACAACAACCTGCTTTTTATGTATTTTCCCCCATATTTTTCACAGATTCCTACAGTATTTTAATTCCCTTAAATTCTCAGCAGATAAATGAGAGGTAAATCAAACAGGCTTATCCTGCAGGCAATGCGAGAGAAAGCAGAAAACCTTGGTGACTAACACCACCGAAAATATCCTTAAAAAAGACTATCCCCAAAACATACCATTTCATAGTTTTTTATAACCAGCCAGTGTTTTTCATAACACTTTAGAATACTGTATCTTACTTACTGCATAACTAATAAGGAATTATTGAGGAACTAATAGATAATTATTTATTAACACTTAAGTCACTACTGTTAACTACTAAGGAAGATGTGTTAACTAATTAGTATGTAATAGAATTGTATGATTGTGTTAAGTTTCAGTTAGTTAATCAATAACTAATGAATTATGTCATAACTCTTGAAGAACTATTATTAATTATCTATTAATTAATGTGCAAGAAAAATAACTAAGAAGTAACTACTAATGAACAGTCATACACAGTGGTTACTACAATAAACCGTTTTATTTTAGCAGTGGAGTGGTGGATGAAGTACACAAATCAAGTACTTGAGTAAAAGTACATATAACCCAATAAAATCTTACTCCAGTAAAATGATAAACTATTGGCCTATTCATTTTCAAAATTACCTTAGTAAAAGTACAAAGGTAATTACTTGAAAAGTAAAAAGCACTGATCAATGTTTTTTATTTTATTTTCTAGCCAGTTTTAGTCATTCTTCAGCACTAATAAGAAAGATAAGTGCAGACATTTACTAGGCTATATATTGATCTGCAAATAAGCAAACTTTTTATTTAATTAGCAAAATGTATCATAATGTATGATAACTTATCTATTTTACAAAGGTTTAGATAATACCGTTAATAATGTGTTTTTTACAGTAAGTTTGATTTGAGTCAGAAGTATGTGGTAATTCTGTATTAATTACTAATGAGTTCCCTATATTCTCACTTTAGAATACTGTTCCAGGTTCCAAGTAATTCCTGAAGAATTATCTAATAATTATTTGTTAATTACCAATTAATTTCCTTATATGTTCACTTTAGAATACTGTTTCAGGTTATAAGTATAGCCTAATTCCTGGATATTTATTTGATAATTCTTTATTAATTACTAATGAGTTCCCTATATTCTTACTTTAGAATACTGTTCCAGGTTTTAAGTAATTCCTGAAGAATTATCTAATAATTATTTGTTAATTACCAATTAATGTCCTTATATGTTCACTTTAGAATACTGTTTCAGGTTATAAGTAGCCTAATTCCTTGATAATTATTTATTAATTACTAATGAGTTCCCTATATTCTCACTTTAGAATACTGTTCCAGGTTCTAAGTAATTCCTGCAGAATTATTTGATAATTATTTATGAATTACTAATAAGTTCCCTATATTTTCAGTTTCCCTCAGTCATTGCCTCAAACATGAATTTACTCAATGGCATTCTATGCTAAGGAAAACAGACACACACAGTACTGTATATAAAATATAAAAACTAATCTGAGGTTAGTTTTGTATGACTGTTCATTAGTAGTTACTTCTTAGTTATTTTTCTTGAACCTTAATTAGTAGATAATTAGTAGTAGTTCTTCAAGAGTTATGACAGAATTCATTATTTATTGATTAACTAACTGTTACTTAACACAATCATAAAAATATATTACATACTGATTAGTTAACACATCTTCCTTAGTAGTTAACAGTAGTGAAGAAGTAGTTAATGAATAATTACCTATTAGTTCTTCAATAATTACTTATTAGTTATGCAGTAAGTAAGATACAGTATTCTAAAGTGTTACCCTTTTCATTGTTGCTGGTGAATTAATCAGGCTGGCAGTTAAACAGGTTTATCGGGCTGGTATTGAAATAGACATTTTGTGACCTATAACATAGCACAGAGAAGAACAGGTAGGACAGATAGCATATACAAGTGCACAGCATTCTGGTTCATTTGAAAATAGATGACTTTGAAGTCAAAAAATGGTAATGAAAGGTTCATCTTAACATTCTTGCAGTTTTAAATCCTTTTGCATGGAAAATAAAATGGCTTTTATTAGGCTACTGATATGACTGGAGGCTACATCTCATTTGAATTTACATTTAAACATATTTTTAAAAGTACTATTCATTTCTTTATAAACACAATTACAAATGCAGTGCATTCAAACCCCTAAAGAGTGGGATCTATAATCTAGAACAGGGGTGCCCAATCCTGCTCCTGCCGATCGACTGTCCTGCACAGTTCATCTCCAACCCTAATCAAACACACCTGAAGCAACCAATTAAGGTCTTCAGGATCACTTGAAAATTAAAGGCAGGTGTGTTTGATTAGGGTTGGAGATAAACTGTGCAGGACAGTCGATCGGCAGGAGCATGATTGGGCACCCCTGATCTAGAACATTAAAAGGATATCTTATTTCCATTGTGCTTTGAAGCAAGGTACTATGCCAGAAGGGACTGACCATATAGGAAATGTAGGCCTATGTTAAGTTGCATAGGATAAAACATGCCTAATAAATAATTAGGCATATTAAGTAAGAAAACAAAGGGTACTAAGCTTTATATTTATGTAGTATACAAACAGTTTTGAACTCAAACAACAAAAGCTTGGAATGAGCTCAACAGAATTCATGTCAATTGGAAAGGCTCCTAAACAGTAATCACTGTATCAACCAAAGCCCAAGAAGCAAACTGGTGCGTCAGTGCTCCTGGAAATGGAGATTGTCAAAAGCTTTTTTCCACATTTTCTTTTTGTATTGTATTTTCACTAGTGATTGGACTGACTTAAAGTAGCGTGAAAGGGCCGTACAAAATTACAACCGCCCTAAAGGGAATCAATTTTGGTCGACCAGAATATACTCAGAATTCAGGGCATCACTCATAGAATGCTGCTGTAGGTGCCTGACTAAATCTAATTTATTGGATTTCCCCCTCTTTCTTTCACCCAGAGATGACATTTCTTCTCTATTTCCTAGTAATCACAGTAAGGAGATTGTGGGTTGTTCTGCCTGGCTGCTCAGCCCCTGATCTTCTGGCCCTGATGCAAAGTCATTCTGTTTATAATGAGCACAAGCTTCATTTATTTTGGGCTCATTTCTAATGACCGCTGTCTAATGATGTCTTCCTGTTCTTGCCTTTTCTGGAGACAATTTGCTTATTGCACATCAGGAGAGAAGTCTATTTTTAAAAATCTAAACAAGAACTAATGGAGAATGTGTCTGCTGAATGAATATACAAAAAATGGTTAGTGGCAGATATGGAATTTATCGTAGGTGTTAAGAGGAAAACATTTAGGAGGGAAATTTTTGGACATTACATGATTTTGGTTGGTAGGATCTCAGAGATTTTTGGGAAGCCTGTTGCACAGCTAATGGAATTCAAACAGTTGGAGACTGATTGCAGTGTAAACAATCTGTCTGCTAATCTGTGATCGGTAGGGCTGCGCTCAGCTGGTCTGTCCGGCAGATGTCACCTTGCTGAAATCCCACTGTGATAATTCCTCGGATGAGAACCTTCGTGATTCTTTTATTGCCCAAAGTAATAGCCTAAATGGCCACTGACAGTTGCACATATAGCAACATGCTCCTCTGATTTAGGGTTAGAATCATTTACTTCACTTGTAAGTTATGATTTATGATGTTTCTGCTGTGTTGCCATCTTAATTTAGGTGTTTTTATTTAAGAAATAGCACATTGGCAAGAGTGTTATACTGCTAATTATACTACAACAATTAAATAAACAAGAAGTTAACAATGAGAAAATTACTTTTTAGACACAGTATTTCCACTTACTTTCGTCTAGTTTTGCTCTGTGATGGAAAATACTTTCTGGCACATACCTGCCGTCACATAATCCAGGTGGATGCTGCACATTGGTGGTGGTTGAGAAGACCCCCCCCCCCCCCTTCCATGTAAAGCGCTTTGAGGACCCAGAAGCGCTATAAAATGTGATGAATTATCATAAGTAGTAGTAGTATTATTAAAGCATAATCAATTGTTGTTTTTCCTTTCTGAATAAATTGATGTGTTTTCAAAGTTCAAAGAGTTTATTATGATATGCAAATTATATTATATGAAAAAAACATGTAAATTACAAATATACATTACAAATATACAAACAGTGCAATATTAATATAGTGTTTGTGCAAATCTGGGTGCCCGTTTTAATGAATTGGTTAACTAAATGATTCAATGACTCACTCATTAAGCAAGTCACTTTCATTTCTGACTGAATCAGTTAACAGAATAAATCAATATCACATCCAAAAAGCCATTAACGTGTTTCATTCCTGAATCAGTGTTGTTAAACTAACAAATAGGTTGAATGAGATTCAAGGGCGTAGTCATAAAGACAGCCACCTACTGGTATCGACTTTAGTTAGGGGAGCACCATATTTCATTTTTGGCACAAATGAAAATCAGGCTATGAGGTATAGAATTACAGTGCGTTCAATGCTGTTTGACAACATACTGATTGCTCAGCTGACAAAACATCTTTCAGGGAAAAATAAATAAATTCAGTGGACAAAAACCACTGAATTTAAAATATGCAAGTTACATGAAAATTGCATGATCTATGAACTTTGTACAGTGCTTGCCATTGTAATCTCTGTAAATCTATCCCTCACAGCCTTGTAAATTCAATATGGCGTCTAACCTGGCTAAGGTCTATATTGATGTAACCTGCATGGAGAAAGAGTCAATGCCTGTCAGGAACCTGCAAACACAGTGGAACTTCACTCTGCCAATAAAATTCGGGGACCGGAACTAACTGTTGTATAATAAGCTACATGAGGATGCAATCTTCTATTTATTCAAAAGATGCTACACTGTAACAATTAAATAAATTGCTATGCAGTGTTAAAATAAATATTCAAGTGTAGATTCATGGGAAGAATGTAATGAAGTTTAATGTTAAATATTATACTACTGAAATGACCTTCAAGACTTAACACAGTCAAGTATTTGAGTGAGCAGTGCTTACACAAATAGAGGCAACCGTTCTCAGTTCACTAGGTCAACAAATCTGTGAAGCAGCTGAATAGATCTTTCTATTATTACTGTGTTATTTAAAGCACAGGCCTATATCTCACCTTCTGATAGCTTCAAGGGTTATGGAAGATTTTGACTCATGTCATGACAAGACACAGCATACACCAGCTGCTGTGTGTCAGCACCTTCCTGGGCAATGGGACAGGCCCGCAATCCTGACACGAAGGTGTTTGATTCCACATTATTCTCAGGTTTATATGCAAACAAAGCTGTGGGACTGGACTCAATATGGTAGGTTATGACATGCGAGGGGTCAATATGGTCACCAAAGAACTGGAGTGCTCTCATAATTATGCTTTTCAGTACTTTTTCAGAACTATTTTGATTTTTTTTTTTTATTGAAACATAGTTTTCTTTCATTATAAGGTTAGCAACAGAGAAAAACCTCAGACAACTACGAACATCATCTAAATGCCTCTGGATAATTGGATAAAAAGAGGCATTTATCGCCCTATGTAATTCAGATGTCAAGTAAATCTTGTTGTTTGCAATGCCATTGTTCTCAAACAGTTTGCAGATTGGGAAATGCCATTGCAGAGCCAGACCTCTATAATACTGAAGCAAGTTTAAAGTGAAGCAAATGATACCTGTTTTTACCTGTATTAGAGGCCAGAATCTATAAACCACCATTTTTATGGATCACACCCTAGGCAGTGCATTCTAGTAATCGAGCACTACCATAATAGGTAGGAAAATGTAAGCTAGATAAAGCAGGAGTCTTGGCCCCTATGCACTGCTTAATCAATTCCACACAGAGCAAAGAGTTTGCACAGTCACACACTGTTCTTGTTCTTTCTCCCTTCTGTTCAAAACCTGACCATATGGGAGAGCGGTCTGGGTTAGCACGAACCGACAGACTAAGAGCATATTTATCTGCCAAATCATCTCCACATAGTTTAACTGGTTGTTCTGCTGCCGTTACAGGGGAAGATGACTGTCTGGGGCAAGACCAGAGCAAAGGAAGCCAAGACGGCTGGTATCTCCCTCCTCCAAACTGAAGAGAGAGAGTAAAGGAAGAGCACAGTGGGCAAGAGAAGAAACACAAGTCACAGCACAAGGAGTATCCCAACATTAAGAGGCCATTGTGGGGTTGGAGTTGCCGCCACCTCACCTGTTGATTTGTTTCAATCCTGGATGACTTTTATTCCCAGTTCATCGGTTTTCTCAAACTTTGGGCTATTATCACTGTGAACTGGGTTATTTTTACATATTTATTTTTTGATCATCTGTCAAACTTAGTCATCAAGGATCAAATTTCAAAGCAGGTCATTAACCAAGAGAAACACGTGAGAACTTTTATCTCCACCTCTCCCTAGTGACTATGATGAGAATAATTTCCTTCAAACAACTGCAATAGAAGCCATCATTATCTTTCCTAACATGACTCACATCAAAAAAGAGGCAAATCCAAAAATCAATTTCTCTCATATTTATGAAAATATTCTTGCTCTATTTGATCATTTTGGCTGTGTTTGACATGAACCTATTCTATTTGATTTACCTTTGATGATTTGATTATCTCCATTGTAGGGTACTACATTGCAGCCATGGCAATGCAGTTTTGGAACCATTCCCTTCTGCGCACCCTTTTATTTTTTCAGAGTACTTTATTCTATTCCTCGGGCCAGTCAAATGGATTCTCTCTGATCACTGAGGATTCTGTCTTCTACATCATATTTCCTTGAGGCTGACAAGACTGGAGGGTTTGCGTTGACCTCAGACTGACCTGAGAGCTGTTCCTCCAAACTACAATGCAAAGGATGCCTGGCTTTGACTTCTAATGAGTTGGACATTTATACTGTCCATTCTGACAAGTCAGAACACATCCATATGGAAGGCCTGTACACATATAGGATACACACAATGCTATAAGCATTGCAAAATGAAACTCACCAACTTGGCAACTTTAGTTTCCTGACTCCAAAGGAATAGATTATTTATCTTAATGCACAATGGCGCTTATTGTTGGACTTTGTTTTACACAAAAGATAAACAGGAAAGTACTGCCCAAAGTTTGTATGTTGCTTTGGTATGTTGAATCTGTGGAATGCCTGTTTTGTTTTTGTACAGAGAGTTTACATATACTTGGTAACACGTTACAATAAGGTTTAATTCCTTAACAATATTTATAAAACTGCATTAAGTATGCATTAACTATCATAAACTAATAATAAACATTTTAAAGCAGTTAATAATCTAGGTTAATGCTAATTTGATTTCAAAAGTACTATTGTTCACTTTTAATTCATGTGTGTTCACAACATGGACATGAAATTTTGATTTGAGTTGGAATTATCGTAAAGCTTATGCTTATCGTTATGCTTGTTGTATTCTGCTAGTTGTGAACTTTTCAACAATATATGACACAAATCTGTCGGGTATGCACAATGATTTTACAGATCACATTTTCATGAAAAGCAATTAATTTTTCACACTATGAAAACAGAACACTTCTAATATTTCAGCAAATTTAAAAGCACTTGTTAAGTTGCAGCATATTCCATATATTCGGTGTAAAGCCTAGTATCTATGCTTTAAAACGACACCCATTTTGTGTTGGTCGAGCAAGTGTTAGGTAACGTGATAACTTAGTAGCGCCCCCTGCTACGGATTTAAGAGGCTATGGTTAACGATTAATTGATCATTAATTTAAACAACAATTGATTATGGGAATTTATGTAAATTGACATCCCTGATTGACATATTGATATTTTGACAACACTACTTGTTGGACATTTTCACTACAACTGATAACTGAGAGACAAGTTACAGGATGAGCAGAGTGATATACAGCATTGTCATTATGTTGAAATTAAAATGTTAAAATGTGGTATTATACATAAAAATTTACATTCACCTATTAACAAATGTTGTAAAACATATTGTTCATTGTTATTTCATGATACCTAATGCACTAATGTCCCCAAATTATTGTAAAGCGTTACCATATACTTAATGTCCGTGTTGTATTTTATGTTAAATTTATATGTGCAGATTACTTGTAAATATTATAGCTATATTATTTAATTTTTTGCCTACATCTTTGTTTACAAAAAAAGCTAATGGCAATCACAGATCAGGTGAAGTACAAAAATATGTATTATGTGAAATATATATATATATATATATATATATATATATATAAACTATATATAAACTATATATAAAATTTGCACCTATTGCAAAATGAAAACAAAACAAAAATCAGTGTGTAAAACAGAGGGAGAAGCCTTCCACGGAGTATGAAAATTCATAGTTCCATGGCTGAATTTTGTACCTCAGGGGAGAAAGTTGGTTCCAAATGACTAAAACAGTAAGCTTTTTCAACTTTGTATAGCAAGTTAATTTATTTCTAATATAAACTTTTAAATGGACATGTTTTTGGAAGAGCATTTAGTGTGCAAATACAAACAACCAGAGGGAGTTCAAATGCAATGCAGGAATGCAAAAACAATGTTATTTTTTAAGCTGTTTGGTTCAGACCTCCACAGATAATTCTACAGTAATTTTCTCTATGTGTCTTTGTTTTGGCATTGTGATGTGGTGATGCTGTTTTTTCTTATTTGTCACTGTTTGTGCAATTGCAGAGCTTCTCTTTACAAGACCCAATGATGCTTGCTAAGCAATGTACCTTACATGCACTCAATAAATATGTTCAGTAAACAGCAGCAGTACTTGAAACTTTGCCTAATTTCTTGGGAACTATTACTCATTTCATATTAGCATAGTTAAAAAGAGCTGTTTAATTAAGGCAGTAATTATATAGGTCTTAGCACAAAATGAAGTATAATTCAGTAATGCTAGATCAGTAGTTTGCTGTCATTCTTGTTTTATTAGATCAGAGAATTGTGAATTGTTTTTAGATCACGAAAAAATATCGTGCCTTGAAATGGCAGAACTGAATTAAAAGCTTTTATTTGGAAATGTTATTGTTGCAATGAACTGCCATTCAGATTTCACAGGAGACAGCTGTTTCAGCAGATGTTGTCATGAGAAGCTTGGTGAGCCTGCCAATGGACAGCACAATGGAAATATTGCTGTTTTATCCACTGATGTGATTACCATTATATTACTTATAATCCTGTAATTAACTATTGTGTCAATCTGAAGAACCGTGCCAACTTCGTATTAAAGCCTTATTTTTGCACAGATGATTCAAATTGAAAACATGTATGGCTAAGAATCATGTTAACAAAGAACCTAATTAGTGGTTTATTACATTTTTTAATGTATTCAGATTGCCAGACTTTTTAAAATTCATTCTAGACTATAACTTTAGTTGATCTATTTAAAGTGTTTATAACAAACAATATCATAAGATCAATATAGAGTAAATTCTACACTAATTAAATACTTAACTAAATTCTAGTGGAGATTGAATGTAACATTATATTTAACAATGAATCATGCAAAAACAATGAATCTTTATAATGGGTCTGAAATGTGCATCATATTAAGTAGTCCAATAACAAATGTAATTTTATCATAGTGTGTGAATTTTTGAAGAAATGCCTGTTAAATGTTTCCAGGTAAGGTATTTACTATTTTGATTTCAAATGAAATAATCAGCAAACACTGACCGTGGTATGGATTTAGTCATTCATTTTCTTAGAAGCAAAAGCCTTGTGGTTAGTAGTCTAATCTCTGTGGAACCCGTGTGGAAGCTTTACATTTCAAATTTCAAGCTATCTTTTTCCAATTAAGATACCTGTGAAATGCACAAAAATGGTTTGGAGCATCACTTATGGCCAGCCACCCAAAGAATTGCAGTAGGTGCAGAGTGACTAAATAAGAAAAAAATAAAGAGAGAAGCAAGAAGTCTGCATACAAATAAGTTAGAATTTTTCATTTTTTTGTAAATGCATTGAATAGGCATCTATATATATCTATGTTTACCAGAGTATGCATGTAGTAATTGACACTATTTGTTTGCTTGAGATCCCTTTTTCTTTCTGTTATATGAAGATGTAGTAGTATTCAGTTTTCTTGAAATGTTTATTGACACTTACACTGTCACGACATACAGTCATAAAAATGCATATACATACCATAAGATACCTTATGGAACATAAGATACCTCTGCCTCTATATCTGTGTTCTGAGCTTGCTAACAACACAATGTGCTGTAGTGAAACAAAGTGATTTACCAGGTGCACATTCCTAATCTGTCTGTTGTCAGATCACTTAGCAGGGACCAGACATTTTTAGCCCCCTCCAAGGACGTGTGGTAAATGAGCTCATTATTATAAGTTATTATATAGTTTCAATATGAATAAAAATGAGGGAAATTAATCTGTCTGGCTAACACACTTTAACACAGCATGCCTCCTAACTCAAATTTATTATTCTTGTGTTCAGTTTCACAGTGGCAGATCTCAGAAATCTGAATGAAACTAAAGTAGGATGTCCACAGAAAGTAAAACGCACACAAGTAAAGACCCTTAAAAACATAAAATATGAGAGAACACAAATTGAAGCACATTTCAAACCATGTGGAATGAATACCAAGCCATGTCAATATTTACAGTTAATTTTTTTTAAAAGGCAAAGGGCCCAGAGCAAAATACAGTCAAACGTCCCAGAATTCCTAGCTACGACCCTGTAGTGGAATGTTTTGCTTGAAAATTGTCCCTAGTTTGATGTTTTGTTATATAACGCAATGACATTAATACATTTTAATTGTGGTCTATGCATCCAAACACATTTTTGACTTGCTGTTTAAATACATTAACTGCCTCAGAAGTCAATTATGTCTTTTTTTCTGAATAAAAAAGAGTTGGCATTAATAATCTGTCTTTCTCAATCCAATTACTTACACAGTTACTTTTTTTATACTAGAAATATTATTCATATTTAATTATGGGGAACACTTTCTCTTTCAATTCTAAAAGAATAAAACATTTTGGTAACATTTTATTTTAATAGTACACTTAGACATAATTAAATTTGCAACTACTAATCATTATTAGAATGTTAGTATTAGTAGACGTTCTGCTTAATATCTGCTAACAGATATTCTACTGACTATAAGTAACTTATATTTAAGTATAAAAGTATATTTTCATTTACATTTACACTTTAGCCAAAGTGACTCACAATCGAGCAATACAACGTGCAATTATTTTTAAAGAGCCAATAAACACGAGAAGTGCTATAAAGTTTCAGCCATCGTTCATAGTATAAGCTAGGATGGGGGGGGGGGGAGGGGGTTGGGTTAAGGAATAACATATGTGAAGGAATAGTGAATTAAATTTAATTAAATTTGTATTTATTTTACGTTTATTCAGCAGGCTGCAATTAAGTGCTCACAGAAGAGATGAGTTTTCAGCTTTTTTATTGAAAATTGTCAGCGTCTGGATAGGGTTGGGAAGACCATTCCACCAGCATGGAACAGAGAACGAAAACATTCTTGAGAGTGACTTTGTGCCTCTCTGTGATGGTACAATGAGGTGCTGCTCACTTACAGACTGGTAGTTCATTTAGGGCACGTAGAATTGTAAGAAAGAGTGGAGGTATGAAGGTATGGAGCCCGAGGCCATCCTGCAGGCAAGCAATAATGTCTTGAACTTGTACAATGCATTCTGGATCATTTGTAAGGGTTTGATTGCACATGTTGGAAGTCCAGCCAGAACAGCATTGCAGTAGTCCAGCCTAGAAATTACAAGGGCCTGGACAAGAAGTTGTGTTGCATATTCAGTAAAGAAGGGCCTGATATTCCTGATTTTGTACAGTGCAAACCTGCATGATAGTGCTTTAGTAGCAATGTGGTCTTTGAAGATCAGCAAAGATTACGTGATGGGAATATTGATGATGATGAAAGATTGTGCTGATGGGGCAGTCTGAGATCCGTGCAGCCTCTGTAGGATCATCTGGTTGGAATGAAAAGTAGAGCTGTGTATCATCAATATAGCAATGGTAGAAGAAACCATGTGCCTATATAATGGGTCCCAGTGACGTAGTGTATATGGAGAAGAAGTGAGGTCCAAAATATGATGCCTGGGGTACCCTGGTACCCATATGATGCGTTTTGGATACCTTCTCTCCCCAGGCAACCTTAAACTACTGCACCTACCTGTGAGGTAAGATTCAAACCAGGATGGAAAGAATGATCTTATGATAAACAGTGTTGAAATGTGCAGATTGATCTAGCAAAATGAGTACTGATGATCAAATCAGCTCTTGCAATCCGAAGAACTTCCATAAACGACAGCAAGTGTTCGGTTGAGTGGCTGCTTTTAAAACCTGATTTGTTATCGCCCAGCTGGTTGCTCTGAGAAAGGAAAGATGATGCCTGGTTTAAAACAACTTGTTCAAGTGTTTTCACTATGAATGGGAGGAGAGAGACAGGTCGGTAAATTTCTACAAGTGAAGCATTTAATGTAGGTTTTTTAAGCAGTGGTGTTACCCGAGCCTTCTTGAATGCATTATAAGCATGTTACTATTGAATGCAATAATAAGTACGTCAACTTATTCTACTAACCTGAACCCTAACCCCTGGCCTGGATCTACCATACAGGCAATCTGGGCATGTGCCTGCAGGGGCCCTTGCGCAGAGAGGGATGTGATCCCTCCGTGATGGGAGTTTTTTTTTTTATATATATATATATATATATAAAAATATAAAGGTGAATGAAAATAAAATACTGAGCGAGGGGTTCTTGAGATCTACCTTTATAAATATAAGGTATATCTCAAGAACCCCTCGCTCAGTATTCCCCAAACTCTAATCGAAGCGAACGGCGATCCGGTAGGGGGCGTCTCCGAGGCCTGTCACTCTCGTGTTCGAGCAAGGGTCCCCGTGTGACCTCCTCACCCGAAATTTGAGCTCTCTGGTGGCCGCCATTTTGAAGCACGCCCGGTGGTTTTAGGCTAATATCTCAGCGAAAACACCACCAAAAATTCTGAAATTCTGGTGCCTCCTTTGGAGGGTGTGGTTGTCAGGTAGGGGAGAGGGGGCCATGAGCTTCAGTGCCCAGGGGCCCCTGGGGGTACTAATCCAGCCTTGGGTGTCAAACTCAGCTCCTGCAGGGCCACAGTCCTACAGAATTTAGTTCCCAACCTGCTCTATTACACACATATCTATAGTTTTCAAATAAGTGGACTTGATTAGCTGGATCAGGTGTGTTTGATTAAGGCTGAAGCTAAACTTTGCAGGGCTGTGGCTTGTGAGTTTGACACCCACCCTAATGCTGGGCATACACTGTGCGATTTTCGTCTGATTTTGAGCCGAATTCTGACTCGTGAGACTCTTTTCCGGGCCGGGCCGATTTTCAGCTTTGTCATGCGTCACGTTTGTCGTGCAGTGTACAGGTGGAAACAAGGCGATTAACCTCTCCCAACAGGCAATCGGATATGGTCGGATGAATTGCTGGCATGTCAGAAATTGTGGTCGCTCCTCATGACTATATCGCACAGTTGAAGCAGAGCTACGAATCGATTGCCCTAAACTCAGTGTTTTTCCCTCACTGCGCCTGCACGAAAACAGAAGTTTAACCATTTCATCTTTAATGCAGCAAGAAAGAAAACAAAAAGAGGGAGATCTTTAAGTTCTGCACTGTAGCTATCAAACTAGCTACAAATATTACCTAATATTAAAATATTAAACCATATTACCTACGTCTTCCAAGCCACCTGCGATGTTACACCGTGCCGCTTTTATTAATTTGTTAAACAATGTTCATGTTAAAGCTGTTTTTGAAATAAAGCTGTTTTTAATTTTCATTGATGACTGATTATTGCAGTGTTCGGACATATTATATATAGACTGTTAATAATTTTAATCATATACCTATAATTCATTGTAATCGACCAAAATGTTTTTAGACCATTTTTAATGAGGAGGATCAATGCTTCTATTTTATTATCCTCGCAGCATTTCGGTTATGCAGTGATGCACTATGAAATTATTGCGTGGAAAATGATTTATAATAGCCTATCAATTTAATAATAAAAGTAGGCATTCCCTAATAATAATAATACAATAATGCTAATAATAATGCATTAAAAATAATGCTAAATCGTCTTGATATTGATAGCTTGTTTTGACAATATCTCTGGATACATGATATCATGGTCTATTGGCGCAACCCGGCACAGGGATTTATCACGCATATTTCACACGTCTAGTGTGAGCAGTCAAGTCGCAGCTCGACGTTTGGACCCTGCTGTGATCACAAAAAACGCGAGCTTTGGCTTTACATCGCATGAGATCTACTCGTACGGTGTGAGTAGGTAACCTTGCTGAAATTGCACAGAATTCGCACAGTGTATGTCCGCTTTAACCTAACAGTCAGCTAGTGAGAGTTAATTAACAAGTGATTGCAAAGTTTAGTAGAATGTCTAAAGTGGACATTCAAAATAAAGTGTTAACAACAGTCTTCACACATTTCTTTAGCTCATTGACTTGGTTTCTTTACATTAATCTTATCTAACAAGAGTCAACTCTTTTTAGGGAGAAACCTTAATCACATTAAACATATCTTAAACTATTAGAGGAGTTATTACTCATGGGGATTTCAGATGAGCAAAACAACATTATGTTTATATCAAACTTTTAAGCTTAGCTGTATCCTTTATACCCCCACAATAATTAGGAAAAAATTGCAAGAGAAAAATAATTATTCAAATGAGTTTTTAGAGGGCAGCAGCATAGAAACAAACAAAGACACAAAAACATGTTGTCTTCCCATTTACATTTATGCATTTAGCAGACGCTTTATCCAAAGCAACTTACATTGCAAGGTACACATTGTCTTATCAGTTCTTGCTTTCCCTGGGAATCATACTCATGACCTTGGCGTTGCAAGCGCCAACAATCTACTGTTTGAGCTACAGGAAAACCTCAAAACACCATTTTCTATTTATAAAGAACGTAATCACTATACTGTGGCTATAAAATAGCTCTATGGATGTAAATTCACTATGGAATATAAACTGCTTGCTTTAATGATGCTTTCAAGTTTGCCACATTGTCTTTTAATCCTCTTAACAGTAAGATAATTCACATGCACATATTTCAGAAAACAAAAAAGCTCATCACATTTCCTTTTGTAATGTATTATAATTTTATTATGTTTTATTGTATTAATATTTATTTATTTAAATTTTTTACATTTTATATCTCACTGTCAAATGTCTCTCATCTTGAATGGTTTATTAGATGTCTGGCACACTGGGCAGTTTGTGTCTGTATATGTTGGAAAATGCATGTGTGGGGGTGGATGACAAAGTGCCAGCTTCCATCACCATCATGGATAAATAATGAAATTGTAAGAGACTGATTGAATGATTGATGTCCTTGTGTGCAGACAGAATCCCTGAAATGAAATGACCAGATGACCTCAGCTAGTTAATGAATACTGAGCACCGCAACCACAGTCTTCCCAAGGGTCCCACCTTTCCATTGAATTTGGTATGCAGCTTAATTTAAAAAAAAAAAAAAAAAATCCCACTGATGAGCCCCCACTGGGTCACATTGTTGTAAATTTGATGAACATCAGCACTGCCACCGCAATTAATTAATAGATCATATCAGATGTGAAGTTACTAATTTACTGCTGTATTTGCATGAACTAAGGATGCACTTGGTGCTGGCATCTGCTAAAAACTGTTCACACAATTCAAAGAGAGAGTAGATATAGTAAAGAAAATTTCATAAATAGTCTTAGTGTGGAAAGCTGTTACCCTATTATTCTGAAGAAACCCTCTAGGGTTACTGTCCTTCACCAGAGACCTGATCTGAATGAATCAATTTATTAAATCAGTTCTGCTCATTGCATTGCTTGTCTCGAATATTGGCAGAAGAATTTCACTGCAAATCACTTAGCCAAGCGGGGGGGGGGGGGGGGGGTTTACCCATTTCAATTTTAACAAATAAAAAATGTATCCTGGCAATAAAAAAAAATGTTTGGTTCAAATATGAAAAACAGTTGGTTAAAATTTAGCATAAATACATCAATACTTTTGTTAGGAAATTGCATTTAATATTCCATAAGTATATAATAGTCAATTTTCCATATATCCATATTCCAAAGTCTCAGTACTCATCTTGCTGGTTCTATCTGCTGCTTTCGACACAGTTAACCAGCAGATCCTCCTGTCAACCCTTATGACGGGCATCTCAGGAACTGTACTCCAATGATTAAAGTCTTACCTCTCAGGTAGGTCCTTCAGGGTGTCGTGGAGGGGTGAGGTGTCTAAGTCGCAGCATCTAGCTACTGGGGTGCCTCAGGGCACAGTGCTTGGACCACTTCTCTTCTACATCTACATGTCATTACTAGGATCTCTCATTCAGAAACATGGTTTTTCCTATCACTACTACCCTGATGACACACAAATCTACCTCTCATTCCAGCCAGATTATTCGACGGAAGCAGCTCGCAACCTCGGACTGACTGACAGATATATTTTGCTGAATGAAAGACCACCACTTTCAACTCAATCTTGCAAAGACAGAACTGCTTGTGGTCTCAGGGAACACAACACTACATCACAACTTCTCTATTCCATCCAGGACAGTCAGAAACCTTGGAGTTGTGATCAATGATCAGTTAAACTGCCCGGTCCTGCAGATTTGCCTTATACAACATTAGGAAGATCAGGCTCTTACTATTGAAGCATGCTACACAACTCCTTGTCCAAGCTCTTGTTCTATTCAGACTGGACTGTTGTAATGCTCTCTTGGCAGGCCTTCCAGCACTGTCAAAGGTCTGCAACTGATCTCGAATCCTGCAGCAAGAGTGGTCTTTAACGAGCCGAAGAGAGCGCAGGTGACACCTCTCCTCATAAACTTGCACTGGTTGCCAAATGCCGCTCGCATTAAATTCAAGGCACTTATGTTTGGCTACAGAACAACCACTGGCTCTGCACCCCTATACTTAAACACACTACTTCAGACCTATATGCCCTCCAGAAGCTTGCGTTCTGCAAGTGAAAGGTACCTTGTGGTGCCATTCCAAAGAGGGACAAAATCACTTTCACTGACCTTTACCTTGTCTGTTCTAAGCTGGTGGAATGACCTGCCCACCTCTACCCGATCACAGGCTGAACAGAAAAGCACTTTTTGGAGACAAACAATGGAAAAATCAATTTATATGCTGTTGTTTCAAGAGAATCCATTCCAGCTGACGACAGTTGACATAAACATTTATGCTCTTTGAATATAACCAAAATGCATTTGCATTTAACTGAGTCTAGGATAAAAGTTCTTGAAAACTTAGAGAAACTTAATGATTCATGGCTGTTATTGTACAAAACTGTCATTAAATGATGCATAAAACTGTGAAGCAAAGACTTTCATCAAGAAAAGAAGAAATGTTCTACAATTGAAACAGTGCCATTAAAAAGGGGACAACCGAGAACATCCCAGAATATCCCAGACTTTGTATTGAAAAAGTCTTTCAATAACTGAGTAAATATTTGGGCATTTCTTCAACTTTGGGCACCTTTATGTCCTAGGGTTTAATTTTCATTCAAAGTAAAATTGTATTGCATAAAGATTACAGTGTTATAAACTTTTTACCATGCATTTATCATTTATTTTTGCTACTTTCAAATGCTTTTTTTATTATTATTGATTTACCCTTGCCCCAGACTTTTCATCTTAACCTGTGAAAATCCATCATCAAAGCCATCATAAAAAAATTAATTCATACGTTTACAACTATGATAATCTGAATTAGATTTTTTTTTGGTGCGCAATTTCCAGTCAAGCTGTATTTTTATTTTATTTTTCAAATTTAGCAATAAGTGAGAAAATATTTATATATTATATATTTTATTTAGGATACATACAATGCTAGCTCTGAATGTTAAATGCCACATCAGAACAGCCTTACAATTTGCCACTATTATTTAGCATGCATCTTGTGTTGCAAAAGTCATTGATTCATGCAATGGGCCTAATATGATATTAAACTCAGCAAAAGAAAGAAACGTCCCTTTTTCAGGATACTGTACTTTAAAGGTAATTTTGCTTTGCAAATCTTTATTGGATATTGCACATGCACCTGTAGAACCTAAGGCCCTAAGGCACTAACAGTTTACAGGCGGTAGACAATTAAGGCCACAGTTACAATAGGACAGTAAAGAGACCTTTCTGACTCTGAAAAACATCAGAAGAAAGATGCCCAGAGTCATAGCCCTGCTGCATGGAGGCATGAGGACTACAGATGTGGCCAGAGCAATAAACTGCAATATGTGCAATGTAAGACGCCTAAAGTCAAGCTCACACTACAGAACTATGAGACTAAATGAATTGCCATGGTGCTCACACTACACAGCAAGTTTTCTTGTCGTCTGTCATCTTCTTGTCTTAGCAGCGACACAATGCAGATAACGTGCACAAACTACAAGATCTTTGGCAAAGCGGCAACCTTAGACCAACATGAAAAAACATTTTCTCACATGAATTCATGTGAGACTTTAGAGAGCCTGCTTGCTGCCCAAGTTATATTTCTGTTCAGATTAAGTCTCAGTTGTTGAATCTTTTTATGTTCATACAAATATTTACACGTTAAAGGGTAACTCTCGCCAAAATGCAACCTACTGTAGGCTCTTTTTGTTAATCTACCCGAGGCAAAATTTCATTTAAAAGCATAATTAGAATGGAAACGCCACTTTTAAGTTTGACCGTATTTTCGTTTTTGGTCAAATTGCCTTTTGAATGGAAGTGCTTGGGGCACTTCTATGATAGCATCTAAAAGCACTATTTTTAAAACACTAAGAAGGCTCGACACAACTTGAGAGCATTGTTTGTGTACACAGAGTTTACTAAAAAGAAAGATTTTGAACAATTCACTGTAGCTGTGTCCGCTGGCATTTTGACAGTCAAAAATAGTCGATCTGCTCATGCTGCTCATGCTGGTTTTCTATTTAAGAAACTTCCCTGACAGGGCTTGCACAGATTAATTCATTAAAAATACATTTCTTGTCCACTTATGCGCTAAAAGCAAGACCAAATGTGTGAGGGGAGACCAAATGTATGATGGAAAGGACAAGGAGTGGGTCATTTTAAAGAGCTGCAGTAATGCACATCTGTATCAAATAAGCTGCATAGAGCCGCCTTTTAATTCTTAAAAAAATCCGAAAGTTTTGAAGAAAGTTAGAAGAAAATCCTCGCCAGTTTATTTATTTTTGTCCATTTTGGATAGCTGCCTGCTTTTTCTGAGTATTTTACCCGTTCAGTGTCTGCTTCTCCATGTCACATCATTTGGTTTTCAGGCTTAACTAAAACGGAGAGAGAGAGAGTCTCCTCTGGTTAATTTACTCTTTAAAAAGCCATGACAGAGGCATCTGAAACCCAAGGGAGTTTATACTGAAAGAGAAAAGAGATATATTGTTTTCAGATGATCGGTGGACAGCCTGGAAGTGTCTCACGCTGTTATATTAGTATAATAATGAGAGAGGCTGTAGAACAAATCAGTATTATGAAACAAACTTTACTAATTTTCTCTGGGCCAAAGATTAAAATGAGACTTGGACAGACACACAACTCTTAACACATATTAATGGATATGGTGTAAATGCTGATGTATTTTCATGCTGATACATATGTGAGCGTGACATGCCGTGCGCAGAGTTCCTCTCATGGGTTCAAACACTTTCTCTGATGTGATCACATAAAAGTGTGAAGTTTACTTTGTATTCAAAGAAGCTCACCTCGGATCACTTCAGACTGTTGGATATATTTCCGCTTTGTGCTTTCTTTTGAACACCCTTAAAAGGATATGGCTGTGCTCAAAATCAAGAGCCATAGCCATTTTTAAGTTTATTAGAGCTAAGCACAGGCTTTTTTGTATTTGTTTTCTGTCTCTCACCAAATAATGGCACCCAGAAGTAGCGAATTACTGAGAACGGGTGTTTACACCTCATAACAAGAGCTGATGCGTTTATGCCAAAATAGTGTCGGAAAAACTGAGAAATGTACCTTTATTCCAACAGAACGACCTTCTAGCTTAAAAGCAGAAAGCAGAGAGTGGTGTTTTATGGTGAATCAAGAACATAAAAGGAAAACTGAACGATCGTTTTGCCTTGGCTTTTTAAAATAAAGCCTTCGTTCCTGAAAATTTTCTCATTTCACGTGTTGACAGATAGCCTCTATTGCTTGTTGAGGTCATACGCTTTGATGCAATATGTTACAGTGCTCTAAGAGTCAGAATAAACCCACAGTAATTGATCTTCAAGTACATAGATGGGAAAGCACATAGATCACTTCTGGGAATGACAAGGGTTCACAATGTGGGTTTAACCTTGGCTGACACACGAATGATACCAAAAGACATAGTCAGATATATGGCCTCTGTGCCTACAAAGACATGGGATTAGCTCCAAAAGAAACAACATCTTCTCAGAGAAAAACAAGCAGAAATCAGAAAAGTATTTTCATCTCTTGTTGACTGTTATTGATAGACCCCTTTACACTTAGCATTAAAATGTTTCACATCCAAATAGTATGTTCCTGAACTGGGTTAAACTGGTTTGTTTTTAGACCTTGCCGCTATAGAAAATATATAAAATGGAAAGCAGAGCCTACATGAGAGACATTTTCTTTAATTATTCTGAATTTGAAAAACATTGGAGGATATTTCAAAATGCTTTCCCTCATTTTGAGAGGTAAAAATAAGGTAATGTATATGGTCTGTTGCATTTATCCTACTTAAGATTCCCACAGTAAAGGACGCTATGCAACACAGAGCTTGGTTAGACAATAATAGCTTTAGCAAGTTCTTGTGAAATCAGAGTAACAACGCCAAGCATTGCAATATTTTACCGACAAACAAAAGTAGACCATGGAATAATATTTGCAACTCAATCTTTCAAAGTGATGAATAATGATTACTTGTATGGGAAACATCTAATAGATTAGACCTAATAGGCTACTTACGTAGATATGTGTGGCTACCGCATTAGCATTCACATTTTCAAATGCAGTCAGAATCCATCCCTGACCACCTCTGATTGTGGTTGCTCATTAATCTGCTCAAAATGAGCCTTGTATGCACTGTAGGTACACCTGGCACTTAATGTGGTCAAGTGCTATCTGAATGTGATACGATCAAACACATGTTGATGTCAGGTGAAAATGAAGCCATAGCCATCCTTTCTTCAGTGAACATTTGTCATCTTAAAGAACAATAAATATCAAATGAGTACATCCAAATGAGAAAACATAATCTAAATGTTCTTCTACAAATGCCTTCTTTAATTAGAACAAATGTCAGAGTTTGTATTGTCATTTTTCAAATGCCATTAACCTCGTATTTTTACCTCAAAGTCTCAGAGGGAGGCGTCCCAAGAGCCATGACTGGGGAAAGAAGATAAATTCCCTGCACTTTCGCTCTCAGACCAAATTATTTCTGGAAGTTTTAATTGATATGAACTTCATGGTAGAGTGCCACCACAGTCGTCTTAAAGGATTGCTTGGGTAAAAACAATCTATCAGTGGCCAGCACATTCGAACTCTGGCAAAGCTCTCAAACAAAAACTTGAATTGAAAGATATAGTGACAGAAAAAAATTGATCTCTGAGCTCGAAACAGCAAAGCTGTTGGGTTTCTTGCAGTAATTGAAGGTCTGTGAGTGTTCATTTTGACATCTTGGAAGACAGGTATTTCCTATTTTCTTTTGTACTGTCAGCGGGATGGCCAGCTCAAGAGTTCATGCACCATACAGCAATAAGCCTAATAATGATACCAATATATCCACACTTAGGAAATGACAGGATGAAACCCATATCCGAGCAAAAATACTAAGAGGCAGAGTGTATGCCTTATGTATTTCAGAATATTACATTTTCTGTTAATACAAAAGATAATATTCAACACTGGTCACAACATTACTAAGCCAAAAAACTACTGTATACTTTCAGAAACATTGTAAAAAAAAAATAAAAATCTGTAACTGTAACTGCATATTTAGCAATTTATAAGACATAGGAAATGTCCACTGACCTTAAAGATGAGATGTGTAGTTGTAGCACCACTAGCATCACCAAAAGATCGGCAAAAACAATGGCTGTTGCCATGCCTCAAACTCACACCATTGGTTGAGCCATTTCAAGATCATTACAGCCCTTCTCAGTTAATTAGCTTTTAACTTTCAAGTTTATTGGTTCATTGATGTTTTTTTTTAAACACTGAAATAATTGAGTCAATAGCCTGCTTTTATAGAGAGTAATTAAAATTGGCAATTGATTAACAGATTGGCATGGAGTACTTTCCATAAGATCATCTCTCAATGCAAATCAAACTAGTTATTATAACTGAAATAAAACCATGCCAATCTCTAGGTATGGTGAAGGCTATGTGATGATGTGGGGCTATTTTAATTCCAGAGGCCAAGGGAACTTTATCAGGATGCATAGTATCCTGGCTCCATGAAGTAACTGGCCTTTAAAAATAAAAATCTGCCTGCCTCTATGGGAATTTAACATAGGGGTGCCCAAACTTATACACCCTGTATTTTAAGGAAGAACATTTATTTATTTACAATATATTATTCATTCACAAAGAAAATTGGTGTCCTTAAAGGTTGGATTTTTCCTCATTTTTTAAATTAGGGCATTAAGTTCAGTTTCCAAAAGATTATTTTTTTATTCCTCTTTTTAGTCAACTTTAGTATGGGTGTCTAAACTTATGCATTGCACTGTATATAGTATTTCTATACTGTACTTGAATGTGAATAAGGTCTGTTCCTCACAAAAGCAGTGCATATAAAGCAAGCCATGTTTTATTCAAGTCTATGGTACATTAACATGAAAGGGTCTTTTTATATATTCTTGAGCGACGTTTAGAAGGTTATTGTGACTACAGGAAATAGATAAATGCATTAAATGCATTATAAATACACTGACTGGCCCATAATTATCTTACATGGCCAAATGTCTCCATAACTCCAGCTAGTCCTTCAGCCTTTTGAGATCTAATGTTCAATCAGAGTCACACTGAGAGATAATGCCCTCATCGCTCTCATTTACATCCCACCAGCTTAGTTGTCCTGACAAATCAGACCCAAAATGGCAAACAAAACTTGAGCCTAGTCGCACTAAAATGCTACTGCCATTTTTCTGAATTGCAATTCTCAACTAAATTTCTAAGGTTTAATTTTGTTGCTGCTTTGCTGCCGGTTGTAAAAAGGGGCTACAATGAAGTATTTTCTTTTTCTTTTTTATTCATGTTCTTCCACAGGCCGTACCATATGTTGCTATGCTTCAGAAGACAGCAGGTGATTGTATGCTCATATTTAAGAAGAATACATTTAACTTAATCACACACAACCAAGATTTCAAATTAATACATTAGATCTTCTTTTCAAAAGTCTTTTGCCAATCTCTACAAAATTTCATAAGAATCAAGTATTTCTCACACACTTTCACCAGCTGTTGCCAACACCACTATTGTGCTTGTAGCATTCCATTTCAAGGTTTTGTGTAAACCAAAAATCAAAGGTTCAGTCTTGGAAAAGGTAATAATCCGGAGACCACTCAACCCCTGGTTGCTCCAGGAGAATGACAAAATAATCAACAGCACAAAATCAAAGCAAATGTACAATGTACAAAATAAACACAGAAGTGGGTGTATACTTCCATGGTGTTATGATTGAGTTTCTACCATCAATGCAATAATTCCTGCAAATCATGTTCTCTTCATCACTATGATTAGCTGATTACCCTAATGTGTAATACCTCTCATGTTCACAAACCAAATGGGTCAAACTGCTGGAAATAGATGGACAAATTAACACATGAACAACTGAACCCACTAAGTCTACATCATTTCTGCTCACATCTGAATCACAATGTACTTGAAATGATGATTAAGCCGTTTTTTTTTTTTTTTTTCAGGACCACTCACATAAATTAATGTCTGTGAACATCATGACACCTGCAGTTTTTAAAGAGTATTTGCTGAGTAATGGTCCAAAAAAGGTGATTATTAATAAAAGGGCTAATAGCTGAACAACAGAAAGTTAGTAGTAAATGGAAAAGAAAATCTATATAAAATATGACTGCTTATTTGCAGCTATTTGATGTTCAGTATATATGTTTAGTACACAAATTTGGAATTTTAAACCATATTATCTGTTTCTGTTAGCTCTGAATGAGCACTGTGTATATGAATTACTGAGCACTGGGACATCCGGTCCCACACCTATTATGTTAATCAACCTCTCAGGCCATGTTCCATGTTCCAGGATGCTGGTGGAAAACATCTGGCAATGAAGAGAGTACTATGGCAACCAACTCATGAGCTCAATAAAAAGCAATAATGCCATGGTACCTTTTTTTCAGATAGACAGATAGATAGATTTAAAAAAAAAAGATATGCTGGTAACATAATATAAAGCGAATTATGATAAAAATAGTAGTAGCAGTAATAAATTGCTTTTGCTTAAGTAAGCTGACGATATAAAACATTTAATTATTTAATTTTGGAAATAAGATCTTGTCTTTATAATACTGCTTAATATTTTCTACTCACACATGGTATTCTTGACAAAAAGTTTTGAAAACTCTTGGCTGTGCACATACACGCATACACACACACACACACACACACACACACACACACACACACACACACACACACACACACACACACACACACACACACACACACACACACACACACACACACACACACACACACACACACACACACACACACACAGTAGATGATTCTGGAATCATACACTTAGATGTAAGGTTATTTGATGTGAGGTGCTGTCCAAATTCTCATGTGTCCTGTGGTCACAGCCTGAATGAATAAAATACATTTTCACTTTACAGCTAAAACAAAGCATTCATAGAAAGCTGGCTCTCCTATTGCTGCTATAACTGCTTTATTCTTCTGGGAAGGCTTTCCACTAGATGTTGGAACATGGCAACGGGGATTTGCCCCAGTTAAGATCCAAGATCAGTGAAGTCAGGCAATGGGTGATGGGTTTAGCTCGCAGTAGTGCTCTGAATCATGTTCAAGTTCAATTGTGTTCAGATATGAGCTTTGTGAGGCCACACCACACTCAGTAAACCAATTCATTATAATTGATGAGGTGCCATGCTGAAAGCCAATGAGCTCTTTGGTACATCACATTTTACTATAAACGATTGCCTAAAGGAAACTGTATGTCTGTTTCTTTAGGTTTGTTTGTTTGTTTTTTGCTCCTGTTAGTAATGAGTACAGCTGAAACGGTTAAAACACCAATCCTGTTCATTATAAGTGGTGCCCATAGGCCATGTTGTGTACCACTGGAAAAAATGACCATGTTTTAAAAGTCTGGTAATTAGAAGCTGCTTGAAGTGTTTACCTTTGGTATCAGTATGAAAAGATGTGTTTGAGTCAAATTTTCCATAAAACCTTGCATGGAAATTGCATTGCGATCTTTTTTGTGACTTCTTCATTTCCTGACTTTAACATCAGCAGGTTTATTTCTCCCTCTGGAAAATGGTTATAACACCTTTTTTTCCAGAAAGTGTTTCTGCTGCGTCGCAGTGCCGGGATGCAGCCAAACTGTGTGTAGTGTTGAATTATGCTACTGATTGATAGTTTGCTACATGACACTGTGTACTGTGGTCTACATAATAGCCTACATTTTTGCAGTCACAACGAGAGAGAGAGTTTCAGTGGAAATGTGTTACAGAATATGCATGTTAATGATGATCTCTGAATTTCCCAAAGCTTTATCTTTATAACAACCCTGGTTGTCAGTAAAGGCAATAGACAAATTGGCCCAGAGGACTATAAACCTTATTGTCAGCTTGATCCATAATCTTAATTAATTAACATCTGCCACCGCGAGTGCAGAAAATACCTAAATTATTTACATTTTAAACCAGTTTGTGCCAGTGGTGATTTTTTTAATCTCTTTATTCCATGTTTTATTTCGTTTGTCAGTTGGAACCACTCTTAATATGTCAGTCCCAATACTGTGATTTTATTAAACATGCATAGACACTACATTTGGTGGGAAATGTGTGGAATTAACCTACATATCAATGAATTTTCTGGATTCAGTGCATTTAAAAAATAGAGCAAAAACATTACAGCCACGATTATTCATCAATTAATAGTGTTGGAGAAGAAAGAGGAAGAAAAAAGGAAGAAAATGAAGGGCTAGACAGAAAATTATGTAACGGGAACAGGAATTTTAATACTGACCCTTGAGGTACAACAACAATAGACAAAAGGTGTATAAACTCAGTTTTATTAACAATCTTTCAATACATAAAACACACCCTATATATAGATGTATACACAACTAGGAAAAGAGGTTAATAACATTTATATGCGCGGTCCATGATCACGCTAAAGATCACAGATGATTAAGTACACATAAGCATATTAAGCAAGTAGCACTACTGCTATAAAAACCAGTGATAAAAATATGGCGCCCTCTAGAGGGAAGTAAAGTCCCAAGGTCGCAGTTATCTCAACGCTGGTAGATGCACCACTAATAATTCTACACTCGTGTACAAATCACATCACACACACACAATCGCACTTTCATGAAAACAAGGGTTAAATAACCATAAACGCATGTGACAAAAAGATACACAGGATCACACAGCAAACTGCTACCACGTTAAAAACGCTGCTTACACGAGAAATACCCTTTCACCACATTCACTATTCAGGAAAGTTATAGCGAGCAGCCAGAACTTATAGCCTAACCATTGTCTGCTTAATAAAACCCCCCGTTTCTATACAAAACATAAATTAACAGCCCAGCAACCACTCACGGCCAGTCCACAGTTCAATATCACAGTACGAGGAAATCGCCGCCGTCTCTGTCTCTTCGTTCCTTATGACGATGCAGGGGATCTCGCGCCTCCCGTCGACAGCGTTCCTCCACGGACGGCGACCGTGAAAACTCCACCCAGAACTGCGAGGAGGGGAAAGTGGATCAGTCAACTTTTCACAACAATATCACGGGGTAAAGCCCACTCGTTCGCGAGACAGTTGCAAAACCACTTCCCTTAAATACGAGGAATAGAGTGCGTTGGGATAATTCTTTCGCCGTCTTCACTGCGTCCAAGTAGATAATGACCAGCTCGCGGCTATCTGGAGAATCGGAGGCGGAACAATACCGGCGTCTCCGCTCTCATGGGTTGCGGTGCGTGAAATCGTGTTCGGGCTCCGGCTACTCGAGACAGGTTACCAGAATCCATCAGCTTTTATCCTCTCCAGCCACTAATCATGAAGGCTGCTAATCGGTCCCCATTATCAGGCGCACCTGTGGATGATCGTCTCAAACACACACAGACATGTGTACAACCCCGCCCCCCAGACAGTTTATTCAACATCTCAATTACGTGTAGCCCCGCTACAATTACACAAGGCCTTTTGAATTCAGTGATTCAGGAGGTTATTTCATTTGACCAGTGTAGCTCTGTCTGTTATATGTCATGAGCAGAGCCGGATTAACGCAAAGGCAAACTAGGCACGTGCCTAGGGCCCGATTGGCGGGATGGGGCCCAGACAGAGGGACAAAAAAAAAAAAAAAAGTACAAATGTCCTATCTACAATTTATTTCAATATTTATTAATTCACTATAAATAGTGACGATGTTTATCTTAACCATAGACTGTTACATTACTGCAGTTAAACCAATTAATGTGTGCCGGCTTCTGAAAGTATGTGTAACGAACGCATCCATCAGATGCTGCGAGGCTAAAGCCTAATAAGCACACAAAGAAGCACAGCTCATAATGCAGGTGTGAGAGTTGTCGTCATCTATTTTGGAGTGATTGCAATGTATTCTAAATATAAACTTGTACTGTAGATCAGCGTCATTTCTGGAAAAATCATTCACCGCTTTATTACGAGTTTAAAAGAGCGCGAGCGTCATTAACGTGCCCAGACGCGACGCTTTGAATTTGCGCGTACAATGAATAACATCGCGTCGGGAGCTGACTAGTAAAAAAGCTACAAAATTAAAAGACAAGACGTCTGTATTCTAAGTTAAAAAGCCAACACACTACAACATTTTTAAATGTTTCAAATAGTCTAAAGGATCTCATATATATGGGTCTATCTTCTAAATTCTGCTGATGATTAGATTCCTGACATTACGCCAATAATTTCACTTTATATATTTTTTTCTGCTCAGTAGCGATCGTGTCTTTCTCTTCCACTTGATTTGTGTATAGCATATTTAAGGTAGCAATGCAATATATAAAGCACTTATGCTCATCTACTGAAGTGGGATTCTGGAACTGTGAATAAATTGAATAAAACAGCAAAATAACAACAACAACAATAACATCTTCATTAAACAAAAAAGAGATTACCGTAGATAAAGTTTGATTAATATGTACAGTACCGGTAAAAGTCTGGACCCATTACTATTTTTAATGTTTTTGAAAGAAGTTTATTATTATGCTCTACAAGCCTGCATTTATTTGATCAAAAATACAGAAAAAAAAAATATATGTGTTAAATATATAAAAAGTGATAGTGAAGACTTTTTTAAAACAACTCTTTAATAATCAAAAATCCTGAAAAAAAGTATCACAGGTTATAAAATAAATATTAAGCACCATTTCTAACATTTGATAATAAATCAGAATGATCACGTGGCACTACATTCAGCTTTGCATCACAGAAATATAAAGTATAGTAAAATAGAAAACCATTATTTTAAATTTTAATAATATTTCACTTTATTATTTTTCTGTTTTTTTGATCAAATAAATCCAGGCTTGATGAGCATAAGAGACTTCTTTCAAAAACATTAAAAATAGTAATGTGTCCAAACTTATGTACTGTGTAAGTAAAAATATACTGCTTTTAAAATTAAATGTTGTATAAATAAAAAGGTTAGGAATCATATTTGTTTCAAGTGTTTTTTTATTGGGGGTGGGGGGCCTCCAACATGAATTTTGCCTAGGGCCTCCTAATGTCTAGAACCGGCTCTGGTCATGAGACTACAATGTAACTTTTCTGGTGCCAGAGTCATCACAGAGTCTCAAATCTGCCCTTTATGGACAAACAATGCAGACTAGAGTCAAGGCAGTTCTATGAGTGTTCAACAGAAATGCTGTAATTGTTTGCCTATTAAATCTTTTTGTTTGTTTTTGAAGTTTTCTCTTGTCATGTAAATGAGAAGTTCTGGAGTTTGCTGGATCAAAAGAGGAGAAGCATCTCTGGCTGGCCTGGTACTTGGAAACTGGGGTTTATTATTCATTTCTCATAAAAACATCTGCTGTGAGTCCATTGTTCAATCCCTCCCCATCATCTCTGAGGCTAACACACTGATGGGTTTGGTTGAGTGCCAAGGTAGGATTCAAACTCTGAAGCTGATTTCTTTTTTCTTTTTTTTTATAATTATTTTGAAATGTATTATTTTGCAAACACTAGAGTCCAACATGCAAAAATACACTTGACTAGATTATCTGAAGCCCAAGAGTGAACTTACCATAAGAATATTAATGTGTTTTGCCTCACTCTTTATAAATATTCATGTTGATGAAATGGAAAAACTATATATAATCAGCTAAATTGCCCTTTCATCCAACAACAAACTACAGTGAACTTACTGGGGAATAAGTGATCATTATGATGTAACTCACTAAAAACAATAAGTGATCTTCTCCTCATTAATTCAGTTAGTGGGGAGATTGAGGTTTCACACAGGGAAGTTGTCACTCACAAGGGCTGTATCACAGTAACGGGCCTGTTTACACCTGGTCACTTCATGCATTTTCTCTAATCGGACAGCCATCCGATCGTACCTATGTGCCCTTCGAAACGCTTTCGAGATGGATTCAAATCCGATCACTCAAATCACTTCAGGAGGTGGTTTGAGAGACACATTCCAAACGAAACTGGACAAGTGTAAATGCATCTGGTTGTTGGAGACACATGTGTAAAATTTACTAGCCTACTCCCAAAAACAAAAACAAAAAAAATGTGAATGTGCGAGAGTGAGTTATAGGCTACCAGCAGTCAGATATGACAGTGCTTTTGCAACACACATATGGGATCAAATTCCCGCCAAATATATAGCGGTCACGTATAAAAAAATAATAAGCGTGAATCAAAAATTTAAAAACACATGTAAAAATATATTGCACAAACTGAAAAAAAGAATGCAAAATGATAAGAATAGCAAACAACGTGGTCACGGATCAAAATATAATAAGCGTGAATAAAGAAATAACAAGCATGAATAAAAACTTTAAACACATTAAAAGTTATTTTGCACAAAACTTAAACTTATGGTCATGCTTTGTTAAAAAGTATGGTTTTATTACTGTGTACTTTGTGCTTTCTTGCATTTTCTGCTCATATTTTACTCTTTTGTACGCTTGTGATGTTTTTCTCTTCGCTCTTCTTTCTATGTTCTGCGCTTGCTCTTCCAAATGTTGCAGTTCGAGTTTCATGTAAATTAGGGCGGGCTTAAGCGTCACCATTGGTCCACTAGTTCTAGATTGACAGATACTCCTCTAGCCAATCAATCGAAGAGGGGAGTTGACGTCACACTAATGCGACTCGTGGTACAAGCTGTTTATGTTTGTACAATTTCTTCAATCCCATTATAATATACTAAAATGTTATTTTCTAATACTTTTATATACTGTTCAATTTCTTATTTGTGCTTTGATATGTGCATTTATTAAATTAATTATTTTCGCTTGGCATACCAGCGTGATTACGTCACCGCACACTTCAGTGGGTGGTGCGCGCCCGTGAAGCACTTCATTCTGAGTAAATATAACAACAAAGAAGCACTGCTGCACTCTCTTTTGTTTCATTTTTCTTTAATCATTATACTCTTTTTCAGGAGTGCTACACTTACAAGGGAAGACGGCAGTTCAATTTAACTTTACAAAGACTTTCAAGCAGTAAAGCTATCTGAACTCTGGACATAAATAATTAAATTCATTTTTTTTTTAGATACATGAGAATGTTAATGTGCACACAGGTAATTGGTGTTAAACAATATTACTTGGCTCATGATGCCAATATGTTAAGGCTGCTGTTAGCGAAACATCCTGCAATTATGAAACACTACAATTCGTCGCAAAAACTAAGTTAAAAACGGCCATTGTCTGAAGACTTTAGGACTTTGACCTGTCACCGCTACGCATTGCCTACCTTTTTTTTATTAACCTCGCCAAATTTGACAAGATTATTGAAAATGATTGTGTTACAGAGAAGATATAGAGAAACCAGTTGAATTTAATACAGTGGTTTATTACAAACTTACTGTGTTTACTTACATAGCTACATAATTGCATATTACTTTAGAATTAATGTTTTAAATATAGCTTAAAATTTGAATACAGTAACATCTCCATCAGCGATAGGTAACGCTGTTTCTAGAGTGCCGCTGTCCTGCAGAGTTTAGCGTCAACTCCGATTAAAAACCTCACCTGTCTTAAATATCCTAAAGACGATGATTAGCTGGTTCAGGTGTGTTTGATTAGGGTTGAAGGAGCTAAACTCTGCACCCAGGAGTCAGGACCGACATTACACATCCTTGTTATTGATTAAATATGATTTTAAATATGAAAGTAAAACGGCCAGTAGGTGGTGGTGGCTGCTTGGAGAAGATCGACGTTCGCGGTGCCAGGTCCAGTGCATTAGAGGTGAATGATGGATCATCAGACAGGCATAACTGTAACAGGTCGTTGTTAGGATGACGAATTTAACTATACCATATTGCCAGGTATACGTATACCGGCAACAGTTTGAGTTGCAGGCACACATGCAGTTTAAAGGTGTCCTGTTGATGGTCGTCTTCCCCTGTATAACAAGTAAGCATCAGTAGCCACGAGTCGCATTGGTGTGACGTCAACTCCCCTCTTCGATTGATTGGCTAGAGGAGTATCTGTCAATCTAGAACTAGTGGACCAATGGTGACGCTTAAGCCCGCCCTAATTTACATGAAACTCGAACTGCAACATTTGGAAGAGCAAGCGCAGAACATAGAAAGAAGAGCGAAGAGAAAAACATCACAAGCGTACAAAAGAGTAAAATATGAGCAGAAAATGCAAGAAAGCACAAAGTACACAGTAATAAAACCATACTTTTTAACAAAGCATGACCATAAGTTTAAGTTTTGTGCAAAAAAACTTTTAATGTGTTTAAAGTTTTTATTCATGCTTGTTATTTCTTTATTCACGCTTATTATATTTTGATCCGTGACCACGTTGTTTGCTATTCTGATCATTTTGCATTCTTTTTTTCAGTTTGTGCAATATATTTTTACATGTGTTTTTAAATTTTTGATTTACGCTTATTATTTTTTTATACGCGACCGCTATATATTTGGCGGGAATTTGATCCCATACACACACATCGTTACAGATATATGGCCAGCCGCACTTAGTAAGACTAAATGATCTTACCAGTGCTGATGCTACTCTCTCTCTCCTGTTGCGATCTTTGATATTGAAATCAGCTGACGACAAATAAAATGCAGCTCATATCGGTAGCTTTCATTGACGTGAACTCCATTAAGTTTGCACATAGTGCAGGAATTGAAGAGGATTTATATGTGTTTTGTGGAGACATATTTGTGTGGCCAAGTGTAAATATGATCAGTAAAAACACATGAAGTGACCATGTGTAAAAGGCCTCATAAGATTTGGGCCCTATCTTGCACCCAGCGCAATTGACTGTACACCGACGCATGTTTCATTCCTATTTTGCACCTGACGCACAGAGGACTTTTCCCTCGGCAGATGCACGTCGGTAAATTAGGAAATGAACTTGCGCTCCAGGGGGCGGTTCAGCGAAAAGAGGAGGCGTGTTCCGGCACAAATGTTCCCTTGTGCTATTTTGCAGTTCCAGAAAACAATTTCGCCACAGACCAGGAAAAACCTAGTCTAAAGTCAGTGGTGTGTTTTCAGTGGCGCGTTCAGATGCTATTTTAAGGGTGCATGCTTGGCCATAATGTAGCGTGTGCACAACGTGTATACACTTTGCTTCTCTCATCTACACAGATGCAGCAGTTGACATTTTTGCAAACCATACATAATTACAAAGAAAATATTCCACACGAGGGAAATCATTGTGGTGTCCATGAAGATGTGAAAAAATAGGCATAAATCTAGCTTACACATTTACCCAAATTATTATATGCCTGTTTAACCGAAGCTAATTTGGGTGGGTTTCTCCCATCCCCATACAATGTCACTTCTCTGTCTTTTACGGCCCTGGCGAGAACGTCAGTCTCCTCGGCTGTGAACCGCTCCTGGCGTGCGCCTGGCAAATCCACCGTTATAATAGCAATCCGCCATGGAACAAGCGTGCCTGCTTTTAAAGGGAATGTGAGATGACGCTGTCATTGGTTTATTGCACGTTATGCCCAAACTACACCTATGAGTAATGTAGCTTCTTCAGACCAACCCATTTTAGATTTGCGCCGGGCGCAAGAGTCATTTATAATAGCAACAGCGCCCGAGATCCGCCCACAAAGTTACTTGCGTTTCGCGTTTGATACTTGCGTTTCAGATCGTTAAAATAGGGCCCTTTGAGTCAAATCCCAACTGATTTTGTATTTTGTTTTCAGAATAGTATAGTTTGGGTATTCTATGTCAATGAAACTAAAACTCTAATATCATCATATATTTTTTGCACAACTGCAACCAATGAACGTTTTAACTGATGTCTGAAGAAAGATAAAAAGAGGATGAATAAGATGTGTTCAACTTTTTAACAAGGCGCACTGTTAGATTTTTTTTTTCTTTGGCCCATTCACAAAGTCTTTGCATTTTGCAGAGAACAAAAGGAATACTAAGGTTTCCAGGTAGAAAGGCTTTTTTCACCAAAAAAGTTAACTGTAGGAACATGTTATCATTAAGGTGAATGTGGTTTAAACAGCATATATAGATTTCAGAGAGTTCAGCTTGAATATAAAATTTTGAAACACAGGAAATACATGAGAAATAGACCTTTGGATCTGAAATGGAATCCTGCAAGTTAAAGCAGAGCAGACATTTAAAAAAAAAAAATAATAATAATTTTTTTTAGTATTTTTAGTGTGAAAAAAACTTTCATATTCTATCCCACAGATTACAGTTCACCCATTAAATCTGTTCTATGGGAAACGGACAATTCAAATGGTATCAATATAATGTCCCCTAATATGTATGTTTTGCCTAGCTGCAAAATGTCTCACATTTATGCAAACAAATGTATTTACTTAAAGATGTAGTAGAATCTGGGGGGGAAAAAAGCCAGAAAGTATTTGAAATCATCTTCTGGAAGTGCTTAAATGATGCATATACTACTGTCAAATAGCAACTCATTTATGTGTTAGCTATGACACTGTAAAATCTCATTCTTTTGGTTTTGAAACAAATATAGAACAGATGTGTAATGAAACATCATACCATATGACTCTATACCGGAGTCCATCATTATCACTGACAAAACATCAGAACGATTTTGATTAGTTAGGCTGTCACAGACAAGGACAAGCACTGAGCTGACCCTGTCAAAACCCCTAAAAACTACAAAGCCACATCTATGCACAGGCTTTAAATTTCAAAATGAACTTTAAACTTAAAATGAGGAGATAAATTCAATAATTTGTTTTGATTGTAATGGTGCTGACGCACAGGCAAGGATATTGAATGCAGCTTTCCAATAACACCTTTCTATACCACCTAAAGTTCACATTCAAATTAAATTCATTGAATCTATTTATAGAAGTCTTTCCTATTCAAATTGAATTAGGTCACTGATTTTTTTAATACAAAGATTGGGGCTCTAATTCAGAATTGCATTCACACGTTTTATCATTATAAAGGATTTCAGACTTGTTTTTCCAAATCTCTTGTGTCTTGGAGCTCTTGAAAGGCCTTTAGCAGCAAAGGATATCTGACATTTGATATATTATTCTAAATGAAAAGCTGTCACTGACGATATAATATAACCATTTTAGCATAAGAATAAGGAATAATTTCCATTCAAGTCCATTCTAGTTAGAAAAAAAGCTATAAAGTCAGTTTTTTCTTGACTCCCTTGATAGGTAGAAGCTTTCATAACTAATCCATAGTTATTTCAGAAATTATCCGCAGAAAATACAATGTTAAGAAAGAAGAAACGGGAAAGTTAATGCATTCGAGTCTTAAGCATCTTCTGATATAAAGCACAGAGCACAAATCACACAGGCTAACAAGTGATTTATTTTCTCTTTACTCTCCTGCCCTTTGCTCCAGCAGCACAGATCAACTTTAATTAATTTTGAATTGCATATGGAATTGGATGAACATTCGCCATTCTTCTAGTGGCAGCCTACATTCTAATTCTTCAAGCAGAAAAATCCCGATAATGAGGTAGATGAGCAGAAGATCCCCATTCTGAGAATTCTCTTTGATTTGATTGCCATATCGGAAGTGTGAAACCCTCATCTCATTATGATTTTGGAAGCACATTCCACCTCTCCTTCCATCTTCCTCCCTCTCTCTCTTTCTGGCGTTATGTCTCTCAGTGAGCCCCTGAGCTAAACCACATAATCTTGAGCAGCATTTTCCCAGACCCCCTCACTCCTCCCCAACACAGTACACATACGCACACAAAATAACAAGACTTCAGGCTGATAGAAAATTCATCAATGATTATGTTTTATAAAATCTGCATGCTGAATGCAGTCCTCCTTTGATAACTATAGTGAGGCAGAGGAGGAAACCACTGCATGAGGATTGTAGAGAGAACTGGAACTTGGTTAATTCGGTCTGAGACTCAAGCAAAGCCAGGAAAAGTGCTCAGCCGTAATCCATTCGTTATCAAAGACCGAAAGGATTGTCCATTTCTTGATAAAACCTTAGAGCATTTGAGCCCATGCTTAGAGGTCACACAAATAGCAGGAGCGAAGAAAGGAAGTAAAGTGGATCAGCTACTTATAAAGATTACAAAGTTGGTACATCAAGTCAAATAACTAAAAATGAATAGATATAGTAAAATGTACAGTATTTCTTTAAACAACCAAGTAGGGAAATTATCTGCCAAATGATGCCAGTTTAACCTTTAAAAAAAACTTGTTATGCTTTATGTAAAATCCACTCTCTGAAGCATACTGTCACGGGTAGATTTGGTTATTGTTTCATGTCTCTTGTCATAGTCATGTCACTGTCTTATCATGTGATTCCCTGCCCCTCATGTGATCCTGCCATGTGTTCTGTGTTGTCATGTTGTCAATGGTTCATTGTTTCATTGTGCACAGGTGTGTCTTGTTCATTCATTAGTCTTGTGTGTATTTGAACCCTCATGTGTCTTTGTCAAGTATTGTTTGTGTAACCACTGTTGGGTGAGTGCCATGCCATGCCCTTCCCTTGGCCTTTGTTCTTGGATTGTTTTGAATACTTGGGTTTGTCAAGCTCGCCTCCAGTGGAATGATTACACATACATACACTTTGATTATGATAGGTTCAATTCATAAACAATATACTGATACATTACCACTTTTTCAGCTGTATAAATTAATATAAGTTGTATTAAACTGTATTTTAATGATCCATATAAAACTTTTCAGTAACACTTTAATTCAGTAGTTCACTTTAGACATTCTATTTAGTTTGCAACTACGTCAATCAGGCCAGCTGACAGTCTTGCCTGGGCCCGGGACGAGATCATCTTAGATGGGTTTGATTAATATGTGCGAGGGAGAGAGAGCAAGACAGCGCTCGACGTGTTGTTTGAAGATGTGAGTGTGCGCGCACGCGGCCGGGGCTCTTTATCTGCTCGTTATGTGCCCTATCAGGCGAAGCAGTCATTATACTCTAGTCTGGCAAGCCAGACCTACATCAAGATGTTGGGTCTGGCAACTCACCATAGACACGGCTCAATCCGAGGGGCGGGATAAACGGCTGTCTTTCAAATTCCCTCTGCACGCAATAGGACAGCGCTTCAACCAACAAGGGGTGCGTTTCCCGAAAGCATCGTTGGCCAACTATGGTCGCAAGTTCATCGCAATGTCCATTGAACTCTATTGGTAAAGAGGGAACTTGCGACCATAGTTGGCCAACGATGCTTTCGGGAAACGCACCCCCGAGCGTTTTCCTAACAGCGGAGCTAGTTGATAGATTCAACTTTTGCCATATCTGGGCGGCAAAACTACGAACACATCTTCCTTTTTTTAAGAATGACTTAAGTGCCGTTCTATGCTCTTTTCTCAAAGAAAAACTTAAATCCAAGTCCTCCAGAGTCGCGGCCAAAGCCGATTCGAAAGACTGTTCTCCAGCAGCAGCCGTCATTCTTTGTTTTCAAGTGGAAGTTAACCGTCGCAACTCTGTCGTCATTATGTTAAGCCCGCCCCGCCTACTCTATATGTGACGTGATTGGCCTGACCCAATTTAGGTTTTTGCAGTGTGGTGGATTTTAATTAATCAACTTTAATTAATCAACTAACATTTGTTTTTCTTGCAGGAATAACATTCATATGCTTTTAATGTGTCCAAACTCTTTGGGGAAAAACTTGTGACTTGTGACAGTATGTGTCTATGGGTAAAAATAACATAGTTTTGGGAAGTTAAACTAGACAGTCTGTTAGAACAAATTAAGTAATCGTTAAAACCTTGTGATAAGTAATCACAAGATAAAAGTTTGCTTTACCTAGTAACAGAGGGGTTTGCATATGAAGAACCAATCAAATAATGGGGAAATTATGTAATGCAGCCTGACATTTATGCCATACCCTGATTCTATAAAAACTGTTGTATATGTGTTTTTCGGTGGGATTCTCAGTGGAATTTGTCTGAGATCCTCCGGCCTTGCTTCTTGGGAGAGATTCCCTGAGAACTGCTCGGGAAGATCTCCAGGCCGTGATTAAAGCATTTAAAGGACATTTGCAGGTCTGTTTGTTGATTTATTCCTGCGCAGGAAGCTAGTTTAGGAAGCTAGTTTAGGGAGGAAAACTAGTTAGGAAATTGAGTCAGAAAAGCTGGTGATCTATAAAGTGGGGACGTTGAGACCCAAAAGATAGAGCCAGGTAATTAGGTATAGGGAAAATATCCACGACAGCAGCTCGAAAGTCAATGGCGAGTTGCTAGACTGCCCTGGCTGCAAAATACATTTTGCTGCCGCTAGGGTGCGTCTAGATTTCTAGGATAATTATACTCTACATCACTCACTGATCAATTAAGGCTTTGGCGGGACAAAAATTTGCTTAGGCGGCTGCCAAAAACCGCTTAGTGGCCGCTTGACCACTATTTCAAGGAAGAAAACAAATAAAAAGCTTTTATGTAACTCATATATTACATATTTTTCCACAAATAGGCCTATTTTATTTATTTTTTTGTTTAATTATTCCATAATTTAATGAGGGCCCAGTTCTGTTGACCATGTCTTTTTAGACTGAAGAAAAAGACTATTGATTTATTGAGCACCACAACAAATGGCATTAATGGAAAATCCCATACAGACTATCTAAGATCAACAAAGGCACACTTCTGGGTCTTCACTATGTGCAAGCCAAAGTTCAGAATATTTAATTAGGATTTAAACCAGGTTTAGCATTCAAAGGCAACCTGCAGTGTCTCTGAAAGTCATTTTTGCAATGCAGTAATATTTTTTATGCAACCCAATTAGCAGACACTATATATATATATATATATATATATATATATATATATATATATATATATATATATATATATATATATATATATATATATATATATATATATATATATAAACCCACATAACTCAGTGTGCACTTCAGAATCACAGAGCAAATAGTTGAATGTATAATGTCAAAGCAGCATGTATTGAACCAACTGATAACACCAACTGTTGGACAAAGGCAGAAAGAGAAAAATTATAAAAGAAAGAAAAGAAGAAGATAAAGTGCCCAGTCTAAAAGCAAATCACCTCAATTGCTAGAATAATGGATTTGAGTCTACAAACTCACTGAATGGGCTTAATGTTGCATGCTGTTGCAAGTCAGCACGTAGCTGATGAGGTCTGACATCAAACTGTGTTATACAACAGCCCACATCGAAGAGAGAAATTCTGCTCCAAATAACGTTTTATATTTGAAGACTGACCAAATGAAAGGCAGATAAAAGGCTAACGGCTATCTGTCAAATTGTTGTTGGAACAAATGATTTTAATATAGAGATACATTTCATAATTTGAATACATATTCAAATAATGTGTCCATTAATCAGCAGTACCTGAAAAGTTGAAGTAATGAGCAATCATGCATTTCAAGGGTACATATTTCCATTCAGCGGATCTTATTTGTCAAATTGTCACTGCCCTGTAATTGCTGCTAATATTAGACACCAGCTGAGTAATGGGGATATTTTATTCATTCAAACCGCAATAAATAATTATGCATTCGGGTAGAAATACATGAATGAATTATCTGTTATGGGCAATAAGACAAACAAAATCCCATAATGACATTCTGTTCCTCTTCTGTGTGGTTCTTGGCCAGTCAGATTTAAAGAGAACTGCTGTCCTGTGGGCTAATCTATGCAAATATTATTTGTTCATGGAATTTACGTGATGGGAATTAGTGCAATAATTTACTATTTGAATAGAACGATCCAGGAAAAGAAAGCAAAAATTCTGGACAACAAAACACTGGAGGGCATCTATCAATCGAAAAAAAAGTGCTGCTTTATTTTATATCAAAGAAATGTAGTGCTAACTCTGATGATCTATAACAATGTGGCTCTGCTTATGCATTTCAAAATAGCTGCACATCTATCATTGCTATTCAGTTAATAGTTTCACCAGGGAATCGTTTTGTGGTGACATTCTCTTTTGAGTAGCAGCTGTGAGTTATCAGCTTTTCTCTGCATGTCAGGGTTTGACACATCTGGGATCTGTGCAGTGAGCTGATAACTCCCTTCTATCTCCACACCTGCAGGATTAATACTGAAATCTATCAAAGGGTGGAAACATTTGCCCACTACATTGTGCTTCCTTGTATAGAACCCTGTTCTTTTTGGATAAGCACTAAAGCATTTTATTGACTAGAGGAAAGATCTTAAAAAGAGAGACAATTTCCCCACTGCTGGAGATGTGTTTTGACTGTGTTTGAAGAGTGTTCCTTTTGGACTTGAGTTTCCAATGTGTGATGGTGTCAGAGTGAATCAGATTTAAAGGGACACTGCACACAAAAATGAAAAATCTCTAATCTCTACTCACATTGATGTCATTCCAAAGTGGTACGACTTTCTTTCATGCATGAAACACAATAGGGCCGTGAGTAAATGCTGACAGAATGTTTTGGGTGAACTATCTTTGTAAGTACATTAATATTGATGAATATGTTGTCTGTAAAAATGAGCAATTCCCCTTGATGAAAAAATATGAAATCAGTTTTCCAGCATTTATCTGGGGAGCACTTGAATGAGGAATGCAGTTCATCCTTCTCTTGCTTTCCTTTACCCTGGAAAAGACTTCCAATATAAAACCACAAGGACTATTTCTGAACATGAGAGGTCAACTATAGAGACAACTCAGGAGAAAAAGCATTTTTTTTTTTTTTTTTTTTTTTTTGTAAAAGGAACAGGAACTTACATTAAGGCAAAAATTGTATGATCAAAATCATGTTAAAAACTTGTATGTAATGATCTGGAATAAATTCTTTTAAAATGTCAAACACTTACATATATAGCCTATTACCTTTACTTGCCATATGATTATCACTATGGAGCAGCTGGAAAATTACATCGTGACAACACTAATTAAAATATCATAAACAATATTTTTCAATTATAAACACTAATATACAATTTAAATAAAATAGGTCAATTTCAAACTTTTAAGTGCTCCAAAAGAGCCATACAATAATATAACGAAATATTTCCAATTTATGTTTCTAAACAAAAGTACTTGAGGATACAGACCTACTTTTAAGTGATTGTTAGTGAAGAAAAATACGCTTTTTAAGCGTAGAGTTACCATCAGGAGCTGGGGCCATGCTAACAAGTCTTGATCAATGGGAATCTATCCTATTCTACCGGTATGTCTATTTCAGACGCGTATGATGTCTGTGATGAACTCTCCACCTCTGCTTTTGTACCCCTACATTGTTTTTCTGATTACAGAGGAAACTCTGAGTCAGTCAGCCACACGAAAGCAGATACTGACTGAAAGAGACATCATTTCCAGCATGACAGTACAATAACACATAAAATAAGAGCGATCCAGCTTTTTCCCCATTCAGTCAAACATGGTAAATATAGAAATCACACATCAGTGACACCAGTGAGCAGAAATGAGCAATTATTCAACAGACTTTGGCGGACTTGTCACAACATCCAACACCAAAAGGAAATGGAAGACCTGGTGGCCGCCAGACACACTGGGGTTATGCATAAGACATGTATTTTGGCTGTGTGTGTGTGTGCGTGTGTGCGTGCGTGCGTGCGTGTGTGTGTGTGTGTGTGTGTGTGTGTGTGTGTGTGTGTGATCCCCACTGAGAAGAAGAAAAAAAAACGCACTGAAGATATTCAACAAAGGAGAAGTTGCACACAGCCACTGTCTATGGGGAGAGAATAATTTGAATGTACTGTAAAAGATGTCCTGTATCCTTCAAAAATAATGTGTGAAGAATATCTATATTAGCTAGAAACATTAATTCACAATTTGTCCCAATGGATTACCTATTTGTGGGTATAACTATTAAGAGTATGATTATTTATAACACACAATGAACATAATTGTATCTACTTAAGTATAATGGATTATATATCCCATATAGTTTTATATATTTACCCAAGTCTCATATCTTGACATTATATACTTAAAGGAGAACTCCGGTCAATTTTAACATTGAGCTCATTTTTTTGTACATTTGGAGTGCTGTCAATACAGAGAACAACGACAAAAATCGGTGTTGCCTACACCGAGTTATTCTATTTTTAAAATTTGCACCCTGTTGACTTCAATAGGGCAAGTACTAAACCTGCTTTTAGGCTCTTAACATCCTTGATGTGTCATTACAAGTGCACAGAAAATGTGAGTAATTCCTTCTGAGTGAACACGAGTGAATCTGACTGCAGTAGATGTAAAAGATATGTACAAAAATGATGTTATTTAAGCCAGCGCAAATACCTGTTTACATCCTGTTTTTCGGTTGAAGTCCAAAGTAGTCGATTGCCGAGTTCACGCGCATAGGTTTAGATGGGTTTAGTTACCTATGATCACGCGCGTGAACTCGGCAATCGACTACTTTGGACTTCAACCGAAAACAGGATGTAAACAGGTATTTGCGCTGGCTTAAATAACATAATTTTTATACATATCTTTTACATCTACTGCAGTCAGATCCACTCGTGTTCACTCAGAAGGAATCACTCACATTTTCTGTGCACTTGTAATGGCACATCAAGGATGTTAAGAGCCTAAAAGCAGGTTTAGTACTTGCCCTATTGAAGTCAACAGGGTGCAAATTTTAAAAATAGAATAACACGGTGTAGGCAACACCGATTTTTGTAGTTGTTCTCTGTATTGACAGCACTCCAAATGTACAATAAAATGAGCTCAATGTTAAAATTGACCGGAGTTCTCCTTTAAGATCTGCACAGTATCACTCTACATCTTATGAGTGATCTTTGTCTGCTTTAAGTAAAATAACAAAAGTTATCTTCTTTTAAACAACCATAATATATCATGAAGTGGTTAGAAGAAATTTTGCTTAAGGTACAAAGGAACAATACATTCACAATGCAAATCATGTTTTATTCATAAAAACTTACAAAGTAGGTTACCATTGTTATGATTATTCATGAGATGATACAACATATTATAAGGTTGTTTATAAGGCATTATGCATGCATTATAATGCATTAAGACACCCTTATGATGCATTATAAATGCAGGCGTCATCTGGTGTTATAAAGCATTGTACTCTTAAAAGTTATAACCACAAATAGCTAAGTATTATCATGTATTGTAACCATTGTTATGATTATTTATCAGATGATACAACACATTATACAGTTGTTTATAAAGCATTATGCATGTATAATGCATTATAGCCACAGGCTTCATAGAAAGTGTTACCAAATGTACACTTACATTCTGTAGAAAAAATAAATATACATGATGCAGAAAATGTCCATGTAGCAAAAATGTTGCAATTCAACAGTAACTACTGCTAGTAATAGTAATCGTACTATTTATAGCTTTTCCAGCACTACAGATACCTTTCAAAGCACACAAGTCTTGGGTCAACAGTCGAGAGAGATGGTTGAGTCAGTTTGTGTGCAATCCACCGGTCCAAACAAAATAATAAAAAACCTGCAGTGCCTGCTGAAGCAATGAAAACAAACAAAGCCACAGAAGGACTTCAAACAGTGAGAATGAACATGACAGTAGAAGCAAACGTTTCACAAAAGCCTCCATCCATGTACACACAACAAGCAGAGCCAGAAGGGATCGCAACGCAGCAGGAACCAACAACCAGTGAAACGTCTAGACAAATGAATCAAAACAAAAGATAAATACATAACTTAAGCAGTTCTTAAACTTAAAACTCATCCACTCCAATATTTGTCAGTATAAAGTCAAAGACCATGAGAAATAAGAACTAGTGAAACCTCAACAAAAACATGACCCGATGCTGAAAAGACGTAACTCACATTTTTATATTTACAACTAAACATTTCTAGACATGAATGCTGTGTGTTCAGTTCTATTTTCATCATGTACAATATTTAAAATCAATTGACATAATTATGCCAGAGTACTTAGTGAACTGTTTAATAAACATTTATTATTTATTTTATTATTCATTATTATTTAGGGTGTTTCACATTGCAACCGTCATAAATATAATGTGAACATTCTGCAGAACTGATGACTCCCCAGTGTTCTTCAAACTGACAGTGTTGAAACTTACAATGTCAAATTCAGTTTAACGGAGAGCTTGAAGGTGTCTTTGAAGCATAAAAAATGACCTCGTCATTAATGGTCCAAAAATGGTCCTCATACGTAGCTCGGAGGCTGTGACTACAATAGGAAGGTATGCCCATAAAAAATGAGTAATGAAAGAGCTCATGACTTACAGCATCAGTGTGTCTCTACAATTATCTACGGTGTGTATAAGTCAGATGCCTAAATATGATTTAGAACTATAAGACAAAGTCTACGTGAGAAGAGACTGTGTGACACCCTCCTTACTTGCTTTGTGGGTGATATTCTTCCCTCCGTCTCACTCTCTACTAAAGACTTTGACACTTCAGGATTTACCACAGTATGAATGTCCTACTACTTCCTTTTCTTCTCACAATTCCTACCTTACATTTGGACATCTATCACCACTGGCGTTTTCTGATCTTCTGTCATCACAGAGTGGTTATGCTTGTCTGGCTAAGAATTTGTAAGTCCCAAAAGAACTCAGCCATATCATTTTATACAATGGTTTGTAAAGCGACATACAGTATAAGGAGGAGATACTCCAGGCAAAGATTGTCTTGCCTTTTCATTAAATAAATGTAGTGCACTAGAACATGCATGCATTTAAACTGAATTTGAAAGAAATTCACACTAATTTTTTACAAAAAATTTGTCAAGATAAACTTTTAATTTAGGTTGGACAAAGCCTTGATACATTTTTTTTAAACAAATAGTTTAAGATATAGACAAATTGATATGCGGACAGATAGATATAGGAGTGTATACCGTTCCCGCCTGCATTGTATGTTCCAAGTTGCCTCAGGGGCTTCTTTGTAGTCAGCACCTCAGGTCTTTTTTGATGTTGTAAACCCGTCTCTACTGATCAGGTGCTGAGTGTTTATTCTTGTCCTGTCATGGTTAATATCTTTGTGTTTCCCCTAGTCCCAAACACTGCTAGGATTTCCAAAATCCTAGAGGTTAGACCATCTGCGGTCTGTTTGTGGTACATCACATGAAGGAGATGTTCTTTCTACCTTTCTTCTATCTTTCTGTCTTCTTTTGATCTCATTCTACTTCCTTCTCCAGTGCAGAATGCCATACAAATTATATACACCACCACCACCACCTCGATTTAATGTTTTTGAAATAAGTATTTTATGCTTACTAAGGATGCATTTATTTGATAAAGTACAGTTAAAACAGTAATATTGTGAAATATAAACATTTAAGCTGAATTCACGTCACATGATCCTTCAGAAATCATTCTGATATGCTAATTTGGTGCTCAATAAACATTTCTAATTATCAATGTTGAAAACGGTTGTGCTGCTGGTTACACTTTACTTAACTAAACATTAGTAACTCTGCAACTATGTCAACTAAATCTCAGTATTAGTAGACTGTTAGTTTAACGTAAGGATTAGTGGAATAAGTTGACATACTGGTGCAGGCAGAAGAAGACTCAAAAGTTCCAAAGCAAACTTTTACTCACAATATAAAGCATAAAGGTACATAGACGACGGGCAGAAGGTTCACACACACTTAATACCACGTAGATCAGACAAGGACTGACTGAACAGATGGAACTAAATACAAATACAGATGAACACTGATTAACAGAACACAGGTGATACAAATGACGATGATGACTAAACAGGTGACGAAACTGAACTGATAATGACAGTAACCATAGATACAAAGGAGTGGCGGGAAAAGAACAAAGGAGAACAGGAACCAACCAAAACTCAAACTGAAAGTCCAAATAAACACTGACACATGACACTTGCAAAGTTACTTGGTACCTGGGTGTGCTCTTTGATACCAATGTTTCATTTGAAAGTCACGTGTCTAGTATCTGTAAAACCACATTTTTCCATCTTAAAAATATATCTAAATTATGCCATATGCTCTCATTGACAAATGCAGAACAATTAGTTCATGCGTTCATGACCTCAAGGCTAGATTATTGTAATGCTCTACTGGGTGGTTGCCCTGCACGCTTAATAAACAAACTACAGCTAGTTCAAAACACAGCAGCTCGAGTTCTTACCAGAACCAGGAAGTATGACCATATTAGCCCGGTTCTGTCAACACTGCATTGGCTGCCTATTAAACATCGCATAAATTTTAAAATATTGCTGATTACTTACAAAGCACTAAATGGTTTAGCTCCGCAGTACTTGAGCGAGCTCTTAACGCATTATAGTCCTTCACGTCTATTGCGATCTCAAAATTCCGGCCAGTTAATAATACCTAGAATATCAAAATCGACTGATGCCGGTAGATCCTTCTCCTATTTAGCACCAAAACTTTGGAAGTCTTTCTAACATTGTCCGGGAAGCAGACACACTCTGTCAGTTCAAAGCTAAAGACCCATCTCTTTGACCTAGCACTCACATAATACATTACAGACTTCTATAATTCAATGTTAGGCTGCATAGATTAGGTCAGCTGGAACCGGAAACACTTCCCATAAATCCTGATGTACTCGTTATATCATAAGAAGAATGGCATCTACGCTAATTTTAGTGTCTTAGTTTACCCTGAGGTTTTCCTGCAGCCTGCCGGATCCAGGCCGTATCCACATCTGACGAAGGACCTTCGCCTGGACCCGATGACAACGCAGTGCTGAAGTGCCAACTAGTCTATCCCTATGGAGGATTCCTTTACCACTCTACACAACCTTTTGAATGTATCCATGCAATCTGTGGTTGGAAAACAACATGCTGGTTTGGTCAATAAGACAGACCTTTTTCTTTCTAAAGAGCAGAATATGCCAAGATTTCTTTGGCCTGAGGTTCTAAATAAAGACATCAATATAACGTGAGCACAGCACAGAGGTGTTAAAGACAGGAGTGTCATTTCACAGAAGCTTAAGAGCCGGTTCTAAATTGGAGGCAGCAGTCCAAGTGAGAGTGCCAGACACCACAAATAACGCAACCCATTCTCACTCCCAAGGCGTCAAAAACTGAAGCATGGTCAAGCGCCCCTCTGCATCACTCTATGGACAAATTGGGAAGTCCATTGCTTTCAATGGGAAACTTGTGGCATCAACAACAGACGCCAATTTTATCAGTAGGAAATCGCTCTGAAGAAGTCTCATTCCGAACACATCGTGATATTTGGCATGAGTTCATGTGTGCCAGATGTTGGTAGTAGTAGTAGTAAATACACTGTCCTTATGTTTGTTATAATGTCTTTTCTGTTTGTCGATATTAATCAGATTAGCTCACTAATGTTCAGTCACTGCATTATATCTGTCAATCCACGGAGGCTTTCCATTTCATTGCTTTCTTTCAACACCTTACTAAACTACGGAGATTACAAAATGCCTGTCACGTGACGTGCTATAGACCTTCAATCAGTTAATCATATATCAGGTTCAAAGTAGTACAATTAGTTCTAAAGTGATATTTGTAGTAGAAGCACAGTAAAAACAACACTTTATGCTTTTAAGCACAGTAACCTTAGTTTTACTGTGATGGGTGTAGTAAAGGACAGTAATCACAAAACTTACCATGCTTTTACCTCAGTATTGGTAGTTTAAAAGTAATATTTGTTGCAAATGCATAGTAACCACAACACTTACCATGCTTAATGCCTAATAATGTAAAATCCAATATTTGTTAGGTAAATCAGAACTTTTTCCTTTAAATAATCCTATAGGGGCCTATATTATCGGTCTCCACATCTCCACATCTGATGAAGTAATAAACAAACCCACCTGCCTATTGTCTATGAGTAAACCTGAAGACTTTGGTTAAAATTTTTAGGTGTGCTCAATTAGGTTTGGAGGTAAACTCTCCACCTAAAAAGGAGAACACAAAAGGGACAGAGTTGCCTGTTCCTTATTTAAATTTGCAAAGCAGTAGTCAGTACATTATATAATATACACATTGAAGTATTATATTATATAATAGTGCAGCACATTATATAAGCTAAGTACTAAGTACAGTGTAACAGATGTCCCCCTAAACAAAGGACTTATTTGATTGGCTTGCTTTGATATAAGGACTGGTCTTCCTTCTCTGCTGTAAAACAAGAAACTCTATACTTACTCTATGTGCAATTACTATTGTTTTTGAAACATATCAATTAAGACAGTTATAAATAAGTTAATTTACCATACGATTCAGGAGAGAGCATTTGATGAGTAAATACTGATTGAAATATTCTAGAAACTTTACTTGGGAAGGGCTGATCACGGCAAGATATGGTTGATCAGGTTGAGTTTGATATTGTAGAGATCTTAAAAAAAGGTTAAAAGTAATACTGAAAGACAGAAAGGAAGGTAATTTCATAAGTAGTCAGTGTATATATAACGGTAGGATTTATTTCTGTAAAGAATGTTGCATAATTAAATGTTAAATGCATTTTTATGTAATAAGTTCACTGATATGTGGGCATTTCTATGAATAAAAGTATTTAATAGCAAGCAATATTCATATGAATTTGTTTAAAAATAACAAGATTTACATGCAAACATGACAGTTATTCAGCAGTGTAACTGATCTGATTATGACAAAATAATCGAATATCTGATGTCATGTGACAAGTCAAATGAGCTTTTCCACTCTTGCAAACAGAGGTAGGTTATGAGGTCTGGAGAGACATCATGTATCATTGGAATATGAACAGACAGGGCCCAATTTGTAATAATTTAAAAAAATACAATGCAATTAATATAAACTTTGACAGTGTTTGGGACTACTTTCCAAGAAGGGGCGCAACTGATTTACAAATATCAGCTGAATAAATAAGCTTTCCATTGATGTATGGTTTGTTGGAATAGGACAATATTTGGCTGGGATACAACTATTTGAACATCTCGAATCTGAGGGTGCCAAAAAATTTAAACATTGAGAAAATCGCCTTTAAAGTTGTCCATTAATGTTTGCGATTGTGGTGCATTCACGCACAAAAATAAATGTTTTATATATTTACGGTAGGAAATTTACAAAATATCTTCATGGAACATGATCTTTACTTAATATCTGACTAATAACTGACTGAGTCCGAAAGGCCCTTTTGGTTTTTTCAGCTGAAAAAAGAGAAAATAAATTATCATTATGTATAATATAGGTGTCAGGGATCCACCAGATCTGCACACTCTGCCCACTCGTTCACTCTCCCCGGAATACTGATTCACCAGTACCTGCACCTCATCATCACCTCATCATTCACTTATATACAACCCTTCACCTTCTGTTCAGTGTCTGGTCTGGTCTGGTCTTTACATGGACGCACAAGACTCACTACCTGTTACTTACCTGATCTACCAACCCGAGATACTCATCTTCATTCTGATCTGCCATCTGCCTTCTCCGTTGATCATCTTCATCATCCGTTCTCCACTCTGGTTTCCACTCCACCTGCAAAGACATTGATATTACTATTCAGCTAAGTTCTATCTTCATCTCAAGTTTGCATGACCTACGCCACCATTAAATCTGCTGGTTCCGTGCTTCTGTTCTCAATAAACATTGTTTATATTTACTCACCTGTTTGAACAAGTACTGATTTACCTAACATATATTAGATTTTACATTATTAGGCATTAAAAGCATGGTAAGTGTTGTGGTTACTATGCATTTACAACAAATATCACTTAAACTAACAATTCTGAGGTAAAAGCATGGTAAGTTTTGTGATTACTGTCCTTTACTACGTCCATCAAAGTAAAAATAAGGTTACTGAGGTTAAAAAGCATGGTAAGTGTTTTTACTTCTACAAATACCACTTTGGAACAAATTGTACTACTTTGAACCTGATATGAATATGATTAAATGATTCAAGGTCCATAGCACGTCACATTGAATAGATCAATAGTAATTGCACATAGAGTAAGCAGAGACTTTCTTGTTTTACAGCAGAGAAGGAAGACCAGTCCTTATATCAAAGCAAGCTAATCGAATAAGTCCTTTGTGTAGGGGGAGGAAGGAACATCTGGTGCCCACAGAAGACAGAAAGGTGTGCATGGCCATTTATATATAACACATTGAAGTATTATATATATATATATATATATATAATATTGCAGCACATAGCTAAGAACTGAACAAAAACTGTTTTACCCATGTCAACAGCAACCTATTTTAAAAGATCTTTTAGAAATGCATGGTCTCTATTGATCCTTTGCCAGTGATGCTTGATTTCTTTCAAGACAACATACTCTTCGGTCACTTGTTTCAAGAGCTTCACTTGGTCAAAAACCAAGTGATAATTTATATAATGTAAAATTGTCAACATCATATTATGTACTACATATTACAGCATTGTTTCAATGCAAGACATACCAATAGCCACAGGCACCTTTCTTTCTTCTGTGGGCACCAGATGATCCTTCCTCCCCCTAAACAAAGGACTTATTCAACTGATATGATTAACTGATTGAAGGTCTATAGCATGTCACGTGACAGGCATTGTTTAATCACTGTAGTTTAGTAAGGTGTTGAAAAAAAAACAATGAAACGGAAAGCCTCCGTGGAATGACAGATATAATGCAGTGACTCTAACATGAGTGAGCTAATCTGATTAATATCGACAAACAGAAAAGACATTATAACAAACATAAGGACAGCGTATTTATGACTACTTACCAATATCTGGCACATGTGAACTAATGCCAAATATCACGATGTGTTCGGAATGAGACTTCTTTAGCATGATTTCCTACTGATAAAATTTGTGTCTGTTGTTGACGCCACAGATTTCCCATTGAAAGCAATGGACTTCCTAATTCGTCCATAGAGTGATGCAGAGGGGCGCCTTTGGCATCTTCATTGTGATGCCGGGGGCGCTTGACCATGCTTCAGTTTTTGATGCCTTGGGAGTGAGAATGGGTTGAATAACTGGATCTGGAACTATGCAACCCGGAATAATACACTTCTAGCGCGTGGCCACGTATTGTCAAATAAATCTAAGTAAAAAGTGAACAGTTGGATCAACTTAAAAAAATTACTTCAATTGGTAACACCTAAAGAAATTAAGTTTTCTCAACTTAAATTATCAAATTTTTCACGATAAAACGTGATAATTTAAGTTGAGAAAACTTAATTTCTTTAGGTGTTACCAATTGAAGTAATTTTTTAAGTTGATCCAACTGTTCACTTTTTACAGTGTGCACATAGTTATCTTGAACAGTAGGGAGAGTCAGACAATAGTTAGAGAGTCAGACTGGTAACCTGAAGGTTGTGGGTTTCGATCCTCAATACAGGCAGGAAATGACTGAGGTGCCTTTGAGCAAGACACAAAACCCCCAATTACTCTCCCCGGGTGCCGCAATGAAGAGCTACCCACTGTTCCGGCTGTGTGTCCATGGTCTGCATGTGTGTGTTCACTGCTCACTACTACTAATGTGTGTGCACAAACTTGGACGGGTTAAATGCAGCAGAGAACAAATTCCAAGTATGGGTTCACATGTCACTTTCACTTTTCACTGTTCATGAACTTTTAACTGTTCAGAACAGCCTGGGTGTTCTGGTGCTCGGTGCTCTGTAGCGCCGGCCAGATGGCAAAAGTTCAAAGAAAAGGTGGCTTGGATGTGAAGGATCTAGAGTGATTTTCTGAGCCCTTTTTTGTCACTCTAGATACAGTTCTTGGAGGGTGGGCAGGGGAGCTCCAATAATCCTCTCAGTAGTCTGAACCGCTCTCTATAGTCTTCCGATGTCTGATTTTGTAGCTGAGCCAAACCAAAGAGTTATTGAAGTGAAGAGTTTCTTCTGAAGTCCACAATCATCTCCACTGTTTTAAGTGTGATTGGCTCCAGGTTGTTATGACTGCACCAGACAGCCAGCTGTTCAGCATCCTGCCTGTTTAAAGACTCATCACCATTGTGTATATTGGTATAGTGTATAGTGTCGTCCGGAAGGTTCAGTTGTTCACACATCCCTGGGGGGCGCCAGTGCTTATTCTGCATGTGTTAGACGTGAATTTTGCCATTCTCACTAGCTGTTGCCTATCTGTCAGATAGCTGATGATCCATTGACAGACAAAGCTAGGAACAGATAGCTGGGTTAAATTAGAGGAGTGCTGGGATGATGGTATTGAAAGCAAACAATATCCTTGCATAAGTTCCTGGTTTGTCCAGATGTTGCAGGATATAATGCAGTCCCATATTGACTGCATCATCCACTGACCTGTTTGCCCGATAAGCAAACTGCAGAGAGTCCATCAAGGGTCCTGTGATGTCTCTCAGGTAAGCCAAAATCAGTCTCTCAAATGACTTTTGAACCAAAGATGTTAGAGCAACAGGTCTGTAGTCATTAAGTCCTGCTATTTTTAGGGTGAACATGATGGTGGAGCATTTGAAGCAGGAAGGGACTCCTGAAGATCTGACACATTCTCTTCACATACCAGGGACCGTATTTAAAAAAAAAAACATTTGATCTTACCACTAAGAGATCTCCTAAATGGCAGTAAAGGTTCTTTGTTAAGAGTTTTCTCTTAAAACATATTCACAAAGCTGCTGAGACCAACTTTTACTAAGGAATAGAGAGAAGTCTTAAGCTAAGAGTAAGGGTGGGGTTGACCTTGTTGCTATGGATGATGTCAACACGCTTACTATGACAACAGTGATTGGCTGATGGGAGAGGAGTCTCTGTCAGTGATATAAATATTGTAGAACAAGGTATCATGTTGCCATATTCAAATTAAGATTTTAAAATAAAAATGTTGCCATATTCAAATAAAGATTATAAAATAAATATGTTGCCATATTCAAATAAAGGTTTTAAAATGTAGGCTAAGTGTCACTAATTAAACTAGTATATGTTCAGCTAATTGTCAGCCTCTTACATCTCAAGAGAAGAGTTTGGGAGGAGCATGTTCAAAAGGTCTATCTAATCAGCTCTAAAGGAGGTATATCATTATGTCACAGCCGAGAGCCGACTCAACTAGTCACCTCAACAGTTTTGTGCATCCCTCTGCCACCCTGTTCCTCACTCTTGGCTGGGGATTCAGGGGAGAACTCTGGGCTAAATTAAACTCAATCCCTTTGGACAGCACGCCAAATACGCTTTATTATATATTTTTTAATCTATTTGATCATTTGTAAGTGTGAACTTGTGAAAACTGCTACAGGTAATCAGTAATCAGACAGTATTTATTTATTTATTAAAAATTTAATTTTGACGTTTAGCGTAGATTAAAATCTATAAATCAAAATATTTATTGCATTTATGAAGAAAACACCCAAGGCTCTATCGCTATTGCCTCACTGGTGTACAGTGTCTTTGGGCGGATTGCCAGCAACACAGTTTTAGTGACTTAGGAGGAGACTTTTAAAATGTTAAAATGTCTCCTCTTTCTGACACACCCATTTCAAGTCCTAGAGTTTCTTCCAATGAGCTGATGAGTTGAATCAGGTGTGTTTGATAAGGGAGACAAAGAAAACGTGCAGTGTTGGGGGTCCTTCAGGAGCAGGGTTGGGAAACACTGACTTAGGAGACCTCTTGACTAACGTTTCACAGATTTAGGGACTAGTTTTAGTGCTTTGTGAAATACTCTAAGAGCAAAACCATGTTTATCGTTGTTGTATGTTAAATAAGTCCTGGTAGGAATGCACATATCCTCACAGAAACTGATGTATGATGTGACAGAATCTCATGAATGTGAGCTCATCCAGGTTGGCGGCAGCAGATTTAAAATCACTCCAATCAGTGCACTTGAAACAGGCTTGTAATTCCCGCTCTGCTTTGTTGGCTTTGTTCGCCCTGACTACAGACTTGGCAGGTTTCTGCCTGTAGGTCATGAGAAGATGAGCCAGACAGTGATCAGAGAGTTCTAAAGTATCTGCCACTATTTGCACTTAAGTATAAATATAATCTAACAACTATTTACACCTAGTGCAAAGAAAATACTGCTATTTTCACAGTGTAAATAGCATCTATCGCTATTAGTGCAAATAGACTCTGCCGATATTTAAGCATTCAGATTTAGATATGGACAGAGTATACAAACAAACACTTAGATGGTCAGTCTAAGTCACAGAGGGTCACAGAGGGTCAGTCATTTCCAGTCTAGCTGGTGCCCTGGCAAATCCATTATTACAACAGAGATTCCAGCTATCGCTAACTGAATATTTCATATAAATTATATCAAGTTTTTTTGACAAAAGCCAGAAAAAAGCACATGCATTAAAAATTTATGGGATTACCCAAGGATATAAAGAGAATCAAAACAAGACTGTGTATGGAATATTATTTATGACAGTTTCACAGTTCACTGAAGAGGACTGTTATCTACAATTGGGCTGAACATTCGCACTGAAAGCATTGATCCAACTTCTTGTCTGTAATGGCTAACGGCACAACAAAAAAAAATAACAAAGGAAAGGTGCTATCAAGTTTCAAAATGAAAGTGTTAGATCTACTTTTGCCCTGTTTTTATATACACAATGTTGTTTGATTAAAGCTTTCCATGATGTCTCATGAATGTCCATAATGTCCGAATTTTCCATAATAGTTCCCATTTAAATGCTTCCATCATTTATGTAAAACAATAAAAACAGCATCTAATTAGATCTTTACAACATTAATTCAACTCCAGGGAACACTCAGTGTCCATTCTCTCAGAGGACACATGGCAATATGATAGCGGAGTAAACAGGGACAGAACACCAGGTGCAGGACAAACAAGGCTGGACCTTACAAAATGAATATAATGGAGAAAAGAAGGACATTGCTGAGGTCTTAGCTACTTTGCTCAATCATACATCATTTCGACATTTCCAGATCTTTTACTTTGTTAATGGCTTATTTGTTGATTAGAGGATAACTAGGTCTACTGTTCTCAAAAGGTTCAGTAATTGACAGCAAAGTCAGTTTGTCCTAGAATCAGTGTTCCCTATAAAGAAAATACCTTCCACAGAAAATAACTATTGACACGGCAATTACGTCAATAATTGGGGTCAATTTGTGTTTGAGAAATCGGCCCACTTCGGAATGCATGTAAGTAATCAGTTAAAGCACCTTTTCTCCTTCACTGCTCTCTGTTGAAACACCCTGACGGATGGTTTTAGTAAGATGCACAAATCTGTCACAGTCCTGTCGAGGAGAAAGGAAGTGGGTGAACAAAATCATTTCCCCTGCTCCACAAACTCAGACGCAGGGCAGTCTGCCTTCGCCGTCCCCACCATCCGCTGCAAAGGATGAGGCTCAGTAAGGGCCTAAACTCTAATTCCTCCCTAACTCATAAATTATAGAGGAAAGGAAAAGGGCTCACCGTCTGCTCCCTGACGATTCCAACCATTAACCGCTGCTGCACTGTTGACTTTTACTGTCTGGAAACAGTGTGTCCATAAAAACCTCACACCGGCCCAGCAGAGCTCTGCTTAGATCATTGAAAAGACACTGGGTAACTTCCAGTGCTGTGGCAGTTAGGCCAAAAGATGACAGACATCAGTGTGACTAGTTGCTGATAATTTCCATTTAATAACATCTTTATGGGCCACTTTCATATAATTTGTGCCTTGATGTCTTATGGTGAAGACATTTATTTCTTTGCCAGAAAGAGGCAGATTCAACATCTGAAAACTTTATAGATCCAAGCAGCGGTTGAAAAGCAATATCAGTCCTGTTCTTTTGCCATTTTGGAAGAGGCTAAGGCAAACTTAGCACATGTTCGAGACAATTTTCAGGCGGACTGATAGCATGCAGTACTCTGAAATACCAATATGAGCCCAGGCGTCTTGACAAGGGCCTGCACACCCAATAAAACATTAAAGGATTAAACACCCTATAAAAATAGGACCGTAACGGACAAATCACATACTGAATAAAACCACACTAACTTGTGATAAACAAGAAGAATGTCCAGCTGTTAACTATAGCTACCTTGAATATTGAAACAGATTACAGATACACAACAACACACTAACAGAGTTTTGGTAACACTTTAGAATAATGGTTAATGAGAATGAGATTACAAATTATAAAGAATTACCAATTGATTACTAATCACAACATTAACTAGTAATTCTTGAAGAGTGACTAGGTAGCACGAGAAATTGTGATGTATTTTATGACCATGTGCAGAGTAATAAAGCCATTTGCTCACATTTCAGATACATTTCAATGTTGTGATTAGTAGTTAATTGGTAACTCTTTATAATTTGTCATAGTTAGTTATTAGCTCTTAATGAGGCTAATCTCATTCAGTATTGATTACCTAAAAAGGGACTATCTCAGTCCTAAATTTGATATTACTTACTAATTAGTTAATCTTCTTTCCATATTAGTTATAGTAGCTGAAGTGTTTACTTCAGAACTGCATTACTTCCTGCATAGTTCTAAAGTTTGATCCTTTTCAAGGCGTTCTGTGAAAACTCACCAAAATATACACCTCTTCGTGACAAGTGAAAACGAGTTGTTCTAAAATCCTCCGACTGGATGGAATCAAAGACTGAAGCTAAAAAAATTGGAGTCTGTACATCAATTTTCTATTAAATATGTCAACTTCAACTGCTGCAAATCTGCAGACTGGCTTTGACATTCAGCAATCCACATCGAATTGTCCAGACTGCAAACAGGGGTAAAAATTGTTGAAGGAAATTCCAGCATTTATTTACAGAACCAGAATCTAAAAGAAAGCAAAGATGCATTTTGAAACCATCACCGCAATCGAAATGAGATGACATTAATGAGCTGTAGCTTTGAACCGTTGTGTTTCCACACAACCTCCATCTGTTTTTGATGCTGTCAGGTAAGATGACTTTCACCTCCTTTCCCCAGCTCTTCTCATCTGTCTCTACTTTAATCAATCACTGTATGGAAGGTCTATCAACACTTATCAAGTTGGAGGGCTGTCAAAAGCACAGCTGTGTGTGTTCTCTGTGTCAATCCATTCACATTGTTTGTGACAAACAGTTGCTCTTTTCTTGGATGTGAATCACCAGTGGAAAGACTGTGTATAAACATTGGGATGAGTCACCATGAATGACAGCAATTATACATCATCCTGTAGAAACTATTGTTCAAAGAAATGTTGCTTGGTCTTAAAATGACGCTTATGACTTATTTACTCCTAAAGGATAGTAGTACCATAAGAGTAAATATTATTACCTTACATTTTACTACTAAGGTAAAATAATCCCATAAGGGGTAGATAAGGTACACAGGCATCACTCTCTTAGCAGTTGTACCATTAAAGGTACAATTTTTGCACATTTTCCCTAACAGCGAATATGTGTGTTAACATGACTTTACTAGGGCGGGAAATAGCTGAACCTTTTCTATGTATAGCTGAATCCAATTTTACAAATTCATTGCCATGACAACCCCTACAGAGTCCATAAAATGACGAGAACAATTTTACAGCTCAAATAATACACACGTTTTAATAGAAGAATTACATTTATAACTGCAGGCTTCACATTTCTGCCTTTAAATTACATAAAGACTGGCCCCACTTCCATTGTATAAGTGCCTTACTGTTATATCAGTTTTTGCTTTTTGAGGAGAAAATGAGGGATGAGTCAAACTTATTTTTTTGTAGCAATCAACATTATGCCAAAAATGCTTTTGATTGAGCTTAACTTGTATTAAACCCAGAAAATTCCTTTAAATATCTATCAGTCATGTGCATTTATAGCTCTTAGGAGTCTTAAAATATGCATGGAGATGTAGTCTTACAAAAAAAACAAGTCTGCTTTAAAAGATAGACTTGTCATCTTAAACATCCTCTTCAAGACATCCAAATTTCAGTTATCAAGGCCCACTGAAACATCATCTAACACATTGTGTTTTGCATAAGTGCTCATGACAGCCCAAACGATTGGTGGCAGTTGTCTAGCTATGCACAGTAGTACGCCTTCCAGGGGGAAATGACTGCAAGGCTTTTGGCTGGATTACGAGAAGTTAGACTGCTTCTATGTGAAGAGCAGTGTGTCAATTTTCTGTCTGTGTCCAAAGCCAGATGTGTGTCCCGAGCAGCCGGTGTAGGGCAGGACAGCCATCAGCTATGGATCAAGAAACAGGCTGTGAATTCATTTTTTCCACAGTCATCCAAGGTATTCCCTACATTATGAAGATAAAATGTCCCCACAAGGATAGTAATACCAGAAATGTTTGATCTTGTGGATATTTTTTGGTCCCCATGAGGAAAAAAGCACATAAATCATACTAAATGATGCTTTTTTATTTAAAAATGCTGAAAGATTTCATGTGAGGGCTGTTTTTAGGGGTAGGGGATATAATACACAGTTTGTAATATAAAAGTCATGTCAATGGAAAGTCCCCTTTAAACAAAATGTGTGTGTGTGTGTGTGTGTGTGTGTGTGTGTGTGTGTGTGTGTGTGTGTGTGTGTGTGTGTGTGTGTGTGTGTGTGTGTGTGTGTGTGTGTGTGTGTGTGTGTGTGTGTGTGTGTGTGTGTGTGTGTGTGTGTGTGTGTGTTAAAAAAGATAGATAGAAGAGATAGAAGAGAAGAATGAGTCAAGCTGTTGTAGTAAAACGGGAATCTCCCAGAGGCTAAAGATAAGACAAACCAACGCTATCTCACGACCAATTCGTACGAATTCGTACGGATGATAAAAAGTTGGCTAATTCGTACTAATTCGTACGACCTCACTCGTACGAATTTGTATGATTTGTCTAAACCCACGTGATGGGTAGGTTTAGGGGCGGGGTCAGGGGTAGGTCATTCGTATGAATTCATACGAATTGGCCAATTCGTAAAATATGTACGATTTTGCAAAAAACTTACTAATTCGTACGAGTCAGGTCGTATGAATTCGTACGAATAAGCCACCTCGTAGAATTTGTACGTTTTCCCGTGAGATCGGGCTCGACAAACACAAGTACAGATGCTATCAGCATTTTGCATCATATATATATATATATATATATATATATATATATATGATATATACTGTATATCATTCCTATATATATTTTGTGTATGTATATGCCACTACTACACAATGATTCATTCACTACATTTGTAAATCAGAAATAAAAAGTTGGATTTGTTAGCCCACACCGAAGGACCACAATGGAAAACACAACTCTAGTCCATGTCTGACATCAAACTTACATTCTTTTGTGCCAGATATTTACACCTGAGTGCAAACACTCACTGTGAGAATATAATGGTGAGCAGAGCCCTATTATAATTCACTAGAATACAGAAACGATAACAGCGTTTGTATGGAAAATTGTGCATTCAAATCACTCAGGCACTTCTTAGTATTGAAATCCTAATATCTTTCAACAATTTGTTACATTTTTCTGCGCATTAACTCTCTCAAAATTGAAACTGGTTTGTGTATGTGTTCCGAATCCTAAAGTTGTCAAAACTCCCCAATAGAACACAATTTGTACTCTGCCACATTTTATGCAAATGTTCTTTCTCACTCTTTTCTCTGCCCTTTACTCAGCAAATAATTTTACTTAATCAGTCACTGACAAAGTTTAGGTCATCCCTCTACATTTGACAAATGTATGTGCCAGAATCAAGTGCTTGCAATTATGCCACAATTAGACCCAAGCAATCATATTCAGAAAACAGGAATAGAAGTGTCATCGAAGAGACAAATGAGCAGCGACTAGATCTGACCTAGCTGCTCATCTCAGCTGATGTGTGTACGAATGCTGGATGAACGCCGTCATTAATGTTTTAATTGTTTGCAAAATGAAAAAAAAAAAAAATCTAAAACATCTAAAGTCTCACACACACACACACACACACACACACACACACACACACACACACACACACACACACACACACACACACACACACACACACACACACACACACAGTAATTTCACCTTATATACTGTAACATAAATTTGTCATATATGGTAGGCTATTTTCATTCTGTGCCAGCTATTGATTCTGATTGTGTGGAAAGCAAGGATTTGTTCACAGTAATGGAAGTCATGGATTCAGAGGAATCTAGAAATAAAGAGAAAGTATCTGGGGAAAATAAAAACAATATTGTGGGTAAACAATGGAACTGGACTAATACAGTTGCAGATTCTATACAGATTAGACTACGGCTTAGTCTACAAGACACAGCACATTTCTAGGGGTGTGGGACAAGAGAATGAAACACAATGAATGTTTTCTGGTTGTTTTCTGAATAAGGATTTATAACAAGACTCCTGAGGTTTTCAGCTAGACGTCATCATTTCTGAAATGGTGCTGGCTCATTTCCCAAATGTTACAAGACATTTCATCAACACTAGGTCAATGACAGATAGGCAGATTGATTCTACCTTCGGAGACTGGAATAGCCTCATGGACAAGCAGCAGCTTATAAATACTGTTCAAAGCTGGTCTGAAACAGTAAATCTATATCATGAAAAAAAAAGGCAGGATAGATACAAAACAGCACAAGGTATTAAAAACATTAGCGTAAATATATGTAGTTCTTTTTCACAGCCTGAGCAACTGTCTTCTTCATTTAACATCAGAAAACATAAATTATCTTCCACTAGTGCTTGATGCTCAACTCTTGAGAAAGTTCAGATGCATTAACACTAAAAACTTTGAGCTTTCATATGTATCATTCCTCCCACAGAAGCAGTTGACAACACACATCACATCCTACAACCTCCCAAAATCCTATCCAACATCCTGTATACTTCCTTCAAACCCCATAAAAAAAACTCCAGGCAAATTACAATCACGAAGGTCCTCACAAGCATTTCAAATCAATTAGCATGATTGTTCATCATCACAATACTGTAAGTAAATTTCATGGTCTGTTATAGGTTTCTATTTTTCAACGACAAAATTCAACTGAAAACAGTTTAGCTCATTTCAACCATTGTCAAGCACAGCGACATAATGTTCTTGCTTTCAGAAGATTACTTGTGGAGGAAAGAATCGATTATTTTAAGAGCATTAAATGATTTCATAAGCTAATATCTTCGTCAAGTGGTACCTCTTAAGGTGAGGACATGCCACATTATTATGTTTTATTCAAAAATCTGAGTATAACTGGCACTATTTTGATGGATTGATTAAAAAAAATATGAACCTTGAGGGAATTTTGTGAAAGCTTTGAAAAGTAGTGAGACACAAATATCCAATTTAGAGCGTTAGGCATCTCACATAAATAGACTCAGCAAGTAAAATAGACTTGCAACATAAATGGGGTCATTGTTGTTTCAGTTAGTAGACAAACATATCTTAACCTTAATTTACCTCATTCATGCAGTCTCTAAAGTAACAACTGGGATTACGCATCTAAAATGTTCAATGTGTATGCATCATTGAAATCAGCTATTGCAGCTATTGTGCCTTTTTTGTCCAACTCTCTTTGGGAGCATCATTATTCGACCAAATCACATAGAGGCTGTAGCTTCTAACCAAGTCCCTAACTCCATCCAACCACTCATTCTTTTTGATAAAGGGATGGCAGACAGCTCGGTCCCTGTAGTCAACACTACAAACTAATGACTGTCACAAAACCAACTCCTCTATGATCAAAAGGTCCAGTAAATAAGGCCTGTCAGCGGAGGACTGTCTCTCTCAACAAACAGTGCCAAAACACAAAAGGTGCATGGCAGAGTTGAGTGTCAAGCATCTGCACTGCAATTTCAGAGAGTCCTATGATCCAGGGAAAGCCTCTCAAAAATCAAGTGGCATACAGCTGGGCTTGAAATGACTGTCCATTTTGGCCATAATTTAAATACACATACATACACAATATATATAGGAATGATATTAGGAATAAAACAAGTGTGTGAATCATTGAATCATTCACTGAAATTATTAATTCAAAATGCTGATCTTTAGCCTCTTATCTTTAGTCTATTTTTTTTTTTTTTTTTTTTTTTTTTTTTTTTACTATGCTCAGTTTGGAAAGAGTTTTCCCACATTCATTCACAGTCATGACTTTCCATTTTTTGACCATATAGTAAAAAAAAAAAATAATAACAGAAAAAAATATTTTATAAAATTGTATAAAAAATGTTTTATAAAAATAATAAAAAAAGTTGTACACTGTAAAAAATTATTCTGTGGCTTAGTAAATATTACAGAAATTTTTAACTTTATTAACTTAATAAAATCTCTGTATATCGTTTACTTGATTGTTTGAGTTAAACATACCAAAATAATTGAGTAAAAATCCAACAGTTAATTTTAGCTAAAATTTACAGATATATTTAAGTTTTTTTCAATAAAATAATTTAGTATTTGACTAACCAATTATTTCTTTATAATATACTTAATATATATGTGAAATTTCTATCAAAATATTTGAGAATGTTTAATTAAACTGATCTGTTTCAAGAAACAAAAAAATTGCTTAATTCAAATCAATATTATTAATATATTTAACACGCTCTTAAAATTTAGTAAGTTTACTCAATTAAAACAATGCCCCCCCCCCCCCCCTCCCCCACCCTCTGACGTGACGAAAACTCGACGGTTGGAGTGAGCGTGGTTGAACTCTCCAGTCTCCAGAACAACAGCTCTCTTCTCAGTGTCGCAGATTTGGTGCATTTTCACTGTGAAATTCAGGTTGGTGTATGTTTTATTTTATCTATAAAATCATTACTGTGCTTTAAATCATATTTAATGCAAAACAACATAGCCTACAGAGGCGTAATTCGACACCTAAACGAGACGAGAGCCGCGTTTGTCTTTTTGCGTGATTGAAACGCTTTGCATAAACACATGACTGACTTTCATAATGATAATGAATATAATTATTATCATTTGGATGATAAAATGTCCTCAGAACTATCACTTTTTGTTTATTGGCAGGTTATGTCAGTCGCTCGCAGTATCTTTCGGCTGTGCCTCAGACAGTGACTGTGAGTGAAACGCAGGACGGCGGTATGAAGTTCAAAGTTCACCCGCAGAGCGCGAGTCTGTCTCCGGCACGAGGACCAGCGCAGATTCGGTGGATATTGGATAACAGAGTGGTTGATTACACTTGAATTAGGCTACCTGAATGTTTAGATATTTCATTTTTACTTGTTAAATCAGTTTAAATGCAGGCAATATTGTATACATGAAAAAACAGTCTAAAATGTGCTGTATTGCTGTACTCATTGAAAATAAAGGCCAATGTAATGTATAATGGTGGTTGTCTGGAGTACTATTTTACAAAGGTTTAGAGAAAATAAAAAAGTTAATATTACTCATTAATAAAAACAGTTAATATTACTCATAAATATTGTTTTTTTAATGTTTAAATGTTAAATTATTTCTACTCAATTTTATTTGTTAATGTACTAGATGCAGTTACTCAGATTTACTTATTTTTTTTACTTGCATTTACTCAATTCATACAGTATATTTCATTGATTTCACAGCTTTAAAATTTACTCAATTTTTTTGAGTGTAAAAATGTTTCACCAATAAAATTGAGTAAATAATAGTTAAACTTTTTACAGTGTAGAAATATGAAAAAGTTCATAATTTTAACTAAAAATATATATATATATATTGTAAAATGGTTGTAAAGTGTAAAAAAAACAACAACATCATATTATTAAAATAAAATAATGCAAAAATTGTTGTAAACATTTAGTGTTATTACCTCACCATACAATATGTAGTATACCATATAAGTTACCTTACCATATATGGTGAAAGGTTAAAAGACTATATAGATAATATCTGATACCTAAAAAATATATATACACAAACTATGTGTATGGATCAAATACTTTCCGTGACATCAGGTAACATTTTTCCCCCAGTGAAAATATTTTGAAATACAAGCAACAACAAAAAAAACCTCGGACATTTTAAATTTGTCTGATGAATTTACACCATAATGTCATTGAAACTGAAATAGAGTTGAAGTTTAGCTAATAAGCTGACATTTAGTAGGCGTTTCCTTTTCCAAAGATGACTCATTTACAAGGCCCCTCTGGGCATAACAAGTGACTATTTTAAACTTATAAAGTACAGTATCTCATAAGTTTGTTTTCAGGAAAAGTATTGGCTGCAGCATGAAGCTGAAAGTAAAAACGTTAAAGGATAACAAGTTGCTAATTACTGTCTGTGTCAGATAAGCTTTGGTCTAGAATTATTTATATAATTCAAAGCTGAAAATAAGGATAAGATGCAAATCTGTAATTATATGTAGAAAAATGTCCCTTTAGAAAATCATTTATGAAGAAATATGTGCGTGGATGGACATTTACAGAACATGACGAGTGATACGTGCCAAGACCTGCACTTTATACTGATAAACACAATGTTCTGTTTTACCTCTTCAAAAATGTCCAAACACTGCAGAAGTTTTGGAGTAATTTTTTCTGACATTTGAAATGCAGTTTCATAGCATTTGTATTCTTATCTTGCATTATTTTCTGAAGTGAGTTGATAAGTCTTTTGGGAAGTATAATTGCCTAATTTGTGAACGAGACAATTTTCTCCAGATTTCTCTGTGCAAGGATTACAAAGATCAAAGGAACTCTCAGATGTGAAAAGGTGAAATGAATGTTTGATGTGGACTGGGAGAGACCATGAAATGAATCGTCCACCAGAGCAATTTTCACACACTTTCAGTTTATATATATATATATATATATATATATATATATATATATATATATATATATATATATATATATATATATATATATATATATATATATATATATATATATAGCACATTTCATACATGGCAATTCAAAGTGCTTTAGAGAGGAATACAAATAATCACAAAATAAAAGCAAAGAAAATTCAAACAGTTATTCAAAAGCTTTACATAGAAAGGAATTATAATAATCACACTATAGCAATTCATGGAGCTTTACATATAAAAAAAAAGACAAAAAATAAAAGCAGGGGAAATTAAAACAGTTATAAAAGGAATTAAAAGAGATAAATGATACAGTTATAAAATGAATTAGAGTAAAATTAATTAAAATTTAAAAAAAAAGATGATACATAGAATAAACTTCTCATCTGGCAAAACACTGGTGTCTTATTTTGACTGAGATTTCCCCATGAGGGTCAGTATTCTTCTGTGGATTTTTAGTTGGCATATAGATCAATTTTCACTTGCTCACAAATTTGGTCATCAGGACAATCGTGGTTTCCCCCACTTTACAGTACCGTGAGCCCACCAGATTAGTAATCTGTACTAGTCACCACAGTGTTCCCTTGACCGTCATGAGTCAATCCCCCTCAAACTCCACAGATTTAGTGCAAAATAGCAGTTATCAATCAGTGTCACAATTGAGTTCAGTTTAGAACCAAAAGGAAGAATACAGTAGTTTAGAATCAAAAGGAGAATGCAGACATAAAATACAGTGTAATCAGTCGGACGCACAGTGGCACAGTGCTCAATCATTTAAATGCACAGCTAAACAGATGTGCTTTGAGTCTGGATTTGAATGTGACTACTGTAGGAGCACATCTGATCTCTTCTGGAAGCTGGTTCTAGCTGCGGCTGGCATAGTAGCTTAACGCAGACTCGCCATGCCTAGAGTGAACCCTTGGTATTTTTAGTTGATGTGATGCTAATGATCTAAGTGATCTGTTGGATTTATATTCAGTGAACATATCTGCAATGTATTGAGGTCCTAGGCCATTTAGTGATTTATATACCAGTAATAATATTTTAAAATCAATCCTAAATGTAACTGGGAGCCAGTGTAAAGACCTGAGGATTGATGTGATATGTTCATATTTTCTGGTTCTGCCCAGAATCCTGCTTAGAATACACACACACACACACACATACATATATATATAGTAGTCAACATTTGAAGTGGATCAAAACCTTTCATCGAAGGTCTGCATGAATTTTGAACAATACCCGTTTGTCTTAGGACAATTTTAATGAACTTTTTTGATCCACTTCAAATATCAAAATATCTCAGATGTCACCACTCAACAAATTCAATAATGTTATAGGCTATACCAGGGGACGGCTAAATAATATTTTTTGTTACCTTGACTTTCTCTAAAGTTTTCATGTCAGGTATTTTTGCCACAATTAAAATCATTCAGAGCAGCAATCTGAACTTAATGTTAATCTGCTCCTAAGGCATAATATCCTATTACAAAGAGTGATCATTTAAATTATTGCAGAGCCTTGAGTATTTGCAGACAACCCTGAAGAAACTATTTGTTGGCTTTTAGAGTTTTGTTGGCTGAGCAAAGCTCCATCCAGCTGTAAGCACCAAATATTTAGACAAAGCACACACAGACTATCCAGAGCCCACTTGCCATTCTTGCAAGACTTTTAAGACATGATGCCACAAACATTGGTAAATCCAGGTACTATTTTAATCTTAGAATGCAACTTATCTGCAAAGTTAAAATACTCTGCGAACACTACTTTCAACTTAATAGACTTGCATGGAAAGCCTAACGGAACACGTTTTGAAGGAAACATTTGAGGTTGAGACAGTTAGCGGGACTTTTTTAGTCTTTTCTCTAGTGATAAAAAAGGGTTACTTAACTAAAATTTCTTCATGAAATATATAATATTCCAAAATTATTTGAAAGCATGGTGCCAAAAGTCGGTCAGAAATCTTGGAGTAATCTTTGATGACCAGCTGACCTACCAAGACATTGCAAAGACAGCTCGATCATGTAGGTTTGCACTGTACAACATCAGGAAGATCAGGCCTTTCCTAACTGAGTATGCAACACAACTTCTCGTCCAGGCCTTGGTCATTTCCAGGCTTGACTACTGCAATGTTCTTCTGGCTGGACTTCCATCGTGTACAATTAAACCTCTACAAATGATTCAGAATGCTGCAGCACTGGCTTCCACTCACTGCTCGCATCAAGTTCAAGGCATTGACACTTGCTTACGCCTCCCTACCAGAAGCCTACGATCGGTCAATGAGCGACGGCTCGTGGTACCATTACAGAGAGCCACAAAATCACTCTCCAGGACATTTTCATTCACGGTTCCTTGCTGGTAGAATGATCTCCCCAACTTCATCCAGAATGAAGAATCCCTGACAACATTCAAAAGACAGCTGAAAACTCATCCGTGAGCACTTAACCTCTAAAAAAAAAAATTCTTTCCTTTTCCTCTTCCTTTAATCCCTCCCTTGTCAGGCTTATGCAATGTCTGAAACTTTGTATTTTGAGCACTTCTTGTGCTGTTTTGCCTCTTCATGATGACTCGCTTGCTGTATTCCTCATTTGTAAGTCGCTTTGGATAAAGGCGGCTCTAATGTCTAAATGTAAATGTAAATACACCCAGTCTGCACTAGGTCTTGAATGTAACTATGTTGTGAGGTGGTTCAATGTGATTTTATTCGGAAAAAAAAACAAACAAAAAAACACCCCTAAACATACACATCACTGGGGCATAAGCAGATCGTACAAAAAAAGTAAGAATGAGACTGTATGAATTTGTGAGGATTAGTCACCAATTTGCCAAATTGTAAAATGTTATGAATTGTCATGAGATTGGGTTGGCAGGAACCGGAAAAATTTGTTGTGTTTCAGTGAGGCAGTCAGTAACGGCTCTAAACTAAGATTAATGATGATTCTGAATCAAATCGCTAATTTAAGAGAAAGACCGTTTCATGAATTTTTGTGATTGGAGAACCATTTTCACTTACCACACATCATGGCTCACGCGGTTAGTTTTGAACGCAAACATTGATGAGCACCAAAAAAAAAAAAAAAATGAACTAATGATGTACGAAAAATATTGTACGAATTGACACAAATTAATTTTCCAAAAATTAAAATAGTTATGAATTTCCATGAGATTATGTTGTCAGTAACCGGAAAAATAAGTCAGTTTCAGTGAGGCAGTCAGTAACGGCTCTAAACGATGACTTGTGGTTACGGCCCTGGACTGTGTTTGTTGTTTGAAACATTGGCGTGCACTGTAAATATGATAAACTACTGACAAATCACATATGGATACAAACAAAAACGTTACTACTTTGTTTAATTACTACTATTGTTGCAAAGTTTTTAGTCACACTCTGGAGCCCTGATGACAGCAGTGGTAGAACACTAAGTAGCGCTTATTAGTAGTTGTGTGAGATAAAGGGTGAATGTTTTGCAGCTGAGACAGGATGTGATTAAAAAACCCATTTGACAATCTCACTCACAAATGGTCTAGGGAAAATAATGACAATGATGGCATAATTGTGGCAACATGGTGATAAAGGCACTCACACGTCACAACTGATGTTATCGGTTTACTAGTCCTCCTGCTCGTAGGGCATTCTGCCTATGCATGGGATTTAAGATCGGAGTGTGAATATCCATATAGCACCTTCAGTTCATGCAGTTATACCTATAACAAGACATGAACCATCTGTTAAGACAGTGTTCCAACAGAGTCTTGATAACTGTATTTGGGCCAATCAGCTCATGATTGTGCCCTTATTTTAAACATCTCTTAAAATAAACACTCGGACCTTGGGAACACTTCATATAATCATGCTTTTAGAGGCTCAATATTTTTAGCAGCGACAAGAGATTGCATGTTCTCTATGGTGTCTCATTTTGGTTTGCAGTAATTGCAGAGGCAGATTGTCTGTCATGCAATCACATTTGCAGACAATCAATGAACAACTTTTAACAAAACACCATTATAGGCCTAAAACTGTATAGGGAAAGAGACAAGACATCAGAAACCAGAAAAGCACAGCAGAAATCAGTGCCAACCTGTGAAAAAACAGATACTGTACAATCAGTTTGAGTTTCCTGCAGAGTATAGCCGAATGTTACACAGAGTTGTTTCGGATATGTTAAATCTTAGATAGATGAAAGCAGATTGAATTAACCAAATAGTATGAAAATAACTTGTCGTAAGCAGTATTCGGACGGTAATTGTTTCTCATTTAGTAGTAAGGTATTTTCAACATTTACAGGGGCTAGTCAGTGATTTTATTGCCATCAAAATCCAGAATGTCAGTGTTTTTCTACTAACACCTGTGTTAAAAAAAAATCCTAGTTGAATCACCTACTGTTTTTTGACACACTAAGGACATGTGGTAATTTAATTGCCGTCTGAATCCACATCTCTGAGATTACAAGAGATCAATTATAAATGTACTGTTTAAATCATTTTTGACCACTGAGGTACACCGGTTACCATGCTTTTGTGAAGACAGACATGTTCCTGGATCATGTTTTGTTGATCCTGGAACAACTTTCAAATTGTCCTAACCCTATCCCCACCCCTGAACCTAAACCTATCTATAACTTATCCCTAAAATCAGGGGGAAATAATAAGCGAATAACACTGGTGTAGAAGCATGGTTGTACGCCTAAACTTGACATAAACTGTTAAGTTGTCCCTCAAATCCGACTGGTTGATTGGAATGTTGTTTCGGGATCAATAAAGATGTTTATCCAGAAACACAAACTTGGTGAAACTACTTGGTGAAATCACATTCACAGAGCACAGTACAGTAACTGTTGCGCTTTGTTGTAATTTGCATGCATTTTAAAGATGTACACTTTTAAACTAAATATAAAACTACTTAAACTGGTCATTAAAAATGTATACTGATCAACCACTATTCTGAATATTGGGAGGAAGTCTATTGTGGTTACAGCCCTGGATAGGGTTGCAGCAGCCATTTTAAGGTTTGTGACTCAAATGTATGCATTTCAATGGTAACACTATCAACGCCGAAATTAATCTGCAGCAGTCAGGTGGTACAGGTCAGTGCTCTTTCAGTTGTTTATGCTCATTATTATCATAATGTTATTTGCTTTGAGATATGACTTAGTTTAATGCCGTCTCTCATCTCCTGACGCTTTGCAAACTCTGCTGTGTGCGTTCATGTGTTTTGAAGGAGCTGTGGCTTTGGAGACGCTCTGAAGGGAGGGTGGGATCTCATGCTTTTAAAGCTAACTTGCTATTGGTAACCACTCCAAAATTTCCCTACCTTACCTTCAAGTTTGGGTTTAGTGTAGGTGTAGCATATACATACAACAACAAACGTAATTAAACATTTCCAGATTCCATTTGTCTGTTGTTGTTTTTCCCCGCAGCAATCCCTGGACTTATTACTTTGCAAGTGTAGAACTTTAATAACTTTAAAACTGTAATTTTGCAGAAATGTCACAACAGGCACGCTTTTCAAATGACCATGTGTATATATATATGAAGACTTCAGGTGCAAAAGGCTCTATGCGAAGGAGATGTGTTGCACAGCATGAGGCAGATGGTGGTCACACCAGATACTGACTGGTTTTCGGACCCCCATATACAGTAAAACTGCACATTTTAGAGTGGCCTTTTATTGTGGCCAGCCTAAGGCACACCTGTGCAATAATCATGCTGTCTAATCAGCATCTTGATCTGTGAGGTGGATGGATTATCTCGGCAAAGGAGAAGTGCTCACTTACACAGATTTAGACAGATTTGTGAACAATACTTGAGAGAAATAGGCCTTTTGTGTACATAGAAAAAGTCTTAGATCTTTGAGTTCAGCTCATGAAAAATGGGGGCAAAAACAAAAGTGTTGCGTTTATAATTTTGTTCAGTGTATGTGTTAATATTTTTTTCTGTTTTTTTATTTATTTATTTTTTACTTTAATACATAATTTGTAACTTACGCACAGCTGGTGCAACTGTCCCTGTTGTTTAACAACAGTTTCTTCAACACAAAATTACACATTTATTATAGAGTCATCATTTTAAAATCAGTGTTAATAGACATACAATGAGTAAATAATTTCACCATTGATTAGAGCATACAGATGCATGTTGCCCATCATTTGACTGGAAAAATCACTTAGGGAATTGGTGCAGAGTGCTCTTCAAAGAGTTATTACCACAGTATGAAACCTTTCAATCCTGGCAGAAGGTTGAAGTGCACAGTTTGCTTATCTAATCATAAACAGCATGAAGGTCGTTTGTTTAAAGACATCTGTGTGTTATTTGATCAGGGTGAAGTTTTTAACTTTGTTAGTCTAACACCATGTGTTCTGCACTGTTGCGTGTCGCTGAGTAACGCACAGATTGGTAGCCTCTCTGAAACACTGAGAACAAACAGTGATACAAACACTTCTGGAAGGAACTTGTCGAAATCAAAGTAGAGGACAGGAAAAAAACAGCTGTATTAAAATAAATAAAGGTCAGAATTAATGAGCATTTTAGTTTTTTCTTTTTCTTTGCCTTCGCAAAACATCAATTTTTGGATACTGCTCTGCATATTAACTGAATTGAAATCCCTTTCAGCTAATTTATTTAATAATTACCATGTTTGTTTTGATAAGGTCCTTTTTTGAATGATTGCAAGGCTCCTTGCGGTTTTTGAACTAGGGGTATATTAACGCAGTCCACAAACAAGGATACACACACAGAGAGAGAGAGAGAGTTACACACAAAACGCCATAATGAAGTCATTCTGCTTCCTCTCAGAAGGAAGTGTGTTAAACACATTTCATACTTGCACTTTGTGCTACATCTATAATTAAGCTGCCAACGCAGCTGTATTATGCCCAAAGCACTAATAGGTGCTGTAATGTCAGAATCCTACCAGGACTAGGTAATTGAAAGTCTAGAAAACTTGATGACTTTATCACCTAGTTTGACTAGTTACATGTTATAATTGCAATAACTCATTTCAAAGCACAGGAACAGCCAAAGGTTAAGTATTAGCTGCAGAGCATTCTGTCAGGGGGGAGGGGGGAGGGGGAGGGGGAGGGGGGGTGGTACTAAAAAATGTTCACAGTCTAGAATTTACTTACTTTTGTGTTTGTTGTCGTGCAGGCATTGGTTTATGGATTTTCATAATGGAATATAGACACATGGAGAAACTAAAGGAGATAATATGTAAAAATAGTACCATTGTAATTGCTAATATTTAGATTACAGTTATTTCACTTTTTATATGAATTAGAGCAGACAATCAAATGAATTACATGATATGCCAGTTTATTCTTCACAAATATGATATGCTAATTAATTAATAACAAGTAGTGTATATTATTATTTTTCTAAGAAAATATTAAGAAAATGAAAGTGCGTAACAAAAATGCTTTACATTTAGGTGGTATTGAATTGTTAAGGTGTGTGTGTGTGTGTGTGTGGGGGGGGGGGATTCCTTATATCAAAATTATGTATGGGGCAAGCATGATTCAAATTATTATTATTTTTTTAAGTATTATAAAAATGTTGGAAAAAATGCATATATGTATAGGTCTACACATTTTACAAAAAAGTGGGGTCGTTATTAAAAAAAATATTCCAGATATCTAAAAATCTATTCTTGCAAATTTTCACTTTAAATACAATCCTTGGTTGTATGTTTTTGGACTTTAGTGTGTCTGTCCAGAGAAATCCTTGAGTCTCTATTCAGTCCTTGAGAGGACTCACCCCCCAGGGCTCAATCATTACATCGATTACAAAACAGGATTACTGTGCATTCTGTGTCCACATGGGAACCATGGCATGAAACGGAGTGAAAATCCACAGCAGTCCAGGAGATATATACAGCAAAAGAGCTCAGTTGGATATCCAAAAATATATAGATGATGAAATCTGACCTTGGTTTCTCCTTGGGCACATCATTAGGTTTGGTACTCATTATACATCACTGAAAACCCATGCAGGAGAAACCTTAAAAGGGAATACTTTTTGCACGTTTTAATGAATACCTAGTAAGGCATCATCATATTCTCATGATAAATGATTGATGTCACATTATACAAAATGAGAAAAGGTCCTGGCATAGTCATCATTTATAATATTTAGGACTTTTCCCCCCTGTGCAGGTATCTTTATCTTATAAATCACTCTGGTCTCCCTATTCACACATCAACACATGGTAATGAAATTAACAGTCATTAATATAGTAAATATAAATTCTGTGCTGTCAGTCAATGCATATGAACCAGGCATAAGGTCAGAATACTTTAGAACTCTACACAGAATAACAACTATTCAAGCCTTTTTATAAACAGAAAAACAAAGAAACGTGAATGCAAATAAGATAAAACGCAGATGGAAAAAAAATGGAGAGCGAACATAGATTTTAAGAAAAACTGTAGCCAAAAAGAATCAGGTTTTACTTTGTTTTTGCATTCAAAAGCAACTCGGAAAAGTATGTCTAGTCTAGTGCTAGAAGCTGAAAAGATAAAACAAAAGGCAGAAGTAAACCGTGCTTTTGTTGGCTTTGCCCATTTAAAACCCAATTATTCCACTGTTTGAATTAAGATGGGAGATCTTTGCACTGAGGAAGTGTTTCTAGCCCTGCAGTCAAGTGTTCATTTGTGTGGTGTGGGAGACGGGAAATAGACAGCTGGTTGCAGATGATCCCTGCAGCTGATCTGAGCTGTTTGATTTGATCATAGCTGGCTACACAGCATGAAGGACAGAAACTGTGCCTTGCAGGACAGACTATCTTCTTCCTTATCAAAGGAAAGGATACTTGAGGCAGAGTGAAATAGGACATGCCAATACACACTTACATAAGTCCTAAATGTACTTGCAGTACGGAGAAGTTTTAAAGGGTTAGTTCACCCAAAAATGCAGATTCTGTCAGTAATTACTCACCCTCATGTTGTTCCAACCCCGTAAGACTTTCGTTCATCTTCGGAACACAAATTAAGATATTTTTGATGAAATCTGAGAGCTGGATCACTCCTTCACAGGCTTATGGACACTATAACTTGCTGGCCCAGAAAATGTATTAAAGACATTGTTAATATAGTCCAAGTGACTCCAGTGGCTCAATCTTAAGATTATAAAGCGACGAGAATACTTTTTGTGCGTAAAAACAAACAAAAATAACAACTTTATTCCACTTTTCATTTCCTTCTCTCTGGGCCTCAAGTCTTTTCACATAGTGTAACTGCGTAGCGCGCCTGTGTTGCACGTCACCACGTAGGCTCACTATTGGGCGACGCTGATCATGTGTGTGATACGTGGTGACGTGCAACACAGACGCGCTGCGCAGTTACACTATGTGAAAAGACTTGAGGCCTAGAGAGAAGGAAATGAAAAGTGGAATAAAGTCGTTATTCTCGTCGCTTTATAAACTTAAGATTGAGCCACTGGAGTCACTTGGACTATATTAACGATGTCTTTAATACATTTTCTGGGCCAGCAAGTTATAGTGTCCATAAGCCTGTGGAGGAGTGAGACAGCTCTCAGATTTCATAAAAAATATCTTAATTTGTGTTCCGAAGATGAACGAAAGTCTTACGGGGTTGGAACAACATGAGGGTGAGTAATTACTGACAGAATTTTCATTTTTGGGCGAACTAACCCTTTAAAAGCAAGTTTTCAGATTTTCAACCTGCTTTGTATTGTATGTGAGTGGTATATTTAAATAAACAATGTTTACACTTTCTCCGTGTTTAATAGAGATGATTTTCAACCCAATCTGTATTGTTAAAATGTCAGTAGTATGAACAATATTTACTCTTTCTCTGTGTTACCGAGAAATTCATGTTTGTGTGTCAACAAAAGACTGTACTTCCGCATTTTTGTACCCCCGCCCATGGACAAGTCGGACAGTCAAAGGGTTATTAAGTTACATATTAAGATGTTTCTTGCCTGTACGTGACAGCAGTTTGCCTCTTCTTCCTAATTAACGGAACGGCAGTTTCTTTCATTTCCCCTCCCACCTCCATTTGGCCTAAAACACTGTTCGTATTCATTCAGTTTGAAATGTTGACTGTAAACATGGAGGTTTTTCTCATTTTCTGTAGCGGTGTTCTCTTTATATTTATGATTTTTTGCTGCCTTTAGCCACTGCCTGCAACGCCCTGGATCCTTCACTGAAAACCAAAGTAACTCACTCCTGCTAAATATTTACTGTCTGAATTCTTGCACCCGGGAACAATACAAGTCGTCACCACTGTGACTAAAAGTTTGCTAAGAAAGACTCCTTCTCAAGTAATGCTTTAATGCTTTCTGTATTTGTGATGATTGACCATATTATGCAATAAAAGCAAAATCTGTCTGCTTTGACAACTTCAAGACCTTAACAAAAGATGTTCTCTATGCAGGACAGGACCATGGACAGCTCTCCATTAACACACCTGAAAAGAATGTTTTCCCCCAAAAGGAGAAAACAAGGTGTCTTGTGCCATGCAACTAATCAAAACACCAAGAATTGTCACAGGAAGTGTCTCGCTTTGCAAATCATTTAAATACGCAAACAACTCCCTGTGCCGCGTGAACCTGAATTGGCCCACTTGTCTGCGAGTTCCTCTTCAGCAGCTTTCGTAAAGCATCATCAGTATTCAGCTCCCGTTGTTATGCTACGGTTCAGCCCTGCCAATCATGTGCTCTCGGTCTCAAACATCCAAAGAGCTCTCAACATCATGCACACGCTGAACTTACTGTACATAACATTCTCTGCCTCATGAGATGCTGCCTTTCATTCTTGTGCAAGGATCTACCCTGATCAATGGCAGCATCATTCATAAACATAAAACACAGATATACTGCAGAAGAAGTGTGGTGAATGCTTTAATATAAAATCACCAACCTTTAGTATTTACTTCAAAGCCCCAAGGGATATGTCCCTATATATGACTACTTTATTTAGTTAAATTTATTCATCGATCATAACAACAGGTGTTAACCAAAGTTCTGCACAGCAATATCAAAATGACATTTCATGCATGGGGACTGCCAAGACACAAATCCAGCAGTCCCACAACACTGGGGAAATAACTGTGGGGGCTTCACAAAGCCTAACAAGTATTGCATGAATTGATTTAAACAATGTCTCTTGATAGTGAAATAAATTCAAATGGATTTTCAAATGACAATACATGCACTCTTAAGATTGCTGCTCGTTTACAATGTATAAATCAATAAGCCAACTTAATTTCAAATCTTAATTTCAAATCATTGTATTGTAGATGCAGTTATTTGACTTGCACAATCTACAGTAGTTGTTTATCTAGTTTTATTTGATGCTTTGCTTCAAACCCACATGCTAAAACAGTTCGCTAAGTTGTGACTGTTAGAGGTGGGGATAGTTGTAATGGTTCATTAAAAATGTTACAACCAACTCTTTAGGATGATTACAAATATAAATCACATCCCCTGTTAAGACAAAATCATGTTTTTTTGGATTTGTGGTAAAAATGACTCCATCATAGTTTATACGAATGTCTTGTGATAAAAACAATATCCACCTCAACATACAATTTTTTGTGCACATTTATAGAATGTATGTGGATCTCTGCGTTTCCATCCAGTGCTTTTTAAATGATATCCCAAAATTCACATAAAATAGGCGGCAACATACAGACAAACACACACAGTCAGCAATTGTTTTTGTGCTAAATATAAAATCCTAAATACAATACAATGTTTTTGTAACTTTAAATTGTTCACTTTATTCAAAACTGATTATTCTTTGTTCTTCAAAAATATTCTTGCACAAATTTAGATTGTGTGGATCTTACCTCAGCAAATTACCTCAATCCCCAGCCTGTTACAACTCACCTAGTGTAACAACGGAACTATTAGTGTTTGACATTAACTCACATATCTGTGAGGGTGTTGTACGTGTCCAAGTGTGTTATATTTGTAGCAGACAAATGTGGCTACCACTGATCAAATTCACAAACAACCACTGAGTTACGATGCTCAAACTAAAAGTCTTACTTTCATACTCAGTCTCCCCCTAAATCTAAACAAATTTGTGTATGACAAGCAGCACATATCTGAACCCTTTTGAGAAACATCATCTTTTATGAGCGATTCTGTATAAAAAATAAAAAAAAAACGGGTAATTTGTCTCTAAAATGTTACATTTTTGAAGCCAATAGCTACAGTCATTTTTTAGTCTGCAGTCCTGGCTTTCAGAGAAACGGTTTATGAGAACACTGCAGGTCCCTGTGGGACTAACCCAAGGTCAGATGCACTGTGATAATGGGGTTAACGTCGTTTGCAAATTGCAACACGCAAATGCAGAAGAGAAAAATGTTTAAAAATAACCTAAATTTCACACCAGTATAAACCTTTCGAGAAGGTAGTCTATCTTTAAAAAATAAAAATAAAAAATAATTTAATAATAAAATAACCTTTTTTTTTTTTTTTTTTTTTGATATAGCCTAGTGAGGGGAATCTTAGTAAAAGACAACCAAAAACTGTAAATAAATGCACGTTGTCTCTAAACTTTCTTCGAAAACATTTAGTGGCCAAAAGGCAAGTGCGGAACGACGGTTTGACGTCAGGAGCAACGGACACCGGAGAGTGTGCTCAGACACATCTGTCAAATATCCAAACAGTGTGTGTGGGGTCTGGCGCACCTGGCATAATGTTCCCGCGCAGAGCTCCGCATTCACCGCGAGCGCAATGAATCACAACAAGTCTGGCAGTGTCAGCGGTCCGTCCCGTAGCAACTCCGGTTCGGTGGACGAGCTTGTGATAACATCGACTTTCGGGACGCTGCTGTCGGTGGTTTACATCGTTGGAGTTTCGGGAAACGTCTACACGCTGGTAGTTATGTGTCATTCCATACGCTTCGCCACTTCCATGTACATCTCCATCATAAACCTGGCGCTCGCGGATCTTCTTTACCTCTCCACGATTCCTTTCGTGGTGTGCACGTACTTTCTGAAGGACTGGTACTTTGGGGATGTGGGCTGCAAGATACTGCTGAGTCTGGACCTGTTAACTATGCACGCGAGCATCTTTACTCTGACAGTGATGTGCATGGAGCGATACCTGGCAGTGACTAAACCATTGGATACTGTGAAACGCTCCAAAAGCTACAGAAAAGCCATGGCGTGGGGCGTTTGGATTTTGTCCCTCGTCCTAACTCTTCCCATGATGGTCATGGTTAACCAGACTACAAAAACAACCGCAGATGGAGGGGTGAAAAGGATGTGCGCGCCCACCTGGGCACCCCAGGCGTATAAATTGTACCTGACTGTCCTGTTCTGCACGAGCATAATGGCGCCGGGGCTTGTAATTGGTTACTTGTACACCCGACTAGCCAAGACGTACCTGGAGTCTCAAAAGACGTCGGCTGTTAATAAAAGCAGCAAGCGCTCGCCAAAACAGAAAGTTTTGATAATGATTTTCACGATCGTGCTCGTGTTCTGGGCGTGTTTTCTGCCCTTTTGGATTTGGCAACTTGTCCCCCTGTACCACAAGCCCTTCAGTTTAGCCTCAAACACGCACACGAGCATCAATTATCTCGTGGCGAGTCTGACCTACAGCAACAGCTGCATCAATCCGTTTCTGTACACGCTTCTGACCAAGAATTATCGAGAGTATCTTAAAAACCGCCACAAGAGTTTTTACCGCTACACGTCATCGTTTAAAAAGCGCCCACCGAGCTTGTACTCTTTGGGAAAGTCTGCGTCATCCAGTAATCAGTTTGAGTTCAACTCTGAGACGCTTGTCATGGCGCAGTTAAAGGTGATGCAGTGAAGAGATTGTAAAGCTTAACCCGTTCGTGTAAAGGTAAGCATGATTCTTCAGTTAAGTGAACTTTACTGTGCCCTGTACAGTGATATTCACAAACCTCAATTCCATCTTTAAATAATATATGAAAACAGATTAACATTTTTTTCCCTCGTGTCCCTTTATATAGCATATAGGCTATAAAATGTGTTAAAATCAATAAAACTATGTCCTCAATAGGCACACCAATTTTTATACAAAATAGATTTTTGACACACCATTTATTATTATTATTCAGAAGCAAATAATTTATTTTTAAGCATTCCATTTTACAAGCGAACTCCAGTATCCACTTAAAAACTGATCAAGGCCATAACCTTATTTAAACGATGAACAATATGTTTGCAGATAAATGCTGAGAATCCCCCCTCCCCTCCATTCACAAAACAACCAACTCATTCATATTTTCCACTTTAGCTTGAACCTAATTTATCCAGTGCACTAATGCCACATCCTTTGACTTGTAGATGGAAACATGTTCAGAAAAGTGACATCCAAAAGCAGGACTGTCTTGGTTTCAAGGCCTAAGAGATACCCCTGTTGGGTATCACTTCAAAAAAATAACTCTGAATGAACATAAAAAAATCATGGAAAGGATTTCCACATGATTATCTTGCTTTATTTCACCATTATGCAATTCTGTTATTCCAATTTAATGTACTTACGTTGGGTCAACTTAATTTATTAAGGTTGATTAAACTTATTTACTATGGTTGGGCACAGCTTAATTTAATAGTGTCAGCCCAACTAATTTGCAATGTTTTGGACCAACTAATTTACTTAATTTGCATTCAACTTAATTAAATATAGTTGAATCCAACTTATTTTACAGTAGTACAATTACACTAGTTAATAAAGTTGATCCAATCTATGCAATTTAAGTTAGCCTAACAAAAGTGCTTAATGCTGAAAGAAAGCCATTTAATCACGTGGAAATCCATTCCATGATTTAACTATATTAATTCAAAGATTAGCTTTTGAGTGTTCAAAGTTAATTAATTAATTAATTAATTAAATTTAATTAGCTCACTTAAATTAAAACCACTTTGCAAAAGAGGTTTAATGTATGTATAGTGTATGCTGAGTGCCCACAGGCCTAAGCTAAACACAGTAGCCACTCTTCTGCATAATGGTAACCACAAAATTCAAAAACATTACAGAAAGTCCTCTAAGTTTCTAACATACCTGAATATTAAACACTAACATTAACTAACAACATCTTTCCATTTACAGAAAAACACTTTAATCCCTAAATTTACCCTCCTAATGCAGTCCCTTGCAAAGCATGCTGGGAACTACAGATCCACTGCCCAGTTAGTTGTCAACAAAAATGATTCATGTAGTTTTCACATAAATTAAGTAAACTTCAGTTTTAAATATATTAAGTTGATTGAACAATTAAATTAAGTTGTGACAAAATATTAAACAATAGTGTTACTTTAGCTTATTTTAATTAATTAAATTTAACAAGAGGCAATTTTTTTTTTTTTTTTGTTTTGAGTACAGTCCTTTTCCCCATGTAACCTACTTATTATAGTAATTACAATAACTGGGTAATACATATTAACCCTGAACCTAGCTAAACCTAACCTTAACCCATTTAGTTTCCTTATATTACCCAGTACTTTCTTAGGGAAGTACACTATAAGTACACTATAAGTACACTATAAGTACACTATAAGTACACTATAAGTACACTATAAGTACACGCAAGTGCACATACTGTAAAAGAAGTGTGCAACCCCCTGCTGAGATTAAATGATAAATCTAACCAATTCTCTTAAACAACAGGCAGATTTTCTAGCACTTGAAGGTTACATTTGTAACTACAACTGCAGATGTGGGAAGAAGGATCTTTCGACAAGCATGTGAAGAAAACATAAGGCTATATACATCTATCATACATATATAGCCAACACACTACTGGCATAATCACTCATTACAAAAAAAAAAAAAAAAAAAATGTAATACCATTGAATAGAAATATTGCTACATTCACAGTCCAGATAAAAATGCATGCTTTCAGAACTATTAATAAAGTTTATTGTGCCAAGAGTAACGTTTCCCACATATTTCTGGTAAGTCAAAATGCTGTGTCTTATCACAGAAATGTTACATTATTTTTCATAGGGTTGTAATTAAGTGGATGACAAGGTTTTAAATCTAGTGTGGGGGGAAAACAGTGTACAACTCTACAAAAAATAAATAAATATGTTTAATGAACCTACACTTAGATATATCATTGGGTCCATATCATTGCAATAATACACAATGACACTATCATTTCTTACAAAGATACCAACTCACAGTGAGATTCCACATAGCCAATCAACAAATGGTCCACTAATCTGAGACATTAGTGCACTAATACTAAGCACACTGATCAGTAGTCCATTCAGCTGTGCTTGCACACTAAGAAATGAATCAACAGATGATCTGGGCTAAAATTATCTACAAATTGCTTTCCCAGTTCACAATCCATATGGTGGCATTTGCCGCTTAGGGCTAAATTGGCCTGTGCATATTCATATATTTGAACTGAGCTTAATGCATTAGTGCTTGAGGAACAGTCAATGAGTCTAGCATATGTATGGGAAACACTGATATAGAAAAGTGTAGCAGGAGGCTACAGTGACGCTTTACACACAATATTCTTAGCATAAAATAGAAACCACGTAAACTTGCCAGGAACACCAGAAGAAGAAAAGAAAAGAAAAAAAAATACCACAAAGGTCATGCTGATAATCTGTGGTCTTCATACATACATATATATGAAGACTTCAGATGCAAAAGCCTGTAAGTGCCATCTGAAATTATCTTTTTTATCAAGCTTGTATGTTCATGTTCAGTTATTTCACTTTAATGGCAATGAAAATGACCTATTAATTGTCATTAAAGTGAAATTACTGAACCTAAATATACAAGCTTGATAAAAATGCTCATTGTAGAAGAAAATTTCAGATGGCACTTAGAGGCTTTTGCATCTGAAGTCTTCATATATATATATATATATATATATATATATATATATATATATATATATATATATATATATATATATATATATATATATATATATATATATATATATATATATATATATATACACATAATGGTTTTTCAGATCAATAATATCAAGATTAAACGGCAAGCCAGTTGCAGATAATCCATTTGGATGGCTAAGAGAACGAATTCCTGCATTGTTCTATTTTGGTTCTCAATGTCAGGAAGGATTCAACAGTCTTTCAATTGTGTAAAGTGAGGACATATTCACCCACTCCATCTATATCTGGCAGATCCAAGGATGTGGAAGGATAAAATTGATTCTCTCAGTCCCCATTTCTCTGGAGACAAAAGAACTGAAGCCATACAACTGGGGCCTGACGCTTTCGTGCAGTCATCAAACTCAAGAGTGGGATATGACGCTCAGACCAAGGTCATATAAGCAGTTATAGAATTTCTTGAGCAGCTCAAAGTGCCAAGCCTCGTGCTGGCAAAACACGCCGAACATGGTTTATCATGGAAAGATTAGCTCAAAAGTGGAAGAACTGAGTGTGGTGTCAAGAGAGAGCGTATCACTTTACTAAATGACACTTTAGAGAAAGCACTCATATTAAACAAAGCCCCCTTTAATAATAAATTGCACCACCGAAGATTGAAGGCGCCGGTCAAACGTTTCACATTTCCTTTTGTATTTATCAGTCTCTTCAAGAAATTAAATAAATCACAATCTCGCCTTGCATGTTATTGTTGGGCTCTTCAAGTGGGTAGTTATAGGAAATTGAATGACTTAAGAGTAAACGGTGAGGAATGTTGTATCGCCAGAGGGAAGCTTGTGTTGCTGTAGCCATCTATCCAAACTTTCTTGCGAATTGCTTGTGGTCAAACTACAAGCTCGAATGTGTCCTCCATTTGTTTTGTCGCATGATTTAATTAGCAACATCTGTTCTTCAAAACCGTAACACCTACTGGCAAACCCTCTCTTCCAAAAGGCATGCTTATCAGCTGTGATTTACATACCAGATTAAAAATCCATATTGACATCGAAGCAGCTGCCAATAATCAGGCAACATTTTAGCTTCAGGACTCTATTACACATGTAAGAATGTAATGAGATTAACACAGATCCTATAAACATGAAAAAGGTTTTAAAATGATTACAATATCTTAGAATAGGACTACTATACAAAAATTAGCACATACTGTAAGACACTCCTACACTTGCATAAATCCATCTACCTGAAGCCTAAATGTCTATTTATAGCATTAAACATTTTGTCAGTAATATTTATGGGAATAATACTTTTATTCAGAAAGGATGCATTACTGTTCTTTTTAACTTTCTATAAAGAATCCTGAAAACTATGTATTAAACAGCACAACTGTCTTCAACATTATTAATAAGAAATGTTTCTTGAGCAGCAAATCAGAATATTAAAATTCTTTCTGAATGATCATGTGACACTGAAGACTGGAGTAATGATGCTGTAAACTCAGCTCTGCCTTCACAAGAATAAATTTAATTTTAAAATATATTCAAATAGAAAACAATTTGTAAGAGCATTTTACAAGATTACCATTATTTAAAACCATTATTTGAATAAATGCAGCCTTGATGTGCATAAGAGACTTATTTTAAAAACACAAGCAGCACATTTATACGCATGAAGCACATCCAGCATGTTCAACCTCATCATCTCATGCAAATGCAGCTCATCATAGAAAAATATGCAACGCCACAAGATATGGATGGATTGTATTTCAGTCTATTGTATACAGTGGCAATAAATCAACGGTTCAGCCTAGTCACTGAGGGGATCTGCCCTGACACACAAGACTGTGATTGCTGTTGGCAAAACTGACTTGTTTTGCATAAACCTAAAACGAGCATTTTATGAAGAGTCTTTGAACACTTGTTAATATTCAGCCTTACAGTAGCTAAAGCATGAATGAATTAGCAACTGAAAAAGGGGCATTACTAACCAAGAGAGTTATCCAATTAAAATATTGGTGCTGCAACAGTAACAGCAAATTAAGCATCAGACAAAATTCATGAATCATCACATATGAGGAGACTTGGAAAAACAAGGAGCCTAAAGAGACTGCTCTTCCTATTATAATAAAGCTGATGCGTGCATTTGAATAATAGGCATTTAAATGTATAAGCAGATTCAGAATGTGTGTAAAATTCTAGGTAAACATGCTAAGTTTTCCTTCGTTATTCATTAAAATTCACCACAGGTTTTGACAGATTCATAGCATAAGGTCTGAAAAAACATACTATTGAGAAGATTTTAATAGTTACCTATGCTTTACATGAGAGAAGTAACAAACTTCTGTTTTAAATCTTACTTCAACTCACACAACAGAGGTGAAAGCATCCAGTTTTGGGCATTGGGTCTGTAAACCGAGACGCCAATTAACTCAAAACAAGCGTGTTGTGATTGGCTGAATGACCACATGATGTCAGTGTAATTAAATCAAACACACTTGAAGGAGGGAATGTGTTTCCAAAAGCTCATCAGATACACAATACAACATTTCATACAGACATATAAAGTCAACTTTCTCTCCTTGAATATTACAACACACTCATTATCAAAGATATCAAAAAAGTTCTCTTTTAAAACTTCCATTCAAGTAGAAAGACATGTGTGAAGGAATAAAATGTTCTTTTGGTAATCTGATATGTTGATATTTCATTAGAAGCATATGTAGTTTTTGAAAGCAATTCTACAAAGAGCTTTCTTTTCAGTTGGTGACATAAGCAGAGATCTTTGACAATCGGGTTCCCAGCTCCTTGTTTTCATTACATACACCTGTTTAATCATCCCATTTGTGTTGCCTGTCTAGACAGTGATTTAACTAGAATAATATAAAAGATTTTAAAGAGTGAAGCACAGCCAGGAAAGACAGAGTTCAATTGTAAAGAAGCACCTTCCAAACCCAAAAGATGTGTGTCTTCAAAATGACAGCAGTTCAAGTAAATCTCCTGAAAACACCTCTTAAATTAAAAACATAAAGATAGACAAAACCCATTTGAGCACAGAAAATCCCAAACATTTTTCTAATGGGACAATAAGGGGATTTTTTATGCCATGAACCTGACTGTTGAAAGTGCCAGATGAGAGCGTTTCAGCATTTTCCTTTGTTTCCCCTAGGTTTCCTGTCACTCATCCGTCCTTTGAGCCAGGTGGATCCTACGGCAGGGAGGGGTCATCAATGGCATAATCGGGGTCACATGTGAAGGACACCGTAATGGCGTATCGTGTGCCCCAAACGACCTTCTCCACATGGTGGAGGTTCTCAGAACCGGATGAGAAGAAAGATACTCGACCTGCAGGAGATGAAAGGAGAGGGACGATGACAGAGAGAAACAGAAAAAAATGTTGAAGTGATACGCGGAAAAACTGCACACGAAGAATGCTAACATCAGGCTAAAGTCAATCATGATGTTCGAACTCTAAGGATTTTCTACAGACTTTCCCCCCTCATGATTAAAAAGTAGTTTTAAGTTGTATCTGAATTTAAATGTTTGTGTTTGACAATTATCGTTGCATTTCATGTTCACAGTAAATCTGAGTGCTTATGGAAAAAGGTTCCAAAGCCTCACAGTTGGTGCTGGGATAATTACTAAAACATGCTAATTTTGCTTGGTTGGATTGTTAAATTCATTTTAAGACACTACATTTTTAAGAAGCAGAAAGGAGGCCTTTGCTAACCTTGATTTTTATGTAAATGACCTTCATTATGTCTGCCTGGTACTGGCCTTTGTAGACCATTATTTATCATGACAGTTGAACAGAATCTCATTAAATGTTCATGTTTTTTGAAAAAAAAAAAAAAAAAAGACTTTTAAAAGTGGAAATGCATGTGTAAAATTCCATGAATAAATGCTGTATGTTGAACCGCACTGCTGGAGGAATATCCATAATGCAACATAGATCCTGCAAGCTGAAAGAAAGCCAGAGTAAATTGGAAGTATTAGGTGATGCAATTTGAATTCTGTAATGGAAAAGGATGGAAGGAAGATGCAATATATGCGAAAGTGGAGAAAATGGTTGATAAAAACAAGCATTATATATAGGAGTGTCAAAGTATGACTTTGTAATGCACTATTCAACATGTTCAGTCCTGAATTTACCAGGGGATAAAACACAATCTAAAAAAAGTAACTTAAACCCTTTCAGTGATGGAAGCATGGTCAGCTTTAAGTTGTTTGTAAATTATTTCAAGCAACAGAAGCATTAGATTTAAAATCCGATTTTCGAAGATCAGTTCGGACCTGAGGAATTTTGAGGTAAAACAGGTCATTTGAATCAAGATTATAGCATGCATTTGTATTCGATAAACAGACACAAATAAGGAGTTTGGATACAGAGATTGTAACTCAAGACTTATATAAAATTCAGCGACGAGTTTGATAGCTACAACTACTAACACAGCATAAAGCACTGTGGAAAAAAAACTATCCAGAAGTTTTTTAGATAGTGTACTGGGCATTCATATGAAGCAAATCTCCATAGTCCAATAGTGGTAAAGAGGTTGCAGACACCAAATATTTCCTTGCAGTGAAAGAAAATAAAGTTCTGTTTCTGAAAGAATAATAATAATAATAATAAAAATATTAACCTTAAGTTTAGAAATGAATTCATCAATATGAAGCTTAAAAGATAAATGACTATCAAAAAGAATACTCAAGTACTTAGAACTTGCAACACATTCTATGTTTGTTCCCTGGTACTGGGATGATGTAGTATCAGAAAGATTCCTTGGTAGAGCTTTGGAATTTGAAAATATCATTCATTTGGTTTTATCTGTATTTTTAACCAGTTTAAGTTGACATAGACGTATCTGTACAATATCAAACACTGATTGCAAGTATTGAAGTGCTTGTAAAGCACAACAATAAATGGCAGTATCATAAGCATAAAGATGATGCCTAGCATTGGGAATGTTATAACAGATATTACAAAGAAAATAAAATGGGTCCCAAAACAGAGCCTTGTGGGACACCTTTAGAGACTTGACACCTTTTTTGCACGGAACACTGATACAGATGAGACGATTTACTCTTATGAGCCGTGGGCCGGTTCTTTTTTGTGAATCAACACAAAGCAAGATTTGATTATTTTTAGAGAATCAAATTGTATTTATGCCACCTCTAAAAATTCTTGAAAAGGTCAGTTCTTGCATAAATTGTTATAAATCAGTTCTGTTAAAATGGGAAAATTGTTTTATAAATCAATACAGTTTATCTACATCTCATCATTGATTCTCGATTATTAATTGAACAAATTTCAATTAATTGATCCAGTACATAAATTATTTTCTTATGGTGCTATTATTGAGATTTACAGCAAGAGGAAACGAGTATTTTAAACTAGCCACATTTTTAATAAAAACATTCCTCCATAAAATGTTAGATTTCACAGTAAACCATGCAGGTTGAAGCTGGACGGATGTTATTATAACCGCATGCTGCCTCCATGCTAATTAGCCAAGTCTAATTCTGTACACTTCAACTGAGCATGCACAAGGAGACATTTGCTAAACAGGATATTTATGCAAATTACCTCCGTTGCGTCTGCTTTATTCTGACCCTCGTTGACCATTTTTTATTGTAAAAGTTACATTGAATCTCATTAAAATGATACAATGATGCTACACGTTTAAGAAAATGAAACGTTTCTGAAGGAAAGTGTATAATGCCTTAAAACGCAAGATGCCTAAGGACATCTAGAGTATTAGGCTTGGAAATTTTAAGTCCTGATTACAGTGTTTGCATGAAAATTAGAAGAGGAATGATATCAAGCAAGAGAGAAACTGGCTAAAAACACCAGGTTCAGTGATTTAACAAAATCAACAAATTAAGCATGAAAAGCTCAGAGAAGAGCACATGGTTTGTCAGCATGTTGTCATTTAACTTGGTTCACAGGGAAACAATAAAAATGGCAATTATTTCAGAGTTTTTAATGATATGATTTGATTGTGTTTCCATAGAGACGTGTTTAATAAGAATATTTTCTCCACACCAATTAGGAAAAAAAGCTACTTATTATGATCTAGTCTATTTTCTTGGTGAAAATAGTTTCTATTTCTAGTTTGGTAACATTTATTCCAGAAACAATTTTTCTCAATACAATGGAGAAATTGATGTGTCTGCATGTTGTCAGATATTATTCCTTTTTAAAATGTTTTTGAAGCTTAAGTCATGACATATAGTTCTGGTCGGACAATGAAATGACTTGCCTTAAATTAAAGAACTTATTATTGGAATCAATAGGTTAAATGCAAAAATTGATATAAGAGAAACTATAGTTAATGTTAAAACCTTTAAATGCATACTATAAAGTCATAACATGACAGTATCTCACCACTTCAAGGTCTTTTGCTTTTAAAAAAGCATCCCTAAATTTGCACATCAAAACAGTGTCACACATCTTAAACTGCACCCATTTCCTTTTTTCTGCCACCACAGATATATATAAAAAAAAGTCCTTTGTTTTTCCACCTGACAATAAAAAATGCACCTGTTGCCTCCTTTAAACTCCTCAGCTGGTTCTAACCGCACTCGCTGGGCTAAGAGCACGTTGCTCCTCTGTGACTTTCAAATCAGGAGATGCAGCTGTGATCGCACAGGATTCATCCAGCGGCAGGCGTCAATTTTCCCAGTGTGCCAAAAATAAAGTGCTTTTTTCCCCCATCCAATCTCATCTTAAAATATGACGTCATCTTTCACACTCTCCTTATGCATGTATCAGCATCCCCCTTCTCACCTCTGTCCTCCTCCCTCGTGTAAAGCACGGTGTATCTCAACAGGCCAATATCTCTCCTCACATCCATCATGGAAGAGGGAGGTTGATTGTCAGCCTAGTTATAATTACAGCCTGTTTGACAGAGTTATCCATCAGAGTAATAATTACCGTAGTGAAGATCAGGGCTCATCAGCCACACCATATGGATAATCAACGCACCAACAGAGCACACTGCTTCTGCCACCCAGTGAACAGGAACATGTTCCACCTCCTACATCTAACGCACTGTATCTCAATTCATTTAAAACTGGAGGCAGGCATTCAAAAATCATCCCCCTTACTGGAGACGGGGCATGACGGGAGGGAGAAATCCAGAGCTAAAAACACTGGGGTCTGATGAATAATGCATTAAAATGGGTATTTTAAGCCTAGAACATCAGATCATTGACACTGATATGTCAACACCTGGGAAACTTTTGAAACAATTTTTATTTATTGTGTTTCACCACAATTTGCTCTAAAATCTGGAAGGAATCTGCTTCTCTAAAATTGCTCACATTGGTTAAGCGATATTCAAGTCAGGTGATTAAGCTGGACACAGCAGATGTTGAAGTTCATCTTGGTGCTCCAGCTGTCCAGGTTTTATGATTATTAATGGCACCATCTTTTCCAAATTTTAGCATTGGAGTCTGAGATTAAAGTTTTAGCAATTGTGGCTCTTTCATGGATGTTGGCTTCTAAAAGTTCTCTATGGTGTGAAATCAGAGAGAAAGAGACAGAGATAGAATGCCATACTTACTGTACCTCTTAAGCTAATGTTTGCTCTTCACACTTGCACACACGTTAGGTTTCCATGAGCTCATGATGTGCTAAAACTGACAAGATTGCATTGTGTGTGATTTGTTAGATTACTGTGAATGATGAAAGAACACTACCCTAATGTGCTTCCAACTCTTCAGCCCTGTCTGTCTGCCTTAATTTCCTGTTTGTCAAGCTTTGACAGGTACATGTTGAACCACCAATTGTATATATATATAAATGTAAACAAATACTGCCTGATCACTCACATAAACACGCACACATATTTATGTCAGCACCAGTGCTGTTCCACAGGAAATAAAAAACACAAATTACATCTCTTTAATATTTCTCTAAGACTTGATTGGAGATCTTAATGTCTCAAACTGTGTGCATTTCTCAAACTGCGTGCATTTGTCACCTAAGTCTCCTAAAATCGAATCATCTGAGCTATATTCACATTCATTTAACGGGTCAGTATTGTGTTTTATCAGTTGTTTCTGTTGTATTTCTCACAAGGAAGAAGAAAAGACTAATTATACTTCTTGTATTTAAAAAAAAATAATAAAATAATCACGTTGCAAGTTTAATTTAGCAAATGTGGTGAACTTATCTGCTCGGAAACAAATTATCACACATTTTTAAATAAAAGTTACATAATACATGAAAAAATAAGTTCAATGTGCAAATATCAGTTGCCAAAACAAACCAAAAAAAATCTCAGCAATGTACTTGCTAAGGTAAAAATCAACTAGCTGTTCATAAATGCATTATTTATGAATAATGAATTACAATTAAAATTGTATGTATTTTTTATTTAAAAATAAAAAAAGGTGAAGTGCAGTGCATTTAGGGATACACTTTTTCTGTAGTAGCTCTGTGTTGTTTGGACACAATCTTTCTTAGTGTTCGATGGTTTTCGCCAAAGCAAGTCTTACCATGCTTTGTGTACAAAACTGCTGTTCTTAAAAGACCAAACAATTGGGCTGTTAAGGTTGCAAACGCTCCTGCTAAACGGGTTCCCATAATCGTCCTTTTTAGAAGTCTGACAAATAACCCATTTTACCATCTTGTACCATTTCAAACCATTTTCACTTGTACTAATCACTGCTGAACACAACTTATACAACACTATACAATATACAACCTAGAGTATATAGAGAATAAAAAGATAATGGCAATCTTTGTTTTTTTTCCCTGTAGCCTAAATTACATTATTTTTGTTTAACCCCTTTACATGCACGTACAAAAGCATATCTCTTATCTGCAGTCACCTGCCATCTTCTATCACCTGACATCAATCTTTAATGGGTTCAGAGAGCACTCCATGATCAAATGTCACGCTGCATGGCAAAACACCTCTAACTGGCCCAGTGGGGATATGTGGGGGCAGATTTTAAAGTGGTGGTTCTCAACCTTTTATAGGCCAGCGCCTCCTATCCATTATCCAGGTCCCTTATCTGAACGCCCCCGCTGAGAACCACTATTTTTAAGGAAGGAGCCTGACAGTTTCTGTCATCATTGTATGACGCCACCGAGTGCACCTTGGAAAATAGCGAACATTATCCACTCAAAAGTGACAGATTCTAATAAAGAGCTGAAGTGTAAATGAATTCACAGGCACGAGTCAAAATAAAAGCTTCTCCGTGCAGACCAAATAATCAGGCAGCTATTCATGGATGGCGTCATCATGGGACCTTATCAAAATGCCAGGCTGAGAAAACAAAACAATTAGTCCATGCAAAAGATATGTAAAACAAGTCATAAAGAGGTTTTGGAGTGTGGCTGTAATCATTGCAATAGAGGAGAGAGCCATAGCGAAATTCCATATTAATTCATGGTGGCATGCAAAAAGTGAAAATTCTTGCTTATCCTTTGGCACTTCAATGCAACTGCAGAGACACTTACATGATTCAGTAAATGGACTCCAGTGTGCGAAAGAACCTCAGCCAAGCCAATTTAATAACCTCAAAGCTTATATACACTACCAGCAGTGTATCTTCATGACAGATTTATTATCAACTGGTTTTAGTACTTAACCATTGTGTCTTTCTACAGGAAGTGCACTTATTGCGACTAAGTTGCAATTCCCCCTCCCAACAGAATTCAAAGACTGGAAACTTACCATGTTATACAGAACTATCATTCTACATTGCACATTATATGCCAAATTAGGCACAGTTACCAGGCAGAGCGTGACTGATCTTAATTTAAGCAGACGTAACACCTTGTCTGGCAAGAGGTCATTTGAATACTCAGGAGCACAGAAATGAAATAAATTCCCAGTGGTCATTAAATGTAAATCCAACAAGGTAGAGTTTAGCTTTAAGCATTTTCATACATATATTCAATATTTTTAATTTATATTAACGTACCCTGCCATTCACAGGTTTGGGCTTGGGCTTAAGATTTGTTTAATGTTTTTGAAAGAAGTATTTTATGCCCACCAAGACAGCATTTATTTGATCAAAAGTCAATGTAAAAAAAACAAACAAAAAAAAACAGTAATATTATTATAATTTTAAATAACGATTTCTATTTAAATATATTTTAAAGTATAATTTACATAATTTGCAGCTACCAGTGTCATCTGAGTATTATCATCATCAGAGTTGAAAACAGTTTTATTAAATGTTGCATTTTTGTCCAGGATTTGTTGATGAATAAAACGTTCAAAGAAAAAACATTTATTTGAAATAGAATTATTCTTTGTAAAAAAAGTTAAATGATGCCATCAATTACCTATTAATACAAGTACAAATAATTATTTTAAAAAGATGTTAATTTTACCATGCCAATAATCTGAAATTTACATCAATAATTTGAATTATTTTGCCAATAATTTGAAATTTAACAGCCTCAACAGATCGCAACAAATAGATACAACTGAACGAAGATATGATTGAAATCTTTTTTTTTTAAGATTTTCAAGTATTGAGACAGAAACTGTAATCAAATGTAAAATAACACTGCACTTTATAAATAAAATATACATTAAAAATATAGTTAGAAAAGTTTTCTGTCTTTTGTTGTTTGATTAGTGTTATCATAGAGATGGCAGCAGGATATTAGGCTGCTATCACTTTAAGAGTTGCAAAGATCCAATATAGTGGTTTAAAATCATACTGATATGCTCAAATAAATCGACATTTTTATTTTATAACAAGTATCCGATTCCTGACCTCAAGTCAACAAAATAATATCTTCATTTTGGTGAATTTCTCATTAAACATATGCATATACTGTACATAATTAATTTGATTAATCAGCATATCATTTAATTAATCTTACCATAAATTCAATTTAATTTTTTTAAATAACTGACAGCCACAATTTAATCCTTATCTTGCTAATCCTTATAATGCACATTGCATTACTTTCATGCTTTTATACAAATCCAGACAATGTGTGTGATATTGTGTGTATTTACCAGCCCGTGGCTCCACCGTTCTGTTGCTATTCGGGTCCATGAAGACAAACCGTCCGCCACCAAACTCCAAACCATAATCAGACAAGTAGAGCAAAGATGTGTAGTCAAAAGATCCATAAGTCTCCTGTTAAAAAAATGCACATTTTAAACCCCATGAACATTTCTTTTCTGTAAAAACCTCACAAAAAAAAAATCTCAGCATGAGCCTAAAGCACTATACTAATTAAGATGTTTTAATAATCTTAGTTGGATGAGGAGAACCAAATGGATCATGACATGATGTGTAATGGGGTTTTTAGTTGTCTTAAAACAATCTAATCTCTGTTGATTGACAAATGTATTAATTAATTAATTTTTAATTGCTGCAATTTTTAGAATGTAGACTAGTAAAAATAAAAATACAAACATTTTTAAAAAAGCCCTCAAGTAAAACCTAAGATTTCCTGGCTTAACGAAAAACAGTGGTAGAATTTAATGGCATCCCTGGGACTTTAAACTCTGCTCTGTTTTATGAGGGAAATCTCTTTAGTGATCCCAAACCACCCAGGCGTCACTTCTCTGCATGTCGGATCACACTTTTAACTACTTTAATCTAATCTAGGGTTTAAGACTGGCAGTATTCTGGCGACTGCACTTTGTTTCCAGTGGTTTTTCAGAGACAGATTAATGAGGAATATTCCACACACCTACCGCAGAGGGAGTACATTCAGCATTTGAGACGCTTATTTGCTTTTATTATTCTACCAATGCCAAAATATCATCCCACAACCCAAATGGACAAACCCTACCAGCACAGCACATTATCACTTTGGCGTAATGCATTTCTGACTAAACACGAGCTGATTAGAGTGAATTGTAAAATTGTATAAGCAAATGACAGATGATGACGCAATGTGGACAATTACATTTCAAAAACAAACCAATAGGTGCAGCCACAAGCTACAACAACCTTCTCAATCTGTTTATCTTTTTGCCTCTCATGCAACATGAAGAAATCCAAAACACAAAAGCAATTTATCTTCAGTGTAAGCAGTTTATTCCTCTGTGTTACAGCCAAGCACGTAAACCTCGCCTGCAAAGTGAAATGACCTGATGGCCACATTCATAAACGCACAACCAACTCCGAGATCAAAGGTACTTCTAAAGACCAGACATAAATGAACTTGAACGCGTTTTTAAATCCCCTCAAGACCTAATTTCAACAGCTAGAAAGTTATGTGGGAACATTACACAGTTTCAAAAATAAATCATGTTGTTGCGATAAATGTTGCGATGGTCAAATAAAGAATTCAGTTCCTAAACGTGCTGTACCAAACATTGTTTTGGGTGCATATATTGCTGAGCACTTCCATCTTTATGCATGAGAAAAATCTGAGAATAGTCTCAAATATGCTAAAAACACAAGAGCCTGTGGCGTACCGCAAGTTCTGGCCCCTCCCGGGGCTCGTTATGCATGAGTAAGCACGTAGCACTAAAACCCTATTGGAATTGTTGTGATTTTCAAAGATCAACATTCTGCTTTAAAAGTGATCAGGCAGACCGTAAAGTCTTAAAACTTTGAGGGATGGTAGTACCCACACCATCTACAACATAACCAAGGCTGATGGTAGTGGTACAACAATCAAAAATACGAACGAAATCTCTCATAACTCCTAAACCGTCAGTCGCAGACTCGCTTATATCATTGGAATCCTCGGCTCAGTCAGTGGTCATGTGAAAAAGTATGCAGCGACTGGCCACTTGGTGAAAAAAAATAATTAATTTAAATTAAATAAAAAAAAACACGAAAACAGCTTTAGCTATGCAACAGTCATTCTGAATGATTTGAAAACTGGCATGTGGTATCTTTGTCCAAGGTGCCGTGATGGTCTATGAGGACATTCACGCATTTCTAAAAACAAGGCCGCTGTCGGCCAATGAATTTTGAGCAACTGTTACATAAGGTTAGATTCGCTCAACCTCTATAACTGCAGTAACAACTCTCTGGGTCAATAATAATAATTTAAACAAAAAATTGAACTTTAGCATTTGGATAGCTATAACAGGGTAATTTATCAAATGGGCGTGGCCAAGTGTACCCAAAAGTCTATCAATCCTAAACGAAAACTCAAAAATTCACAAAATTAGGTGAGCATATGCGACATATGATTCTAAAGAGGCATGCAAGCTTTAATGGAGATAGGGACTTAGGTGACACTATAACTGTTAAAAAGGTGTAAAATGCTTTATTTCTATGGCAAATCACATGATATTGCTGAAAATGGTATTTTTCGTGTTTGATTTACATAGAACATCCACGAAATTAGGTGAGCATATGTGACATATGATTCTAAAGAAGCATGGAAGCTTATGGAGTTTGGGCCATAGGTGGTGTTATAACTGTTAAAAAGCTTAAAAACTTAAAAAGCTGAAAAAAAAAAAAAAACCTGATAAAAAAACATATTTCCTAAGTAAATAACCTATATTGGCTGTAAATAGTCTATTCCATCTATAATCTAGGATGGTGGTTACAGGCTTAAAACATAACACCTTTTTACGCATGTGCTTAAAGGCTTTAAAGCGATTGAATCCTGATAATTATATAGCTGAAAGCAGAAGTTATGTTATATTGGGCAATTTAGCCCGCTCTTAAATAATACTCTTTTATGTTGCCAGTTCGGTTCTGAAATATTTTTTGTTCAGGTTTCAAGTCAGTCTTTTAGAAAGCATAAATGTCTCATCAATCAGCATGTTTCAGTGCAAATCAATAAATGAACATTACAGTGTGTGATTCATTGTTCCCTGTGATTGTGATTCATGTATAGAATACATCAGTGCAGCATTAAAAGTCTGTGTAAATACAAAGTATATTTGCCACTTTAAAATCAAATTCAACCATTATATAAATGGTTCATGAAGCCGGGCACCACAGGGCTGTGGGGATCTCCCATACGCCAGTAATTGGGGTTGAGTGCCAATTAATTTCATATCTGTAATAATTAGCTGATGCGTGGTTACATCATGAATATAATATTAATGTAGTTCCATTATTCATATCCAAATCCCTTTGTGTTTGATATAAATACTTGTCTAGTGAGGCAAATCTTTAAGTTCTGCTTTATTTCAAGTCACTGAACTAATTTGATGTGAAACGTTATTTATTTATAAATGTCAACTTTGTAATAATATGGCCTATTAAAACTAGTTCAAAACATCTGAGCCCTTGCGCATGGAGATATTTTTGGTCCATGTTCTGAGAGAACCAATGTGATTGGCAGTTTCAGAACACTGGTCATAGAGTAAACATTAGCAGTTCTTTCACATTCCTAGGATATGATTTAAAAGCTAGACGTTAAGCGTTTTCTTAGATGTGCCGGTTACCTTATCAATATGTGGGTGCCAGTACTCATCATGAGTGGTTTTGGCAGAGGTGCTGTTGATGCAAGAGAAGAAGGTGGGCTTGGTGAGGTACATCTGTTTGGAGTCCAGACCAAACGTCTCAGCTATCGCCTTTTGAATTCGGCCACGAACATCCCTGGTTTAAAACAGAGCACATTAAAATTCTTTATATAGTTGCCATCAGCTTGTGGTACTTTTATCCATCCATATCCATAATAGGCATTACAAAAACCACAGATTTTCTAAACAACTAGTTGGTGGGCAAACTATTTTTAACTTGACACATTGTCGTAAAAATGCTAATGGTTTAAAACCTACATGAGTCACAATTCAATGATCAAAAATGTCTCTCTGCAGGTGTATAGTTAAAGTGACAATGACAAAGCTAAAAAGAAAAAGCACATACAATAAATATTCATTTCAAAATTAAGCAAAATATAAAAAATGCAATTAAATAAAGTAAAATAAAAAAATATAATAAAATAAAATAGACCAATGTTGGAATCAACCAATATTTAAGAACTGAATGATTTGCGTTAATAGATTTTGTCAAAAGAAATGCTTCAAACATTTCCACATCACTCACTTGTATAGATCAAAATCTTCTTCTGTAAAAACATCCCTTATCTCATTCTTAAAATACCTGTGGATGAAAAAGCATATGGATTGATTTGAAATAAAAATAAAGACCAATATCAAACACCCCACCTTAAACATTTGTAGGATGGCAGCCATTTAAATACTGCCGCCACATCAAAATGGAAGCATCAATAGATACACACCAAATGTCACAACAAGCGTGCCAACACATGCCAGCTGTACAAGTTAACTGCCAGCACAGTACCAGCCTGTGTGTGGGCACCAAAGTGTAAACCTCATAAAAAGACATGAGGAAAATCTCCAGGTGTAAGAGATGAAGACACGATCTTTCACAATCGAAGCTAGAAAGTCATTCCCATCATTGCCACCATTGATTTCTGCTCAGCTCCTCGGGCACAGGGGTACACTTTGATGTTTACATGAAACGCACCTCGAGAAATCTGATAGAGCTGGGATTTGAACAGATCAAGCAGTCGGTGGAGTTCAATTGTAGACGACATCCTGTTAGATGCCGTATAAATCCACACAGAATACTCACCTATAGATATTAACAAACTGCTTTCCCATCGACAACGCCCCAGAGTGAAGATCCAGGATGGAGGCCTGTACACAACAAAAATGAACGGAATAAAGACAGTGGAAACACTTTCAAAGTGGAAACTGTCAATATTTGACTATAAAAGCCCAGCTTTCCCTAGTGTCTCTGGGTCTGACTCAACTCCAAAGACAACCACTGAGGGCTTGCAACTACCCGAGTGCTGGACTGTACCGCTGAGGTTGTTGTTATTCATGCTTCATCGTAAGGTCAACAGATGGACTCCTCTCAGCCCTGGTATTCCCTGCTCTCTGTCTCCGTACACATCATAAATCATCATGATGGGGCTGATCTGCTGTTAAAAACTCAGCGGGACCCTCTTTTAGTTCACTGGTTACACTCTATAAAAGGCCTCTTTGCCTGGTGAGATCCCAGACTAGGTTTCTACCTGAAAAGTTCATTGTATATAACATCATACAGGTATCAGATATTCTCTTTGTAATCCACTGCAGTTAAAATAAAGTGAACACCTCATTAAAGTAATCCACGGTCCTTCCATAAGAGGGGTTCAAAAGTCACCACAAGTGAACATGCTTAAATTTAGCATTTTTCTACACATGAAATGTATAATTACAAATTATATTACCAGTATAACAATGGGTGAAAGGCTTGAACATCAACATTCAAAAGTTTGGGATCAGTACGATTTTTTTTTAAAGAAATGCATACTTTTATTAAATTGACAGAAAGTGTCAGTAAAGACATTAATAGCTATACAAAAGATTTATATTTCAAATAAACGCTGTTTTCTTATGCTTTCCATTCATAAAGCATCCCGAAAAAATATTAGTCACATTATTAATCAATCAGCATATTAGAATGATTTCTGAAGGATCATGTGACACTGAATTAATGGCTGCGAAAAATTCAGCTTTGCTATCAAATACATTTTAAAATAGAAAAAAAAAAAAAAAAACAGTTTTGTAATAATATTTCACAATGTCACTGTTTTTAGTGTTTAACAAGTTCATCGCCACTCCATGCCACTATAGCAGAAACATCACCAACAAGTCACTTAAGGAAAACAAATCAAACTCTAGCTGCTTAACTATTTCACATAAAAGGATCTTATATTCACTCTAAATTGTTTCTGGTGCATTATTCTACAACATGGTTCAGGTCTCGACACCACATGTACTTATTATCTTTTTAGTATTTTTACCATTAAGCCACAGAGTGATGAACTGGTGAGCTGAGCTTAATCCGTCACGAATGTAAAATGCAATTTCACCACTGGCAATGTCACACGCTGTTCCCATCAAACATACAATAGTTGCTTCCAGAATATGCCACCCACTGAATGTGAATTCTCAAACGCACTCTTAATGAAAGTGCTTTCCTGTAGAAACTCAATCATACCAAACAATATGGTGCCATGACAATGGAAAAGAAGTTTGCTTTTGAATTCCAGCTGAAGTCTCAAACATAGTGTGTACTGCCCTCTTGTGTCCTCAAGCAGCTGCTTCCTTTATAGACCAACATGCAGCAATTTTTAAACACGGATGCAAGCATTTGAAGAGTTTCTACTCACACCACCATCTGAGCCAGCAAGTGATATCCCCCGCTCAGCTAACCTGTGGAATTAGAGGAAACACACATGAATTTATACATGTACACTTCCATTTAAAAGTTTGGAGTTAAGATTTTTTTCTTTTCTTTTTTTAAGGATACATTCAATTGATCAAAAAATACATTTTCAAAGACCCGTTCACACCAATAACGAGAACTATAATTATAACGATAACTATATTAGCATCCACACCACCGGACGATATCATTCTGTTTATTATAAGCACGCTGCAGTTTGGTCGTTTGCCGCTTTAAATTCCCAAGCTCTTTAAAGCAGGACGGATTCTGATTGGCTGTCAGTGTTTTTATCATTCATCAGCTGGAAAAAAAAATCATTCTGAAAGTGATTCCAACTATATAGTTTCTCGGTGCCATTATCTTTGTGGTGTGGACTCTGCTATTCTTTTATATCTAGAATGATTTTAGAACTATATCTTTATCATTGTAGTTATCGTCCTTGGTGTGAACGCGCCTTAATGTTATTAAAGATTTCCATTTCAAATAAATGCTGTTCTTTTGGACTTTCTATACACTTTCAGTATCACGAATTCCACAAAAAATATTAAGCAGCAAAACGGTTTTCACCATTTGTAATACTGAGAAATGTTACCAAATCAGCATATTAGAATGGTTTCTGAAGGATCATTTGACAATGAAGACTGGAGTAATGATGCTGAAAAATCAGCTTTGTCATCACATAAATGTATGAATCCCCTAAAGGAACATAGTAATGAAAAAAAATGAAATGGGAGGAAAAATTATATGTAAATGCATTTGCATTGTTTTTGCAAATGTCCCACTGAAAAACGTACCATTCATTTGCAAAACTTTCATTAAAAAAATAAAATAAAATACTTTGCAAGGGAACAAAGTCTGAGGGAATGCAAATATTTTGAAAGCAAACAAATGTATCGGGGGTGCACAAAACTTTTACGAGAGAACACAAAAGCATTGAAATGTATTTTTTCCCCACATCCCAAAGTTTTTCCAGCACATTGTCCCTTTAGGCGCTCGGTAGAAATAAACTACCTTTTAAAATAAATATATATATTTTTTTATATTTCACAATATTACAGTTTTTCCAAATAAATGCAGCCTTGTTGAGCATAACAGACTTCTTTCAAAAACATTAAAGATTCTTCACGACCCCAAGCTATTGAACGATAGTGTATATATTTTGATGTATGTCTGTGTGAATGTGTACCTTCTAAGCTTCTGTGCCTCCTCCAAAGTCACAACACTGTCTGAAATAGCTCTGCCGCATTTTGTTGGGGTGCAACCTGAGGACAGAATGCATTAGCCGTTCATATCGATTCATTAATTATGACACCAATTAAAGTAACTGGCTCTACGCCTCTGCCAAATTTTCTTTTCAAACTGCATATTCAATGACACATTCAGCGAGGCAGCTTGCCTTGCAAAATGTACTTCGTAATGACTCTGAAATTTATTCCAGCATCCTCTCAAAGAGGAAGTGCTTCTGGTCAGGCAACATTCACAGTGGGGTGTTCAATTCACAACAAGGCTCTAAGTCCAATCAAATCCACATTATACAGTATTTTGGCATAGATTCATATGCCACTTGGTAGAATCCAGTAGGAATTCCTAGAGGGATTTGTAAGACCTGCAGCAAAATGGCTACGGTTGGCTTCTGGTCAATATATTTTCCTGAACATATTGTCTCTTTCCCAGAGTTTATTTGCACCCATCTTAAAGAGAGTGGTATGAACTAGAGCCAAGGGAATGCTTGTTAATTCCAAGGCTTGCTTTGTCCGTGGAGCGTAGAGCTTTTTTGAAGCTGGTGTGAGGTTCGGTAATGAGTCCTATGTGGGAGGCTTCAGACTGTCAATCACAGCTCTGGCTCCTCAACAAATATCTCCCTTCATGATTTACACCGATGGAATGCGCAGGTGCTGGCTTTGTTCGAGCAAAGCTGTTAACTCCTAGAAGTTGTTTGGGAGCAGGTTTCCTCTGATACAGCAATGCCCATTAGTTCAAAGTATTTTCATAAACTTTTGGAATAACTTCTGCGCTCAAGAGGAAAAAAAAATTAATGACAGTTTAATTTAAGTACTTAAATACTAAATACTTTCCCCTCTTGATTTTTACACTAACTGGTCACTTTTTAGATACACCTTGCTTGTATCAGGTTGGACCGCCTTTTGCCTTCAGAACTGACTTAAATCCACTTCTTTTCAAAGGTGCTCTATTGGACTGAGATCTGGTGACTCTGGAGGCCATTTGAGTATAGTGAACTCAGTCATGTTATGCCAAATTCTGACCCTATCATCTGAATATCGCAGCAGCAATCAAGACTTCTCAGACCAGGCAACGCTTCTTCAGTCTTCTTTAGTTTTTTCTGACAGCACTCTAATTTTAGTGAGGCAATGCGAACTGTAGCCTCAGTTTCCTGTTCTTAGCTGACAGGAGTGGCACCCGGTGTGTCTTCTGCTGTATTCCTTCTGCTTCAAGGTTGGAAGTGTTGTGTGTTCAGAGATGCTCTTCTGCAGACCTCAGTTGTAATGAGCTGAGTTACTGTGGCCTTTCTATCAGCTCGAACCAGTCTGGCCATTCTCCTTTGACATCAACAAGGCATTTTCCCCTGACAGAACTGCCGCCACCGGGATACTTTGATCCTTTTTTGGACCATTCTCTGTAAACCCTAGAGATGGTTGTGCATGAAAACTTCAGAAGATCAGAAGTTTCGATTCTCAGACCAGCCCGACTGGCACCAACAACCAGGGGGCCAATGTTGCATAAAATATTGAAGCTTCCCTGGGGGCCGCCATTGATTAGCAGACCCCCACCTGCTGTTAGCATTCCATTGACTCCCATTCATTTTGGCGTCACTTTGACAGCGAATAACTTTACATCTGAGGTGTTTAAAGACTCCATTTGTCCATTATTTATTTCTAAAGAAACACAAAAATGTATAAAAGGCTCCATTACCTTGTATCTTACGTTATGGCCCCGTAGATGCAGTTTTTGTAAAAATAGGCTAACGACTGCGTCATAACCACGCGACTCTGTCGCACAGTAGGGAAATTACCGTATAGACAGGAGGAGAAGCCCCCCCCCCCATCGCAGGTAATGGGGGGGGGGGGGTTCAAAATGACAAAATAATTATTCAGAATACTTAGCAAAAGTTGCTCCTGCTGCTAGCTCATGGACACCTCCTACTCACGCTCTCCGTCTCTGCAAGTTTCGGAAGGGAATGATTCAGATTTCTCTTGGCACAGCTACTAGAAGACAGACGGGTTGCTCATGTCACATCTACGTCGTCAAGTTCAGTTTGAGTCTGCGCAGTACGCTCAGCCATCAGGAAGTGAGTGCTTCTAATTGACTTCACTTTTCTCTGTTGAATCCAATGGGGTCGCTGTGTCCAGTTTATATACTGTCTATGCCAACAACCATGCCAAGTTCAAAGTCACTTAAATAACCTTTCTTTCCGATTCTGATGCTCAGTTTGAACTTCAGTATATCGTCTTGACCATGTTAACATGCCTAAATGCTTTGTTACATTCCTGCCATGTGATTGGCTGATTGGATATTTGCATTAACAAGGACAATATCATTATATATATATATATATATAATATGTATATATGTTAATACACATTATGTATTATATTTTCTCAACAAAAGTAACAATACATGTAAATGCATTTTAAATGTCACAGTTAAAAACTATAAAAATACTTGCAAGGTAGCAAAATTATTGTAATGAAATATAGATTGGATAAGTATACAAAAGACCTCTTCCAGTTCAATATGCAAACAATCTCAATAACATAATGGTTGAAAGGTATGGGCACATTCGATCTGTGTTGGTAATAACTTTGCTCAAGGAAAAAAGTTAAATGACAGTTTTAAGTATTAAAACTGTCATTTGACTTTTTATTCCTCATCATTTCTATATTATAAATTATAAATATTACTTATTTATAATATATAATATTATATTTTCTCTAAAAGAAAAAAGCAACTCAGTTAAAATACAGTGAGGAAAATAAGTATTTGAACACCCTGCTATTTTGCAAGTTCTCCCACTTGGAAATCATGGAGGGGTCTGAAATTGTCATCGTAGGTGCATGTCCACTGTGAGAGACATAATCTAAAAAATAAAATCAAGAAATCACAATATATGATTTTTTAACTATTTATTTGTATGATACAGCTGCAAATAAGTATTTGAACACCTGTCTATCAGCTAGAATTCTGACCCTCAAAGACCTGTTAGTCTGCCTTTAAAATGTCCACCTCCACTCCATTTATTATCCTAAATTAGATGCACCTGTTTGAGGTTGTTAGCTGCATAAAGACACCTGTCCACCCCATACAATCAGTAAGAATCCAACTACTAACATGGCCAAGACCAAAGAACTGTCCAAAGACACTAGAGACAAAATTGGCTGGAAAGGGCTACGGGGAAATTGCCAAGCAGCTTGGTGAAAAAAGGTCCACTGTTGGAGCAATCATTAGAAAATGGAAGAAGCTAAACATGAATGTCAATCTCCCTCGGACTGGCGCTCCATGCAAGATCTCACCTCGTGGGGTCTCAATGATCCTAAGAAAGGTGAGAAATCAGCCCAGAACTACACAGGAGGAGCTGGTCAATAACCTGAAAAGAGCTGGGACCACCGTTTCCAAGGTCACTGTTGGTAATACACTGAGACGTCATGGTTTGAAATCATGCATGGCACAGAAGGTTCCCATGCTTAAACCAGCACATGTCAAGGCCCGTCTTAAGTTTGCCAATGACCATTTGGATGATCCAGAGGAGTCATGGGAGAAAGTCATGTGGTCAGATGAGACCAAAATAGAACTTTTTGGTCATAATTCCACTAAACGTGTTTGGAGGAAGAAGAATGATGAGTACCATCCCAAGAACACCATCCCTACTGTGAAGCATGGGGGTGGTAGCATCATGCTTTGGGGGTGTTTTTCTGCACATGGGACAGGGCGACTGCACTGTATTAAGGAGAGGATGACCGGGGCCATGTATTGCGAGATTTTGGGGAACAACCTCCTTCCCTCAGTTAGAGCATTGAAGATGGGTCGAGGCTGGGTCTTCCAACATGACAATGACCCGAAGCACACAGCCAGGATAACCAAGGAGTGGCTCTGTAAGAAGCATATCAAGGTCTCCAGACCTAAACCCAATAGAGAATCTTTGGAGGGAGCTCAAACTCCATGTTTCTCAGCGACAGCCCAGAAACCTGACTGATCTAGAGAAGATCTGTGTGGAGGAGTGGGCCAAAATCCCTCCTGCAGTGTGTGCAAACCTGGTGAAAAACTACAGGAAACGTTTGACCTCTGTAACTGCAAACAAAGGCTACTGTACCAAATATTAACATTGATTTTCTCAGGTGTTCAAATACTTATTTGCAGCTGTATCATACAAATAAATAGTTAAAAAAATCATACATTGTGATTTCTGGATTTTTCTTTAGATTATGTCTCTCACAGTGGACATGCACCTACGATGACAATTTCAGACCCCTCCATGATTTCTAAGTGGGAGAACTTGCAAAATAGCAGGGTGTTCAAATACTTATTTTCCTCACTGTAAAACATAGCCAAATAGCAAAAGAATTGTAATAAAATATGAATACAAATAGAGAAAGAGTTTGATGATAATATGTAGTATAGGCCTAGATAAAAATATAAAAAGACCAATTGCAGTTCAGTATGCAAATTTCACAATAACATCATCGTTATTGCATGTTAAATTTATAAAACCCAGAAATGCACACCAAAACCAAAGCTGAAATGTTCAATAAAGTTTGCAATGTAGTCTGCACTTTGAGGGGATGAAGCTCAGTCAATGGAAGAACCACCAACATACCTGGGAATAGCTTGTGCTTTTTGTAGTCTTCAGAGCAGTCCACCGTGAACACTCTGGGCTGAGTGAGGATTTCACCTCTTGACACCAAAGTGTGTGTAAAGTCGTCTGTCCATGTAAAATACACCAGGCTCCCTAGTCCAGTGACTCCTGTCAACAGCAACAGCATGGACCAGTTACCTCTCCATGAAGAGGCCTGTCTCTGCGCATTTCCCCTGAATGAACACACCATATAAATACAGCCTGAGAACACAAGTCGCATAAATACAGCCTAAGAACACACAGGCCGATGATGGACTGTCAGGTGTGCATTTCCTTCATTCATTCATTTGACCGTCAATTTGCACAACGAAAGGAACATAAGAAATAAATTTATTTTCCACTATGCAGGGAGTATTCTGCATGTAAACAAGGATTTGAAACAACATCACTCATTATTTTTCTGCAAGGCAAAGTCAATGTGAGCTCATAAAGTTTCAGAAATTGAAAATCATTAACGTTACCTCTTAATTTTCTTTTCAATGGCGCTACTTTCTGGGTTTTTACTGATTACTCGTCGTTGTACAGTCATGTTTAATACATCTACCTGTCTGCGTGCATCAACATAACACGTGTATGGTTTCGTTTCACTCAATGTTTGTACTGAACTGCTCCATACAAGTTCAGAGCAGGTTCAGAGTGAAAGCGCCCGGAAGGACGTCGTCAAACACTGGACGTTTATAGTGTCAAAATAAAAGTCTAGCATATTTACGGTATACAGATCAGATGGCACTCTTTTGTATCGTGTGACGGAATTTAAATTATTTTTATGATTCGAATAAATAAATCTATGTTCGAAGCTTGAAAAAAGGGAAAACCAATTAATTATTACAAGACTTTATGCAGGTTTAAGTCATAGACTGTAAACCTGAGGGTCGGTTTTTTCTTTTTCTTTCTTTTTTTCAAAATAAAGGTTTACCATCTACACAGGGTTAAGTTGTATTACTTCTACGTGTTCTTAATGTTATTGTTTTTATCGGTTCTGTTAAAATCTGAATTCATATTACCATAATATTTCAACAGGCTGCCAAAGGTACTAAATCCAACCCAATCAAATTATAATAGTATTATGGTTCATTCAAATAAACTGTAATATGGAAGAAGAGAAATGTACACTACACACTTATTCACCCAACTACCAAGGTTGTTTAGTTGTTGTTTTATTATAATTGTGATCATTTCTTTAGTGTAATTATTTTTTCGGTCCCATCAGTTCTGTCTGCCATCTTTTAGCAAGAAATACAAAATAATACATTAACCCTTTAAAATAAATGGAACTTAAAAAGTATTCTGCTTTAAGCTTTTATATTGTTATCAAATATAGCAATCTGAGCTACAACTGACTAAAAAAAGGTTTTCCAGTGAATTTAACTCATTTGAGGATCTAATAAATAATGTGGTTATAGTTTTTCTATTTGAAAGGGGTGTACATTAATATTTCTTTATTAGCAACAATATTTTGGGTAATTTTATAAAGTTCTCATGAACTAAAGTCCTTGTGATTTAGTACTTCATCTTAATGTACAGTATTTGATATGAAAATTCCCTAATACTTCATCACAAGAAAACACATTGCATAACAAACGTGCATATACTTCCACATAAAGGGAAATTGCCCTGTATTTATACCCATGTACACATAAGAGATAAGGATAATTTCCCTCAAAACCAGTAAATGTAATCAAAACACTTTAATTAGTGAACAGGCCAACTCATACAAAAATAAAACAGTCACTTTCCTCAAACTGTAATATGCCCTTACCAAGATTTCAATGCTTGAAATGTTGAGCTTTGATAGTGGACATTTGTGGACCATAAAAAAAAAAAACTTACTTTCCAAAGTGTTTATTCTCTCACTAAATTTCCGACTGATCAACGCTAGATCGCCACTACAAATCAATCACAATCACATGCAGGAAGCTCTCAAATCAACACTGGACTTTAAAGTCTTTTAAAAACACCATTCTCCCATAAGAACTTTTATAATTGCACACTAAACAGAATAAATGAGAACATAAATTATTTTTTTGCAAAGGATGTGTGAAAGTATACATTTACAAGAAAATCGATAAGATAAAAAAAAAAAGTACAAAACATTGAATTTTAAAATAATATTGCGAGTATTTAACTTATATAATGGTCTATTGCTGGCAAACTAGAAATGGAGTTTGCATTGAGATACTAATCGGGGGAAACAATTTTTGAACGATAAAAAGAATAAACTTCAGTACAGTGGGAAAATGCTCTTTTAATCAAAGATGACTAAAACCTTTGTATGATTGGGCCATTTAATATAACCAACCTAACTTGGCAAACAGTACACTGTAAATACAAAACCGTAAAGACGGTAGGTATACTGTAAAAGTAAACAGCAAACAATACCCTTGATCATACTAAATTTTCTAGTGTGTGTGTGATAATATGATTGGCAACTGTGCTTATTACAGAGCCTCTTCATTACAGGCAAGTTCCTTTGTATCCCTCACCTACATTAATCAGATAAAATGTGCATCCATAAAATGAGAAAAAAAAAAGATATGCACTACAGCAAACAACCGATGAACCATCGACAACCGAAACCAGGAGTCTGTATCACAAAGTTGCTGTAATTAAAAAACTTTAAATGTAGAAGAGCTATACATTTCTACATGACATTTTAGGATTTTATTGTAGTTGTACAACATTCCCTGATGGCCTGTGTTGGCCGTTGAGAGATACAGAGAAGAACAACAAAAAGGTCAGAAGATCAGAAAGATGAAATTGTCCATTTGAAAGAAAAGAAACATTAAAAACTCTCAACTGGGGAACAAGTAGATCTTGCTCAATGTTGTCCCTTTTTGCTGTGAAAAAAAAGTTCCACATGTTGGCCATACACACATACACACGGGCACTCACACGCATACAACCATTTCACACAGCAGCAGCTTCTGATGTTTATTCTGCAGAAGAAGAAAACACAAATACACATCAGAAACTGGTTTATGAAATCAAACTGAAGAAACCAATTACAGACAAACATTTAACACCTCACCTATGTTAACTTCTTAGCCTTGTTGTACAGTGAATCCACAACTTTGCTCATGTTCTGTATGGTTTCTAGAGCTGCCTCATAAGTCTTGTCCACAGGCGGCTCCTCAAATATGATGAGCACTCCTTCTCCTTGGTCAAGGATGCCTGCAATAGTAGAAATCCAACAGACATATGGTGAATAAGCTTAAGACAACCTTTTTCACTCAAAAACTGTGCGTAACTGAAGTGAATTTCATTCAGAGTTGTGTGACAGTCAATCAATGTTTGCAGATACTATAGAAATGAATGAGTGCCATAAACTAAATCCTATATGTCCATGACCTCTAATTAAAACAGCATTTTTTTTTCAGAGTAAGCTCAAAAAAGTAGATAAAACCAAAATTAAACAAACATTTTGAAGATTAGCCAATAGGCTGTCGATTCATTAAATAAGCCGTTTTATGAATTCAGCACATAACAAATAGTAATACATTCAAAATGTAAAATTATACAATCTACTCTACTGCAAAAATGTGGATTCTTTTAATTCAGCCAAGACGTCAAGCCGTGACATCGATCTTCTACTGGTCACGCGTCTTCACGTGATACGAATTCACAGGTCAGAGTTCACCAAAGTAAAATTTAGAACACAGCGGAATGCAAAACTTTTTGCATGAGTTTGCGGTTCCGGTCTGACGCCATCGCATGCGTATGAATGGAAGTCAATAAAACAAAGTGTGTAGTTTAATCGTACCTTTACAAAATAATCACATTATTGGTACACACGTAAACAGTCAATGAGTCCATCGATCAATCAGTTCCAATAAAAAATACAAAACCTGTCTTAATGGAAAAAAGTTGAGAAGACTGAACACAATATTTGGTAATAACATAGCAAATCGAGAGATTTAAGTAATTTTTTGTAGGCCAGTCATTTTTGACCGGGAACACCACAAGAGGGAAACAAAATACTACCAAAAAAAATATCAAAACATTATAGGGAAGTTTTTATATCCTGTGTGAGTCAAGTCAGTAGGTTTTAGTCCAATGTGATAACATTAACTAGCCTTTTCGGGAAAAAGAATATCCTTTTTGGGTCAAAATGTCCAGAACGTAACATGAAGCTTAAGATATTTTGGCGATATCATGACTCTCATTAGATAATTTAGCTATATAGTGCAGAAAAAAACACACAATGAATGGGAAGAGAGGGGGAATGGTATCGGTACACATCTCAGGCTGAACTTCAGTCACCCATAAGCACTATTTGTACAAGATGTCTGCAAAAACCACTACAACATTTTTTAATTTTTACTTGGACTGGTTGCAACTTTTTGTAATGCTCTGCAATAAAATCGTTTTTTTTTTTTTATGCAAAAAGATAAATGACAAATAAAGGTAATGACAAAAAAGACTAACCATGAAACTTTTTGTCCAGGACCATTTGTGACAGTTTCCTCTCAACATCATCCTGTGGGCCACAACAAATAACAGATAGAGCATTTTTTTTTAGAGATCTTAAATGCTTACATATCGATTGTTTCATGTTACAGTTTGTCATATTTTTGGTTTATGGTGACATTAAAGGCATTGTGATTTCCTACACTAATATTACTTTAAATCTATACACAATACTCTGTATGAGAGTGAAAATCTTCTGAAAAGAAAAGAATAGTTCGTACCTTTGAGAGTTTGATGAGACCAGCTATATGTGTAATCTTGAAAAGAGAGAAAAGGACATAAAAATCATAGTCAAATCTTTTAGAGTTGTCAGAGATATGTATTGGTCCTTTTTAAATAAAATATTGAATTTCTTAAAGCTGCAGTCCATTTTTCCTCTTTGTCGCCATCTCTGTTCGAAATCTGCTATTGCAGTTATTCACGGAATTATCAACTTTACGTGGGTTGTGCCTCGGCACGGCACTGCGCGGATGAATCCAATGTTTTGAGGAGAATGTGCGGCTGTCAGTCGCCGCGCCGGTGTGGAAACTGTCATTCGGAATCACAGATTCTACTTTTTGGAAGTATGACCAATATAAGAATTTTCACCAGAAAATGTCATCTGAACAAGTAAGTAACATCCACTTTTGTTCTGACCAACTAATGAAAAAAAAAGCATTGCAGTAAATCGCGCTGATTAACGATCGCTTATATCACGTCAAACCGTGCAAATTATACTTTGTTCTCAAATTGTTAATGTTAACAACATCAGCACTGCGTGACTACATTTAATGCCCTTCCGATACTTGTCCTTGTTTTCGCATGGGCCCGGTTATAGTCTCTTTTTTCTGTAGCCACTTTTCCGAAGTCTTTTGCATTTTACACTGGTGACTGTCATTTGAACCTTTCTGGATCCGCCATCAAATTGATAAGTTTAATTATATCAAGTGCTGTGAGAAAAGGCTATAAATCTCCACCTCCATCATCCTCACACACAATATAGCCTACTAGCCGAGACTCCTTCTTAAAGGAATACTCCACCGTCTTTTCATATTAAACTATGTTATTCCCTTAACTAAGACGAGTTGATACATACCTCTCTCGTCTCAGTGCGTGCACTCAATCGCTCTGGCGCGCGGCGAAACTTTGTTCACTCAGTTCATTCAATACGGGCCAAGCAGAGAAGCTACTAAACACCTCCACGTTTTCCCTATTTAAACACAGTTACTCGCGTAGTGTAACTCGACCTAGGACGGTGACACAAAACAAAACGTTGCGCTTTTCTAAGCGTGTAAAATGGATAACTATATTGTTTGGCGGAATACCATAGCAAGTGCTTATGAGCACTTCGACTTGGCGGAGTAATATCTTCACTCGTGAAAAATCCTCTCACCGGCCCCCGCTCCCTCCGGTGAAGATATTACTCCGCCAAGACGAAGTGCTTACAAGCACTTGCTATGGTATTCCGCCATACAATATAGTTATCCATTTTACACGCTTAGAAAAGCGCAACGTTTTGTTTTGTGTCACCGTCCTAGGTCGAGTTACACTACGCGAGTAACTGTGTTTAAATAGGGAAAACGTGGAGGTGTTTAGTAGCTTCTCTGCTTGGCCCGTATTGAATGAACTGAGTGAACAAAGTGTCGCCGCGCGCCAGAGCGATTGAGTGCACGCACTGAGACGAGAGAGGTATGTATTAACTCGTCTTAGTTAAGGGAATAACATAGTTTAATATGAAAAGACGGTGGAGTATTCCTTTAATGTGTACAGATGTGATGTAATGACGCAAAGACATGCTCGAATTTCCTGAGGAAATCCACCAGTACCACTGGAATTAAAAACATTATTACAAGCTTACCGTTTTGAATCGAGCTAAGGCAAGCAGATAGTTTTGAACACAGGCAGGTTATGTACTTTTAATAATTAATAATTTTTAACCCAAAAAAAGTTACGGATTGCAGCTTTAAAGTATTATATTTACAATAAATAACTAAATGATGCACTTAAGGCTAAAATATCTATGAAAGACACACACACTACCTGTACTCTGGAAAAAGGCTCAATGACCCGAATGAGGTTCTGTTCCAGCAAATTGTCGTAAAGCTTGGTCAAATGCGTGCTGATGATGGGGTCGTCCCTCAGCTCTTTAGTGTACTCTGTCAGGGCCTTCATGTGTGAAAGAGCAAACAGAAAGCTGAGCATGACTGAGACGACCGTTGAAAAATGATATACAGACATCAGTCAAAATCTCACCTTTTCAAAATCTGCTAATGATCTGTTCTTGCTGGCTTGTGCTATACATCTCAGTGCATCGGTCTGATGGAGAAAACAAAAATTATAGGGCACAACTATAAATGAGCACTTGCCTAAAGAGAAAAAAGATTTGTCAGATGTGTAACAGGTTGTTAAAAGCACAAGGCCAAACATAAAAGCCTAGTGCACAGAAGAACCATGAAATGCCTCTGTAGAGCATTTGTTTGTAAGCAGTCATTTCATCTATAAAAAGACACTGGAATTTTAATGAGCTTACCTGTCGCCCAGCATATCGCAGAGCCAGTTTGCCACTGATCAAGGCCTGTACCTCCTCTGGCCTGGAAGAAAACAATAGAAAATGTCTCATATAATCAATCGATCTAAGTGAACAACTTAATTTCCTACATTTGTTCATGTTTATACCCACAATGCACTCTGATTTCAAGCGTACATCCTATGTACACTTGCTGAATCCCTATTTCCCAAAAATTCAACGAGGAGAGGACTGAGTGTGATTAATTGATTTTTTTTATTTTTATTAATCATTACTTGACTAACATTAAAATATAGAGAGACAATATTATACAGATGATTTTAAAATGAAATGAAATTATAGAAAGTACATTTTTGATTTATATATTATTGTTATTAATAAAATATAGTATTTAGGAGTTTACTCAATTTAATGTGTTTTACAAACAGCCAAGTGTTTTACTAACTTGTGGCATTGTTGTTAACTCACAACACAAAGAAAGAAATGATAATTTAGTGGATGATTTAAAAATATTGGATTTATAAATATGTAGGTTGAGTATTAATTCTAATGTAATCATAATGGTGACCTGAGGGCATCTCTGAGGGCAAAACGCTGCTCGGGAGAGTTTCAAGAACTAAAAATAATAAATATATTTAAAAAAAATACACTTAAAAAAATACACAAATTAAGCATGACAAACCAAATTAATATTTACTGTATTAATATATACAATCGATGAAACCTCAATGCTGGCACAGAGGGATGTATAATTCCATTATAAAGTCATTATGATTGTTACTGCTATTAATATTTTCTAAAGTAAGTTACATTTAAGCTAAAAGTAGTTTTATCACTATGTTTCTGTGACAGCTCCAGCTCTCCGACGCAGTGTATACGTCAGTGTCCGAATTTACTCACTTTATTTTGTTCACTCCTTGCTGATATAGCAGTGGCCTTCACTATTTTTTTTTTCATGAAAGCCACACTGATAGGATAAAGTCAGTAGGAAAGCCAATTTTACCGCAAAGTATCAAAAGTTAAATCCAGTCATAAATACCATGTCTGCTTGTCAATCTGTTATCCCTGAACATACAATATGCAATGCAATAAATAATACAGGGTGAAAAAAAAACAACAACACTTTTTATGATTTAACAGTCAAATTTGTAACCGAGACAAGATGATTTCCCTTAATGATAAAAAACAGGATTCCAGAATATATTCATCCCAGAATATATTTAATGACCTTAAGTTATTTTTTCTACAGTAGCCCATCACCATTCCGATTGATGAATCCATGAGATCCATGAATTGTAGTTTCCATGAACGCTAAACACGTGATCGGGTTGATGTGTGTGTGTGTTTATATTAGGGCTGTCAATCTTCCTCTATAATACTATTCGAATTCCATTCCTTATTTTATTTAATATTCGAATAATATTCGAATATTAAATGCTCAAATTCATCCTATTATTAATATTTACGACATTACACAGTCTTATGGATCGCCAATGCGTGATGTTGATCGGTCTCATATCTTCACAGATAAACCATCAGTTTGTCTGTTATTGCCTTTTGGCGGACAGCTGGTAACTTAGCAGTTGAGCCCCGTGATGAGGAGAGAGAGAGAGGCAGAACATAAGTAATTCTTGCCTGTTTTAGCGGCGGTTCCTCGGACAGATCGCCTAGCTTGTCAGGTTGTAAGTTGTCATAAAAAAAATAACGTATATTTTCCTCTCCGTTTTGGCCTTCCGTCCACAATGAGACGGCGTTTTTATTAATGAAAACGCACTCCAAAGTGGATATATTTGAAGACGCCGTTTTCACGTTGTAGTGTGGACTGAGAATCAAATTGTTGATCTCCGTTACCGTGGAGACATTCCTCTCCGCGACTTTTGACAGTTGTGATGATACAGCGTGGATAACGTGCACAATTGTGTTACGATTCAAAAACTTTATTGTTTATCAGACGAAACAAAAGCGTTTAATTTTCACATGTGTGTGCCAAGGCGGCGACAAAGGCAAGATTGCATTTTTTTTTTTTTAAATATACATAAAAAAGCAATATTCGAATAGGAACTTCAGCATTCGAATAGTATTGATTTTTTTAATATTCGAATTATATTCGAATTTCGGAATTCGTTCCAACAGCCCTAGTTTATATGTCACAAGCTTCAAATCGGAATCAATATTTTGACATGCCGCATACTGCACAAATATACAAAGTTTCCCTCTGTTTGTGCTTAATAACCATTCTCCTACATTAGTTCTTTATTTGGGTTACACTTTATTTTAAGGTGTCATTGTTACAGTATATTATATATTTAAGTACTGAGTAATAAAAAGCAACTACATGTACTTACTATAGGGTTAGGGTAGGATTAGGGTTTGGTTGAGGATTAGTAATTATGCATAATTTACTGTTATACTATGGTAAGTACATGTAACATATGTAACAAGGACACTGTGTAAAATAAAGTGTTACCTTTATTTGTTTTAAACAGCAGACTTAATATTTATCCATTTCTGGTCATAATTCGGAGACTATGAACATATGAACTGTTGTGCCGTACTGTTTGTATTTATCACACAGTAAAAATGCCCCTCCCAGCACTCAAAACCAGTTGTCTGTGGATCAGAATCCGAAACAAGGACTGGTGGGACGTTGTCCTGCTCCACTTCACAGACGCAGTGAAAGGAGAATTTAATAATGACGGGACACTCATTTATATGACACTTCATTCAACAGGAAGAACAGCTAGCTCGTTCCAGGCGTCATATGTCGTCCTTTCAGTTTCGGTTTTCAATCCGATCAAGAGTTTACATGTTCTTTCGATCGGATTAGAAAAGGAATAAACCACCCCTTTCAATTCGATCGAAATTATTTGTAATAGAGCTGACACTCTGAGTTATGTTATAGCCCTACTTGTTTCTAATGCTTTTATGAAATATCTATAGTGACTGCATGATCATATCAAAGCCACAAATTAAAGCATGGCTAGCCGCAGGAGGCGCAATGAGCAACACTGATATAGAGTGCACTCAAATGTCATACACTATATAGGGATTAGTGAATGAGTATACAAGGGACAAAGACACAGCTAATAACTAAAAATAACTCTAGAGAGAAGCATTTTGCTTAATATTATTATATGTTTGCTTAACCTGATTTCATTATTTAATACTTGTTGGAATAAATCTGCCGTGAAAACAAAATTATTAAAGCCACCAAACAAACTGGAATAGAAACAATTATATAATTAAAAAGTCAATATAAAAACTGCATTGTGTGCAATATAAATGTTTATATACAACTCAGCTTCCATTTGTGTTGATTATTAAATAAGTTTGATTAATTATTAAACATTGTTTTAGTTTTAAGTTATCAGGTAATTGAAAACTTAAAAAAATAATAATAATAATTTTGGAGCATCACTAGTTTTTACTGTATTATTGATAATAAATAAATGCAGCCTTGAGGAGAATACACTCCTTTTAAAAACATTAACAAAGACTTACCAACCCCAAACCTTTGAACAGTAGTGTATTATTGATTTTTTTAATACATGCTACACTTTCTGTATTTTAGCAACACGGGTCATTAAGCGTAGGTGATGCATTATGGAGATGGATTGTACAGAGGAAATGATAGCCTAAGTATTAGTTAGAAAGTCGGCATTACATAACAGAGCTTGGTGTAACTAACACAATAACTGTTCTATTATCCTGTGGCCTCCCACACACAAACAGGGATAAAATGCAAGCGGTTATCAGACTTACAAGCTGAGCATGATCTTGCAGAGAAGCATGTATTTCAGTGCAGTGACTGCCTTGGGGCTGTCAATGGAATCGTAGCCCTCAAAAGCCTCGAAGAAGTAAGAATAGGCAGTTTTACAATCTTTTTCCTCAGCTGCATGGATGATACCTGGAGTGAAAGGGCGAAAATGTCACATATCAATAAGTACACGTCCGATCTCAAACGCACTTGTAGATCGCTAAACAGAGAAGTGAGACTTGCCTGACTGCATATCAAGAGCTGCCTGGAGCTTTGGGGGACAGTAAATGGCATTGGCGGTGGTCCTGGCTGAGGTGAGGGCAGCCCTGGCTTTGGGAAGGTTGCTGAGAGCGTGGTAGGTTTTACTCTCTAGCAGCTGGACTTCCACCAGCAGAGCTTTATCATCCATCTTCTTCAGCTCCTGCAGCAACTGGGTGCCTGGGGGGAAAGAACAGATCTTATAATGTTCAAAAATAAAATCAAGTGCATCAAAAAATATATAACAGAGTGCAACAAAAATTGAGATATACAGTAGGGTCCAAAAGACAGAAAGCTCATTGAGAATGCATATATTGCTATTTTCTAATTTAATACAATCATACAAGAATTTGCGCAAAAAGTGATTAAATAAACATGATATTGATCATTTCTTATTACTTGGCTCTGACTGATCTCATTGCAAATACATATATTTTTAGATTATTCTTACCTAGATGAAGGGCTTCCTGGTATCTCTTGGTGTCAAAATAGAGTGAAATGAGCCGAGCCTGACAAAAAATGGCAAGGAATAGTGATAAATTATATAGTTGTCTACTGCTAGTTAAATTTAATTTATTAATTTAATTGAGAATATATACACATTTAAAAAAAAATCTATATTATTAATAAACTTAAAGTAAAAGTAATAAGGCCAACAATTATGTTTTTGAGGTATAAGACAATGCAAAGCTCCAAAAACACTGTAATATATGGAATGGCTTGTTGCTTTTATAAAATGTGTTAAAAAAAAATTTTGGCACAGTAATATACAATTCACTTGATGTCACAGTTCTGCATATTTATGCACTTTTATGGCATCCAGTCAGATCTTAGAGTTTGAACTACCCATTTTATATTAATTGTTGGCTTGTGTATTAGCTCTAATCGTCCTGACAGTTCAAAGCTGATGCTCAGTTTACCTCTAGGGCCTGTCTGAGGAAGGTTCTCTTCTCAGCTTTAGCCCATTCAATGCATTCCAGACACAGCTCAACCTCCTGGCCCGTGGCTGCCTCCATGTCCAGAAATAGATCCAGGAGCGAGCGCACCAACCGCGCTGCCTTTGCCTTGCTTATGGAGATCAGGAAAGGCCTCACAAACTTCAGGAGGCCTCCAAGCTCTTAAAAAAAAAAACATACAGAATGATGATGATGATGATGATGATGTGTCAAAACAAAGTAAAAAATTCCCATAGCAGGCACAGAATCGCCCCAGTATGTTGACCGTCACCTGCAGCTTGTCCCGTCTTGGCCAGGAGAGTGCCCAGCTCCAGGATGCTTTGCTCCTTGACACGAACCGCCTCTTCATCATCCTCATGGACATCCCGTCTCACTGAAAAACCCCCCCCACAAAGTTAAGCGGTAACTAAGACCAACCCACCTAAGCCTCCCAATCAATAGAAAGTAATTGGCCTATAGCTTTTGTACATAAGCCGCGGTTAGAATTAAAGATATCCGTAAAAATATAAAATTAGACGTTTTTTTCAGTCTAACACATTTGATGTCAGAAACGGCTGCATACACACACAAATATATATTCTGCTTTGACATCAAATGTGTTGACTGAAAACTTTTCGCTAATCAACGCATCCCCCTCATCAGCCATTGGTGGAAAAAAAGATAACCCCAACTGCGACCTCATGTCATTGGTTGAGTCACTGTTGCCATGTTGGGCTTGTCAAGGTGCTCAAAATAACAGTAATGTTTCACATAGGTCTAGTTGCTGACTCCTTGTAAGACCTCATGTAACAGTTATGGGTTTTGTTCTTGTTGTTGTAATTGTTTTTATTTGATTTTTTTTTCTTTAATTTTTTCTTTTCTTTTTTGTACACAACAAGGAGAGAAAAAAAGTAAACTTTAAAAAAAAAAGTAAAAAAAAATAAATAACAGTAATGTTTTGATAAGGCCATATTATTTACACTTTTCAGCAAAATCAACCTACAAATGACTAGTTATAGTTTCTCTGCGAATTAAAGAGGGTCTGAATAAATACTTAAAAAAATAATTTAATTACGAAAAACATCGTAAAAATAACAAATTAATTATGTCTAATGATCTTAGGTAACGTTAATTCGTTTAAAACCAACTTGTCATTATGTGCGCCATAAAAAAAAAAAAAGTAATAAAAGGTTGAAACGAAAGAAACTTGGGTCTTGGAGTCGACAAAGATTGACAGACATAAGAGTGCAAATAATCGCCACAAGTTTTTATTAGTCAAAAAGGAACTGATTTTACTCTACCAAACTGCTTAAACTAAGAATGCGTGTCATGACATAAACAGAAAGTTCATATATTTACGAAAAAAATTAGTATTTCAGCAGCCAATAAAAGAAAGAAATCTCAGTCAAAGTTGCGACATCAAAAACAAATGTCAAAGATTGTCTTATGGTTGGTGTGAAGTACGTCAAGTTGATCAAGTTAAGATTGTCAAAAAAAGTGAATCTCGAAATAAAATGTCATCGGTTGAGCTTATTATTAATACAACATTAAGATAAATCCCAGATAAATGTGTTAAAATGCGCCTTGGCCTGGAAGGGTGGCTAATAGTGCAGCTAACTGTCCACACACATCGGGCTGTGTCTCAAAACATAGCTAGCTGCCTACCTAGACAGTTCTTTTAGGGAATCGGGGGCGCGTTCGAACGTTCGAGTCATATGTTCGAGCACGCATTATGAAACCATAACAAAAGCTGTCTTCGTTTTATGCTCGATTCGTAAGTTCGAATGTCACCATAAGGTCTAGAAATGCTGTCTGTGTAGGCAGCTTACTATGTTTTGAGACGCGCACACACACACACACAGTACAGTGAGTCAGCACCGCAGCACCGGCTCATGGTACCTTAGCTTCCTAATAATGAAGCATTAAAGTACGCAGAGTGAAAAGTAAAGTTTTATAAAATAATTTAAACATAGTCTTACCTATTGAATGTAAAATGTCAATAGAAGCGTTTCTGTCTGTGCTAATGAGAGACTGAGCTCTCTGAAACTCCACCACTGCCGCGGCTGCCATCTTCCCTATTCAAAAAATCTCACTGCCCACAAGCACTTGCGACCTCACCCGGAAGTGCGTTCATACGTACGTGCGTGCGTGCGGTGGTAGGTTGGGGTTTGTAGTCTTTTGACCTTTACGTTTTCTAGCGCAAGGTGCAGTACTTAAAACATTTACATCTTAAACATTGCTGTTTCTTTTATTTTTCTCATATGTAAGTTGCTGTAAATAAAAGCAACTGCTACATGATTAAATTGACATTTTTTATTATAATTAATGTAAATATTAATCATAATTATTGTAAATATTATAATTAGGCTATTATTCAGATCATGATTTAATTTAGCAGGCTACCATACTGCTTAGAGAATTTGCTTTTGTTGTTGTTGTTGTTGTTGTTGTTGTTGTTTATGGTCAGTAGGTGGTGACAGACCTACCGTCCATGCCATCGACCATCCTGCTTTGTTTAAGGGTGAAATTCAATGCCTTTTTCTGAATGAAAAATCATATCAAGATTTTCTATAGAGATTTATGTATTTTGAATTTCTTACAAAAGGTGTGATGGTGACTTTTCAAACATACATGGCCTACAAATATAGTAATCAAATCCAGAAGGGAATAGCAAAACATCTGCCTAAACTATCAGCCTGTGTATCAATTATTTGAAAAGTTATGGTGCGTTAAGTCCTCCTGGGATGTTTATGAGTTATAAGGGATTCGGAAGTCATATTTACATCAAGTGCATTCAAGTCACATTTTGTTGCAAATAAAAATAGCCTGACAAGGCTACATATCTATAGCACGTACATCTCAGAGATGTCTATTTGATTTGCGTGTTTTCATCCAGAAGATGTATTTTCAGTTTTTGCTCATCTGCAATACATCTCTAAAGACATTTCCTGTCAGATGTTAAATAGACAATTAGAAAACGTCTTTAAGATGTTTATGATTCAGAATGTATGTAAAACTGACTTTTTAAAGATGTTAGGCTAAGCAGGTGCTTTCCAGGTGAACCATCTAGGAGAAGTAATCTTATTCCGACACGTTCCTCACGCCCCAAACTCGTAAACTCGAGTCTTAAAGAAAATCCCGGGTTTCCCAATCGTATTCATGACTTGTATTTATGATGGGGCGCGTTCAACTCGTAAATAAGATCTGTCCGACATGACTTGTAGCACACCATCAGTCAGTCCTCCTGAGCAACAATGTTATACGAGACCATTTAAACTTAAATAATATTTAAAAATGCATGTAAATAAGTAGGCTATACATTACATTTAAATACATATTAAATTTTAAAAATGTTTATTGGTAGAGGATAGGCTATACATTTTTATAGGCCCCAGCTAAATGTATAGCCTAACCTACTAATGAATTTGGATGCATATCATTATAAATAAATAGCCTATTAGTTTTCTCTTTAGTCTGTGATTTGGTCGAAATTTGTTGTGATTGTCAGGTGCATGAAGGCGGGGCAGTGGAGAAACAGACCACAATGAGGCGCTCGAGAACAAGCTTTCTAATAGCAGGACGCAGTGCGCGCGGCTCTGACAGCACAACATCAACCTAAATCCCGTATCTGCTGGTGTGGACCAATAGCACAGCTTCACAGTTCTCAGCATCACCAACCAAAGGAGACATCCAGCATCCCCAGACCTCTGGAGCGCCCACAGAGACCTCCGACAAGACGGGAAGATTGTTTTGTTTGATTAAAAGCTTATTATTTGATTAGATTTTAGGCGTCCTGACAATCTTGAAATTAAATCTTTTACTTGGTGTGGCCGATTCTGCATCTCCTTGATGCGCAGTTTATCAAGGATAAACCCAGACAGCCATTACTGCGGCTCTTGTTTTGCCAAAGCATCGTGGAGGAGAGCAGATTCCTGTAAGTGAGCTGCATTTCATCGAAGCTTCTGTTAAATTTGGTTCATTGTTGGTCATATTTTCAAGGTTTTACAGTATTTATCGAGGAATTGTAAGCTGGTTTGGTAAACATTTATTTTGTAGATCTTTCTTTCTTATAATTGTATTGACGTGATGATGGAAATCAGTGTCGGTTATTTCTCGTGCTCATGTAAACATCGCAGGGAGGATCTCAAATTTTCAGAACCTTGGACAGTGGCTGACATATTTCAGCAACAAATGCATTATAGTGGCGACACGAAAGTTTTTTTTTTCTTCTTCCTTTTTTCTTTTTCGTTTGTTAAATAATCTACAAACATGCATTGAACGAGAATGAGATAGGCTGTTATACTAGAGGTCCCGTTAAATTCAGATTTACGAACGGTGATACAGTGGGATCAGTATTTACAAGAGAGCAGTAAACACTGGACTCTGCCATGATGGCGATGTCTTTATTTATGTTCATTGGCGGGTTTGAGTTTACTGTGTAAAATACAGGCTATATACGTGGGGTGTCACGTATAAATCAAATGTTTTATTTTAGCCAAATGTAGACTACAGTTGAATACGAAGGATTCGCATGTTATTGTGTGCATGTTTGAGTGCGTCAAGAAATAAAGAATTCATGCATCTTACTTGAATCTACGACACAATGCTTGTATGAGGCCTGTTTTCGACATAAAGAAAACAGTATAGGGTAGTACTGTCGTCACATTTAAAAACACAAATAATGGTCTTAAATCATCTTAAGTAAAAAGGTAATTAGGTTCACATGTTCAGAATAGACTACAAAAATATCAATAATATTTCAATAATACGGACATTTTGACCTAAGATAATTATTTTGCCACTTGAGAAAACGCATTGTCCGATTATTTTAATGTAAACAAAAGGCCAAATTGCCAAGTCAACATGCAGCATCACTATTGGACACTACAGGTAGAATATTTGTAGATGACCAGCTAAAATAAAACGGATCAAATTCAACATCATAAATACAAGAAATATATAATAGCAACTAATAGATCAATAAAATAAAGATAAAATGTACTCATATCATATTAAAAATGCATCTTTTAATCTGAAGAGAGCCTATTGCAACATTATACTACATAGGCCTACAACATGCATGCTGCAATTTAAAAAGTCTTTGATGCTAAAATGTTAAAATCAAAATATGCACTACTATTGCTATCAGAAATGTGCCAGGAAAGTACCAATTTAATATGTATGTTTTTTATTGTCTTACAGGCTTTGCAGTGACAGAGTCCTCATCCATCCAGACATCATTCTTCTTTAAATAGAGCACCAACCTAAATTTGGATGTCTTACAGATTTAACTAGTCTCAGGAAGCAGTGGGGCTCCAGTTTGGCACCTTCTTTAGCTGACCCCTAACCTTGAGATTCAGATAACCCGCTCCCGGAACCATGGGAACCGTGCTATCGCTTTCACCCAGCTACCGGAAGGCCGCCCTGTTCGAGGATGGCCCGTCCACTGTGGGCCACTACACGGCGGTTCAGAACAGCAAGAACGCCAAAGACAAGAACCTAAAACGGCACCCGTTCATCAACGTACTGCCGTGGAAACGAATAGTAGCCGTCTCAGCCAAGAAAAAGGGGTCTAAGAAGGTGCAGCCAAACACCAACTACCAGAACAATGTTTCTCACCTCAACAATGAGAACCTCAAGAAGTCACAGTCTTGTGCAAATCTCTCGTCCTTTACGCAGGACCAGTCGAGTCCATCAAACCAAGGCTCCAAAAACTCCAATAACACGGCTTCCTCTGTCAAGAAGGCGCCTCTTTCTAACTCCAACATTGTTCCCGGGACACCCAAGAGGGTGATTGTCCAAGCCTCCACCAGCGAGCTACTGCGGTGCCTGGGGGAGTTCCTCTGCCGGAGGTGCTATCGGCTCAAGCACCTTTCCCCCACCGACCCCGTGCTGTGGCTCCGCAGCGTGGACCGTTCTCTGCTGCTGCAGGGCTGGCAGGACCAGGGCTTCATCACCCCGGCCAACGTGGTTTTCGTCTACATGCTCTGCCGCGACGTGGTCTCCTCTGAGGTGGCAACGGAGCACGAGCTGCAGGCCGTGCTGCTGACCTGCCTCTACCTGTCTTACTCTTACATGGGCAATGAGATCTCATACCCTCTCAAGCCATTCCTGGTGGAGACCTCCAAGGAGACATTCTGGGACCGCTGTCTGTCCATCATCAACTTGATGAGCGCCAAGATGCTGCAGATCAACTCGGATCCTCACTATTTCACCCAGGTCTTTGCAGACCTCAAAAACGAAAGCCAGAAGGAGGAGGAAAGGAGTCGTCTGCTCATCGGCCTGGACCGGTGAGGAGGCTCTGGAGATGTCTTTGGTGGAACTCTTGTCTGGCATTTTGAAAAAAATGGATAGTTCACCCGAAAATGAAAATTCTGAGAAATATACTCACCCTCATGTCATCAAACCTGTATGACTTTCTTTTTTTTCCCGTGGAACAAAAAAGAAGATATTTTGAAAAATGTCTCAGTGTTTCTTAGTCTTGAGAATCAATAGGGTTGTTTTGGACCCCATTGACTTTAACTGTACACTCTTAAAAATAAAGGTTCCAATGGGGGTTTTCACAGCGATGCCATAGACAAACGATGCTCAAAGAACAATTTTTAAAAAGTGTGAACATTTTTATACTATAAAGAACATTTTGTGGAATGGAAATGTTCAATTGGTGTTAGAGGTTTTGGTTTCACTTTATTTTGATGGTCCCTTTAACACATTCTGTTGACTATAAGTAACATTGCACCTACATGTCTATCAGCTCTCATTAGAGTGTTAGTAGAGCATTAGTAGACGGGTAGGGTTAGGGTTAGAATAAGTTGACATGTAGTTGCAAAGATACTTATAGTCAGTAGAATGTCTGTTTGAGAACCATCATGATAGTTAGCAGATATTAAGCAGAAAGTCTACAAATACTCTAATGAGAGTTAGTTGACATGTAGTTGCAAAGTTACTTATAGCCAACTGAATGTTCAAAAGGGACCATCAAAATAAAGTGTTATCGAAGTTTTCATGAAACCATCATTGCCAATAAAGAACCTTTATTTTTAAGAGTGACGTGGATGAAAACAGTTCTTCAAAATATCTTGTTTTGGGTTCTGCAGAAGAAAGAGGTTGAGTAAATGACAGAATTTTAATTTTTGGGGGAACTATCCCTACATGGGTGGACTAATTAACGGGATATTTTTCAGTGGATTATTCGCATTCATAAATATTATAGGAAGCAAAGGGTGATGCTAATGTTGTTTAAAAGGAGTATTGATTCTTTAGCAATGGCAATTGGGTTATTTTGGACCTGAATAAAAAAGAAAATGCCAGACTTGAGTGGACTAAACGCTCTAAAGTAGTGAATATTTAAAAGCACTGACCGAAAAAGACTTCAAAAGACACAACGAGATAAAAAGAACAACACAACCATGAATGTGGACAGGACTCCAGCTGTTGTCTAGCTGACTTCTGGACACTTTGCACCAAGATCTTTGCCACCACTGTCAATAGAACTGGAGGCTGATTCACTCCTATGTCCATGAAACCGAACACACACTGAATGATAAACACATTGCTGTTGCAAATGATTTGTTACAGCCAATTGCAAAAAGGGAAGAGCGTCATAATGTCCGCAAGCCACAAACAAAGAATAAAGGGAAATGACTTTGAGGCCAGCATTGCACAGTGGCTGTTGATATAGAAGGTGAAGAGAGGTTGTCAGCACATTTGTAAGAAAGACCTACTTTATTTTCATCCATGATACAGAGTTAAACAGACCTCTCCTGTGGTTTACGTCTCTGAAGCTTTTTCATTTTTTAAAACAACTGTATTCATCTGAATGCACACACAACCTGGATGAAGTTAAGTACTTTGAGTTTTTTAAGCGACTGTATATGTGTTTAGGGAATGAAATCTGAAACAAAACAAAAATAGTTTATCTTGCTATGCCTGCTTCGATGAGCCATTGTTTTGTCATTTTGTTTTATACTCAGACTAGTTTCAACAGGGGGCTTCTGTACAGAAAAGCCTGTAAATGTATCAAAAAAAAAACAGTGCCATACCTTTGATGGAAATCATGTAGGTCTAAAAACACATACCAAAGGCGGCAAAGTTTGGAACAGTAGGATTGTCATTAACAACAAGTATCTATCGGAATCGTAATTTATTGTTATTTATTAATTATTTTCACACATTTCTCTCTTGCATTTAGAGATTTTAGTAACGTGTTGTACAAAAAAAAAAAAAAAAGTGCAGAAATTAGTTTGATGGCTACCTTTTGGTGAGAATGAAGATTACGGTTAATGCACATTTGCATTCGAATGCATTATTCATGGCGATAACGTCTTATAAGAGCTTAGTTTAAAACCATTTTCAAATCTGAGAAACACCAAGGTAATTCATCATAGTGACAGACGATCGGTTTCAATCGAGGTTAAATACCTGAAACCAATTTCTCTGTGAAGTACTGTTGGGATGTTCTACATATCAGCACTGCAAAAGCAATCATGAGTGATTATCCCATGACAACACGTGCCAAACACAGACGGCATCGAGCTCCGGGCATTCAATTGGATGAGATGTGGTCTATTTCTGGAGATAAGCAACATATTTCTATCAGATTCACATTAAAGTACCAAACAATATTACAAACTGACATTTGCAGGCATATTGATGACATCAATCAAACTGGACATTGGATATTGGGGGATTGTGTGTTATATGATCTATTTGCCCACTTTAAAACATCTCAGCAGTGCTAAATTGTGCATGCTTTCTTTCAGTAGTTATGTATCTCTTTCTTTATAGTCAAAAAAAGAAAAAGAAAAAAAAGAATGTGACAGTCATATAAGCAACCATTATTATGTCTCTGTTAACTCATGCAAAAGCCTGTTCTTCTCATGATATGAAAGTGGGATGGATGGATTCTGTGCGACTGCTCGCCCTGCTGCATTGCTTTATGTGACTTTACGTGCCAGGAGAGGTTTGGATACAGGACTTGCACTTTTCCGTGAGCTATTTTGTCTGAGGAGACCGCAGGGGGTTTGAGGTTGTGGGGGTTGAAGTAGGTGAGCCCTATTTCACCGCTTGCCTGCTATTATTTGCCCCCAGCCCACAACAAATGTGCCATTTTTTTCACTTGCATCACAGAGTAGTCCTTTGAAACCAAGTAAAACACTTAAAAAAAAAAAGAAGTAAAAAAACTCCTGTCAAACTCTCTCTGTATCTGTTGTGTAATTCTTTGTAGAACTGAAAACAGTGTTACAAAAAAAGGATTGCATGAGCGTGCGAGTGCGTGCGAATGCGTTTGTATCGAAGAATGTGACGTGTGTATGTTGATTTTCTAGGATCAGAGCATGGCCGTGCTTATTAGAGGGTAGGACTCTATAGTATCGGGCTAGAGTTTGACAGGCGGGCGGGAGGGAGGGGTTTTGTTCTTTTAAAAAAGACGAAAATCTGTCGCTGTACATTTTTGCATCTTGTTTCTGCTTATTTTTATTTATTTTTGTACTGTGATGAAAAATAAAATGCACTGATCGTTAAAGATACACCACTGTGTGGTTGTTTGAGGAAGGTAGGTTTCAGCTGACATAAAAAAATAATAATAATAATAATTCTTAGCTGGACTCCAAATTGTACCTAGTCACATAGGTTGTCATGAAAACTGTCAGTTTACCAACATAACATCCTTTTTTTCAATTATGTGGTCTCATATTATCATAGATCGGTTTAGTTAGAATACTCATAGCTTCTTAAACAATAACATTTCCCTACTATAATGGATACCACTAAAACAAAAAAATTATTTACAGTAAATGCATTCTATTTTTAAATACTAACCTTAGCTTAACAGCGGAGTCATAAGTCTGTGCCATTTTAACTACAGTATATAGCAATATAATCATAATGTTGATTAAAATGTCACTTTTTAGACGTCTTAAGACATTTGAGCACATATTCAGGAATAGTTTGTGCCTCTATATCAAAATCTACTATTATTTATAATTATATTATGTGGGTTTTTGAATGAATGAACAAACCCAATTAGGGATTGACAGCATCACAGGTGATACACTGTATATATGAGTCGAAGACCTATGAAAAAATATATAAAAAACATAGAGATTGAGTTGGCCTTTCCAAAGAGGTCTGTTTAGGATGAACCGATTCATTAGAATAGTTGTTTCTTCCCTATAGAGTGGTGCAGGTTTGACGTCACTTTGTAGGCCAATCGGCAGTTAGCATCACACCGGTTCCCTCGACAAAAACCCAATAGGATTTTCCCATAGGCTTTTGAATTATCGTAAAAAACAAGCTCTGTGATCAACAAAAGTTTATGATACTTCCACGTTTTGCCCATCAAGATAAAAACACAGATGAACACAGCTTTTATGAATTTTGAAGCCTAAATGCAGTCATCAGAAGTAAAAAGCTAAAGCTAGGCTATAAACTACTCCCACGTCACCACCACTAAGCTTCCCAGAAAGTTTGAGTTAGAATAGTTTATGAGAGCACAATTATAAACATAACAAGGCTGTAAACGCGAACTGAGCTTAACATTTCGGCGTGATGACGTTTAATCTCCTCGACTGGCTCTGTAGTCCCATTTAGCCACTTGTTAGCCACCGCCTTTTTCAAGACACGTCACAGCTTAAAAAAAAATCACGAGTGGACTAATACTGATGTATTTTATGACATAGAATAAAACTTGAAAGTGTCTTGAGCTTGTGTTCACCAGACCTTATTTCAGCCATTTAACAAAAACCTCATTTAAAAACCCATCGACTTCGGGACGATGGGACCGGAAGTGCTAAAATGCTAACTCGTTTTGACCTACAAAGTGATGTCACACCTGCACCACTCTATTGTGAGGTTGGCTACACTGTAAAAAGTGAACAGTTGGATCAACTTAAAAAAATTACTTCAATTGGTAACACCTAAAGAAATTAAGTTTTCTCAACTTAAATTATCACATTTTTCACGATAAAACGTGATAATTTAAGTTGAGAAAACTTAATTTCTTTAGGTGTTAACAATTGAAGTAATTTCTTTAAGTTGATCCAACTGTTCACTTTTTACAGTGTATATCTGAGGCCCAGTTTACATTTGGATGATACTAAGGGGCAATTTACATGACACCATTTTCACCATTTCACTTTTTATGCGTTTTGGCCGTTAATTTACATGACAACGGCGTTTTGGTGACCTGAAAACGTAAACTTTTGAAAACGGGTTTCAACGTGCAAGTTTTTGAAAATGACACCCTTTTCATCTCCGTGTAAACTACAAAAAAGCAAATCTGTGAAAATGGTGACATCATGCACATGCATATTACTTGTTTAGTCTATAAGCTTTTTTTTTCTTTCTTTTTTTTGCATCATACGGACATCATCACAAGTGGTTATAAGAATTACACAAATCAACACAATATAACATTTTGTCATCATGAACATTAAAGGTTCCTCACAACAGACTCAAGGATTTGTTTTCGAAGCCTTTGTGTTCAAAGGATTTGACATTTTCTTAAAGGAAGTAAAAAGGGACTTTAGAACATTCTAAAACTGGGATTATTGTGAATGGTTCGGGCTTTGGGAAGAAGAAATTTACCCAGAAGATAAAGTAATACTGTAGTAAAAGAATGCGTATATGTGAGCGGGCGCATAGTTTATCTTTACAAAGTCACCGCCAAATACTAGTCTGGCATTCATAATACAGCTTTATTAGTCGTTTTCACAGATCTGTGCGAATGGGGATCATTTTGATAATGTTGTCACCTGTAAAAGAAAAAAAACCCTAAATACAGGTGTAAACAGGGTTTGAATTGGCTTTGCAAACAAGAAAAAATGTTGGGCGGGACTTGATTTTGTGATTGGATCGTAAATGGCCATTGCTGTGATGTCATTTGAGTGACAAGTTGTCCTGCCCAACACATTAGTTTTAAAATAAAATGATGTGTACGGATAAATAAGTTATAATAAATACTGCAATATGCCATAAACATTAGGATTGTGTCACAAGCTTGTCCTGTCTTGTTTTGCACTTGGGTGTTTTGTTGTTTTGAGCCATGTGCTCGTGTCCATTGTCTAGCCCCTCCCATCTTGTTATCTAGTTATTGGTTAATTTGTCCCACCTGTTGTGTTCGTTACCCTCCTTTGTTTGCTCCCCTATTTAGTCTCCTTGTGTCTGTAGTCTTGTGCTGTTACGTTGTCTTATGTTCTTGTGTTTTGTTCTTAGTGTTTAAACCTGTTTAGTATTTGTTCTAGTGTTTTCCCCCACGTGGGAGTTTTGTTTATTCTTTGTACTTTTGTTTGGTTTGTTAATTAAAATCTTACCTTTTTTTCATCTGCATTTGAGTCCTCGTTTATGTTTCTTGATTTAAACGTGACAGAACGTAACAGCCATTTGAGGACTCAGCAGTATGGATTCTCGCGGGCTTTCTCCTACCACATGGGACAGAGAGACTTTTAGAGGAACACGGCTGGTCAAATTTAGGGGAACTCGTGGAGGACGTAGGGGAGGAGATACTAGAGGTGAGCACCGACAGCATTTTCCAGTTTGGTCATTCTCTGACCATGGACCGGCGAGGTTCAGCCCCGAGCGTCTTTCTTCGCCTGTTCCCGTGGTTCCAGTGCCGATGGTTCCAACGCCGGTGGTTCCAGCGCCGATGGTCCCAGTGATCTCGGTGCCGGTGGTCCAGAGTTCGGGGACTCCAAAACGCAGGAGGAGAAGAAAGGCTTCCTCTGCAACTGTTCACGTCCAGCCAGAGACTATTCACATCGCGTTTGCCCAGTCAGAGACTGTTCACGTCACGTCTGCCGAGTCTGTGTCACCGGGTAAGATGGCTGCCACTGAGTCTGTGTCCCCTGACAGAACGCCTGCTGAAACGTTGTTGGATTATTTTTCGACGCTGTTTAAGATCCTGGAGGTTCCCGGGAAGGTTCATATCACGCCTGCCCAGCCAGAGATTGTTCACGTCACGTCTGCCCAGCCAGAGACTGTTCACGTCATGCCTGCTGAGCCGGTGTCCCTGGACAAGATGGCCGTACAGCCGGTGCCTGTGCCTGAGCCGGTGGTGTCTGTTCCAGTCCCTGAGCCGGTGGTGTCTGTTCCAGAGTCGGTGGTGTCTGTTCCTGAGCCGGTGGTGTATATTTCTGGGCCGGTGGTGTCTGTTCCTGAGCCGGTGGCGTCTGTTCCTGAGCCTTCAGTGACCGCGACACTGGCCATTATGGCCACAGCCATGTGGTGTGTGTGGGCTACGCACACACTTGAGCCGGTGGTGTCTGTTCCAGTCCCTGAGCCTGTGGTGTCTGTTCCTGAGCCGGCGGTGTATGTTCCTGAGCCGGTGGTGTCTGTTCCCGAGCCGGTGGTGTCTGTTTCCGAGCCGGAGCCAGCGTCTGTTTCCGAGCCGGAGCCCGCGTCTGTTCCTGAGCCGGAGCCCGCGCCTGTTCCTGAGCCGGTGGTGCCGGAGCCCGCGCCCGTGCCTGTTCCTGAGCCGGAGGTGCCGGAGCCCGTGCCTGTTCCTGAGCCGGTGGTGCCGGAGCCCGTGCCTGTTCCTGAGCCGGAGCCCGTGCCTGTTCCTGAGCCGGAGGTGCCGGAGCCCGTGCCTGTTCCTGAGCCGGAGCCCGTGTCTGTTCCTGAGCCGGTGGTGCCGGAGCCCGTGTCTGTTCCTGAGCCGGAGCCCGTGTCTGTTCCTGAGTCGGAGCCCGTGTCTGTTCCTGAGCCGGTGGTGCCGGAGCCCGTGCCTGTTCCTGAGCCGGAGGTGCCGGAGCCCGTGTCTGTTCCTGAGCCGGAGCCCGTGTCTGTTCCAGAGCCAGTGGTGCCGGAGCCCGTGCCTGTTCCTGAGCCGGAGGTGCCGGAGCCCGTGTCTGTTCCTGAGCTGGAGCCCGTGTCTGTTCCTGAGCCGGTGGTGCTGGAGCCCGTGTCTGTTCCTGAGCCGGAGCCCGTGTCTGTTCCTGAGTCGGAGCCCGTGCCTGTTCCTGAGCCGGTGGTGCCGGAGCCCGTGCCTGTTCCTGAGCCGGAGGTGCCGGAGCCCGTGTCTGTTCCTGAGCCGGAGCCCGTGTCTGTTCCAGAGCCAGTGGTGCCGGAGCCCGTGCCTGTTCCTGAGCCGGAGGTGCCGGAGCCCGTGTCTGTTCCTGAGCCGGAGCCCGTGTCTGTTCCTGAGCCGGTGGTGCCGGAGCCCGTGCCTGTTCCTGAGCCGGAGGTGCCGGAGCCCGTGTCTGTTCCTGAGCCGGAGCCCGTGTCTGTTCCTGAGCCGGAGCCCGTGTCTGTTCCTGAGCCGGAGCCCGTGTCTGTTCCTGAGCCGGAGCCCGTGTCTGTTCCTGAGCCGGAGCCCGTGTCTGTTCCTGAGCCGGAGCCCGTGTCTGTTCCTGAGCCGGTGGTGCCGGAGCCCGTGCCTGTTCCTGAGCCGGAGGTGCCGGAGCCCGTGTCTGTTCCTGAGCTGGAGCCGGAGCCCGTGTCTGTTCCTGAGCCGGAGCCCGTGTCTGTTCCTGAGCCGGTGGTGCCAGTTCCAGTGCCTGAGCCGTTGGTGCCAGTTCCAGTTCCAGAGCCGGAGCCGTTGGTGCCAGTTCCAGAGCCGGAGCCGTTGGTGCCAGTTCCAGTTCCAGAGCCGGAGCCGTTGGTGCCAGTTCCAGTGCCTGAGCCGTTGGTGCCAGTTCCAGTGCCTGAGCCGTTGGTGCCAGTTCCAGTTCCAGAGCCGGAGCCGTTGGTGCCAGTTCCAGAGCCGGAGCCGTTGGTGCCAGTTCCAGAGCCGGAGCCGTTGGTGCCAGTTCCAGTGCCTGAGCCGTTGGTGCCAGTTCCAGTGCCTGAGCCGTTGGTGCCAGTTTCAGTGCCTGAGCCGTTGGTGCCAGTTCCAGAGCCGGAGCCGTTGGTGCCAGTTCCAGAGCCGGAGCCGTTGGTGCCAGTTCCAGAGCCGGAGCCGTTGGTGCCAGTTCCAGTGCCTGAGCCGTTGGTGCCAGTTCCAGTGCCTGAGCCGTTGGTGCCAGTTACACCGCCCGAGGGGTCGCCGCCGCCCTGGCCGCCCGAGGGGTCGTCTCCTCTGTCCAGGCCACCCGATGAACTGTCGTCTCCGCCCTGGCCGCCCGTTGGACTGTCGTCTCCGCCCTGGCTGTCCGTTGGACTGTCTCTACCCTGGTCTGTCCCTCCCGTCCCGCCCTGGTCTGTCCCTCCCGTCCCGCCCTGGTCTGTCCCTCCCGTCCCGCCCTGGTCTGTCCCTCCCGTCCCGCCCTGGTCTGTCCCTCCCGTCCCGCCCTGGTCTGTCCCTCCCGTCCCGCCCTGGTCTGTCCCTCCCGTCCCGCCCTGGTCTGTCCCTCCAGTCCCGCCCTGGTCCGTCCCTCCCGTCCCGCCTTGGTCCGTCCCTCCTGTCCTAGTGAAGCGTCTGGTAGCCGCTCCTTTAGGAGGGGGTTATGTCACAAGCTTGTCCTGTCTTGTTTTGCACTTGGGTGTTTTGTTGTTTTGAGCCATGTGCTCGTGTCCATTGTCTAGCCCCTCCCATCTTGTTATCTAGTTATTGGTTAATTTGTCCCACCTGTTGTGTTCGTTACCCTCCTTTGTTTGCTCCCCTATTTAGTCTCCTTGTGTCTGTAGTCTTGTGCTGTTACGTTGTCTTATGTTCTTGTGTTTTGTTCTTAGTGTTTAAACCTGTTTAGTATTTGTTCTAGTGTTTTCCCCCACGTGGGAGTTTTGTTTATTCTTTGTACTTTTGTTTGGTTTGTTAATTAAAATCTTACCTTTTTTTCATCTGCATTTGAGTCCTCGTTTATGTTTCTTGATTTAAACGTGACAGATTGTCAATTTTAATTTCATGGTGATTTGTATTCAGAACAGTAATAAAGATCATTCATACACATGTTAGATCTCCATCATGAACTTAAGAACTATTATTAAAATACCCACGTAGTGTGATTGCTGTCAATGGATGTGCTATAGCCACGCCCACAGCCGAAAAGATTGACAGGTTCAATTGTCGTCATCAACTTCCCAGCGGCAAACAGCTGCTCTCCCTGGATTTATAGCCATGTGCGGCAAATCAATGAAATAATGACAATATATCAGTGTGATGGAGCAAAAGCCTCGGAGTAGACACTTCAAGGGCATGTTTATTTTCACGAGCAGATATTTGGTACAGCGTTTACTTGATTAAAAAAAACAAACTTATGATAAATCAGTTCTAAGATTTCTATGCATTATAATTAGTTTTTAAAGCTTACTTGTTTGGTTTCCATATAATAATATTCATTTCCGTAAATTACTAATGGTTAATTATTGCATTAATATACATATGAAAAGCTATTTTTAAACAAACACTATAAACTGGATTCCCTTTTTGATTTGGTCCAAGCATTCCAACATTTTAAAACATTTTAAAATATATTAATTAAATAAGAGAAATATAAAAATTAGGCACATCATTTGATCAGATCAGGCTAATAGGTAAAATTACAACAAAGAACATAAAAAATCTGGGAACTGAAATTATTCGGCACTTGGAATCACTGGGGATCATGACAAGAAGAAAAGAAATTATTATATATTATAAAATGGTCATATAGGCTATTGTATGTCTATCACTGCCAGAACAAAGCACAAAATAGGCTGGATTGTATGCAAATGAACAATCATATAACGCCTATTATCAAGGTAAAAGATAATTTACACATTGTCAGTACGTTTCAGATTTAGTGTTTGATTCAAGAAAAATAGACCTTTAAAACTTTTAGAAAATGATGTTAGTCCATTTATCTCCTAGCTTTTAACTATTGAGGTAAGAAACGGGGTTGTCCGACAGTGTGTTCATGCTTTTACTGACACACTTTACCAATCCAGGCTAATAGTCAAGAGAGTGAACAGGGACTGAGGAAGAGGATGAGAGAGTGTAGAGAGAGAGGGACAAAACATAAATATTCCTTCCAATGCAAAAGCATTTTAAAGGAAGCACCTGTTTGAAGCAGACATGAGCAATAAAGCAAAATGGAGATTATGTGATCATCATTCACATGCAGACCGGCCGATCACTTGCTCAAAGAGATATTCTATCTTCGACGGCTCACACAAAACTCGCCATCGAATCCACTTTACCCAATTTTAATCACATGCAGTGGAACATCCCTGACACTGCTGATAGAAGCTTAGTGACATTTTTGGCCACGAGAAACGATCCTAATTAACTGATAAAAAAAGATCTCTAGCTACTAGCCATGAACAAAACAATAAAACAATTATGGGAAAACAAATGTATGCAAACACCTGCTTAGAAATGAAGAACAGCAGTCAGTTTTTAGTTTGGCACTTTCTTTGTCAGTTGCGAAAGCTTCAAACTGGGTCAGACATCTTGGGAGTTTCCACTCAGAACTCTGTTGATTTTGTTCTATAAATCAATACTGCTCTCTTTCTCTCTTATTTGAACACATTTATAATGTGCAAATTCGTAATATCAGAGCTTGCTGTTTGCTGCGTTATTCAATGTTGACAAAATATTGAACTAAAAATGGAACCTAATTGAACAACTGGTTGCCTGTTCTTCAAAAATGATGACTTAAGAGTTTGGAGGATTTTTATTATCTTGTGTTTTTTGGTGACAAATGCATTTTTGGCTCATGTAAAATGGCGACTACTATGAATTCAGTCTTTGTAAACAAAATTTTGAATGGCTTTATCAGTACAGAAATTACTTTTTTTTTTTGCTATAAACCAGTGAGGGTGAGTGGATGACTAAAGGGACCACTATTGGCAGCAGGGTCTATTATTTCATAAAATGGCAATTGAAAATAACAGTCGCCATCACTTCCTGCTCTGTGCCGCCCTATCTGATTCTACTCCAAGAGATGTGAAATATGTGAATAAATGACAGTTCTCCGCCTACCTACATTATATATATAGTGCATACAGTACATTACATAAGCTATATCAAATATGACAGTATCCGTATACAACGTGCTATAAATGACCAGCTATATGCAGAAAAATAGAATGGTTTAAATTACGAGAAAGTTTAACGCTCCTCTAAGAGCAGCTGATGAGTTTAAGGATATGATCAACACATCCCGCTCAAGAACATCTGATCAAATTCAGCAGCAACCACAGGACTGCTTATGATCTGTGCAATACGTCGAGACACAAGCAGAGCTGTTCTTCATCCTGCAAGAGGCAATGATCAAAAACCAACATATTCCCTTTCAAGGAAAAACCTCAAAACACAAGCAAGATACTTTTAAAACCCTTCGTATCCTGTTCCTCATAAATATTACATTTATGATTACCCATCATTTGGTTGTAATGTTTAATAAATACACAGAGCTGGGTCTAGTAAATCATCTCCGAGGGTCTATCTCACTACCTTCCTTGTCTAAACTGAAGTTTGGAATTTAAGGATTAATTAAATTAAATATTCTGCCTTGCCTGTCTTCAGGGAAATTTGGTATGGCTTCATTTCTGAGGTTCAACTCAAAAGTTTTGACTAGCACAAAATAGATACCCTGCTGTCAATGTCCTGTTAAAGGGATCGTCTGGGATCCCCGGCCCTCTAGTTGCCTGGCACTGAGAGAATGTATCCCGATCGGCTCTTGGTGAAGTCTGGCTGTGATTGGTTGATCTTGGTTTCCACAATGACAGTGCACTTCCTCCCATTCATACTGCAGTGAATGGGGCTGAGGATGTTCACCTGTAGCTTCCTCTTCTCACTAGAAACAGAGAGAGAGAGAGAGAGAGAGAGAGAGTCATTGCAATACTCCATATGTTCTTGTTTGTGTTTGGGTCCACAGAGCTCTGTGTGCTTGTCTCATCTGGTTGGCTGTTTCTGGGTGGATGGGCATTTTACACCAGACTGTCTCGCTTAGGGGATCAATGAAGCACAAGAGTAATTGGTTGAGAGCGAGAGTGGCTGAGTTTTTAGAGAACGGTGAATGGAAAACTAAAAGTTCGACTGTAACACACACACTCTGCATTTGAAGTCAATAGATCTAACCACTAAAAGCCTCGCTACACCTAGAAAACCCATTAGCTCCATTTATATATATAGAATTTCCACTCGTTTTTCAACTTGTTTTATTTAAACAAAGCAAAAATCTGGGTTCCAGTGAGGTAATTACAATGGAAGTGAATAAGGCCAATCCGTAAATGTTAAAATACACACTGTTTCAATAGTATAGCCACAGAACATAAACATTATGTGTGTTAACATGATTTTAGTGGAAACAATAGTTTACTAACCTTTTTTTTTACACATTTAACATAAGAATTAAAGTACAGTAAATGCTTTTAGAAAAAATATAAACGGCACATAACAACAAATCTGTTAAGACATTTACTTTTAGTGTAGGTGTTTAACTTAATAAATGTCACAAATTCTATCAAACACGGAGCTTACCAACCAAACCCACAATATTCCTTAAATAAACTCGCATGAAGAATTCTTTAACAATATGAAGGTTTTATCTTTGTGTTTATTATTGTAGAACCAACATCTTCTAAATTAGAAGTCTGATTCAGAAGAGTGACCTTTACCAGGCAGCTTATGTAAGAAATCCTGCAGATGATAAACTCTCCATAAGTTACTGTACCAGCAGGTTGCTCCGCCAGATGTTTCTATGGCAACCCAATGAACCCCATCATTTGGTAAGGCTGCTCCAGTCAACCAGCATCAATCTCTCCTATCATTCACAATCTTATTCAAGGGTGTGCAAACTCTGTATTTACTCATTGTATTAGGTATAAAGTACAATCCCTTCAGCTTCCTGTTGAGGCAGGAATGAAAGGTTAGTCGAATTGCTTGGGGTTTAGTTGAGTTTTGATTGTAGCAGCAGGGAACGGCATGAAGACTGTAGATTTCCCCATACTGAGTCTCTCTGTGAGCCGGTATCTCTCACACAGTGCTGGTCGAGCAGACGGCTCTGCATGGCCCACTGGAAAATCAATTCTTTCCAGCCCTCCTCTCCCCTGTGCCTGTGCCCTTCACGCCAACTGACTCACCACCTTTGAGGCCTGCTCTGCTACCCAGAATAGAAGGAGTATTAAGGGAAGGTAAAAGGGGGAGGGGGAGGGGAAGTGAGCACTCAGGAGATGCAGAGGTAACTGGTAAATACAACTCAAGCCCATTTGTCTAGTGCCAGACAGCATCATGACTGTGTCCGTATATATCTCTACACTTTTGCACGTTATTCTGGGATTCTTCAGTTAGGGGAAATTTCAAATGAAACCAACAAAAGTACTTTTGACACTAAAATCACACACTATGCATGTGTGTGTGTGTGTGTGTGTGTGTGTGTGTGTGTGTGTGTGTGTGTGTGTGTGTGTGTGTGTGTGTGTGTGTGTGTGTGTGTGTGTGTGTGTGTGTTAGTGCTCTCAATCAATTAAAAAAAAAAAAACTAATTAAATCGCACATTTTTACTGCAATTAATCGCGAATGATAAAACCAAACATTTTTTTATATTGTAATAATTTTACATTTAATCTTCAAATTAATTTAGCAACTATATAAAGACAGTAGCCTATATTTCTTTTTATGAAAGATGGCATCACCAAAACCGCTACTGATGTCTCTATGAAACTGATTTTTTCCCCCTCAAATTTAGCCATTAATTATAGTCATTCAGCATTACAGTATAATTGAAAGCTATCATTTTGAACATTTCTTAGGCTTTTAATAATATAACAACTTTTAATTTGAGTGAACTTAAAACAATCCTCACATAAATCCATTATAATAAATTCCACATTTACCTGTGCCCTTCAATATATATGAGCAATTTTTTTTCTACTGGCCAAGTCCGATTTTTAACTTGCCCTGTCAAAATGCAAAAAAAAAATATCGTTTTCATTGTTTTTGACCCATGTAACCTTGTAAACAGTGCTTTAAGATTTTTAGGTAGGTCTAACAGGTAGGATACCCAACATACCTGTAAATTAAATAAAGTTATCAAACTCTTCACTGCATCAATTATAAATTAAATATATATTAATCCTTCTTAAAGCTACAAACATTATTCAAGAGCAATGAGTGGTTTTCTCTGTCTTTTGTTCTTTGATTAACGTTAATCACATACATAACAGCAGTGAGTTTAATAGGCTGCTGTCACGATGCACAAGATGCGGATCTGACGCACATCCTATTTTTTCATACATTTATTTTCTGTACATTTACATACATTTAAGACTTCATTTAACTAATTTAACTGTGCTTGCGAGGATACTCGACAAAATGGGCATTTTATAATTTTGTGTGTTTTTGTCCATTCAACATTGTTTGAAGCGGCTTTCTGTGCGCACGAGCCGTATCGAGTCGAGGTTTTAAAATGATTTATATTCGTTTTTATATTGTTTTTACAATGGGAAACCCTATTTTATTTAATGCAACAAAATTCATCAAGTTTAAAGTGTGACAGTGTCTCCAAATACTTTTGGACCACTTTATAATAAAATGACCATCATTGAAATGTAATGCTTTTGTTTTATATGTACTTGTTATAAACATGGATCCTATCGAGCAATAAAATTGAAATAAATATTTTCTCTCTCAGTGTCCATGAGGTTAGCAGGCCAAAAAAGAGGATTTTCTTCATGTAAAAGAGCCCTTACTGACAATTTCTATTCTACTGCCACAACAGCAGATGCAACTGAGGTTCAGAAAGGTGTAAAACGGTCTCTTACGATCACTATTCTGCATCTGTATTTATCTGCAAAGCAATTTTGGCTCTAGTATATTTTGTGGGTCGAGGAAAGAGGGGAAATGGGAGGAGAGAAGAATGAATGCGTGTCTGCAACATAGTCACGCCCCACCTACAAAAATAGCAGATATGCCCTTGGGCTAATCCGTCTTCACATCCTCAAAAAAAAAGAAAAAAAAGAAGCTAAAAAGTATTATGCTTGCTGTGCACTTGAGAGAAGAGAGGCAGCACTGCAGCATCCTTCACTTCATACCGCCCCACTCCAGTAATCAGACTATCTGCCTTCCTCACACACACACACACTTAGACTGGAAGCACCTTTTTGTGGTTGCTATTATTAAACCTTGTCCTAAGGATAAGAACAGAGAGCACATCTTGTGATAGTGTAAATGTTTTTTTCACCATGATCCTTAAATAAAAATAAAAAAACATGGAATAAAATTAGTCAAATTATACCTCGTTGATTTATTAATGAACAATTAAGCTTTGCTACATTTAATTTTCATTGGCATTTAGTTGATTTTCAATGTGTGAAATCTACCAAAAGGAGCATGACGTTCATTGAAGCGCCAGCACATATGATGAATAAGTCAAGTAGATAGATTACTGTAGAAAATAATAATTCAGCTTCCTCAAATCTCTCTGTGCAGTAAAGCCTGCCCTCTAAAACTACTATTTATCAAACACAAGCAGGAGCTTTAGCTTCTAATATGTATCAGATCAGTGGCAGGGCTTCGTTGCCTCTGCTCTTTTTCACAATTTTAAGCTGTTAAGGAGGAGATTACAAAGTAGGTCATTTAGAAGAACAGGGAGAAAAGGCTTAGCAAGAAGAAATATTGATCAAAGCTGGGGCTCTTCTCAGAGAACAGCAGGCATGAATTCAAAAGAGGCAAATAAGAGTGAGGAGGGGAAAAGAGATAGAAGGATGAGCAAGTAAAAATGAGAGAGCAAAAGAATAGGACAGGGAGGAAATAATGGACGGCAAAGAGGCCAGCCCTACAGGGAAAACTGGAAAAATGTGTCAGGTAAGCTAAAAATGTGCTTCATGTGGTAACATCTAACCCCTTATTTACACTGCAAAAGTCTGTGGCGCATCACGGCTCCTACATGTCCACCGGATCTGAATGCTCGTGTTTATACCATCCTCGACACGCCACGTTTCAGAAGCGTCCCAGAAGTGGCTCTCCACACTGCTTCGCTAAAGATAGGTGCCTAGTCTATTTTTGACTGGTTAAAACAGCTTTTAAAATATCAGCAAGATTTCAAGCTTAACAGACACCTGCAGATTTGCTCACTGACTAAAGACAGACCGTTGTGTTCCAGTAATCAGCAACTGAAGTAACAGACAGCAGGTGTTGATATGAATCAGTAATATTTGGCGGTAAATTTGCTGATAGTGTGCAGATACACTTCCTGTTGAGAGTTCACAGAGATCATAGTGGACCCGAGATTACCTGTGCTGAAGGTTTAGAATCAATAGAATTAAATCTGATGAACAGCAGGTGTGTAGGGTGCAGTATGGACCTCATCATTTTAACATCTTCCAGACTTCTCTCCCTTTTGCTGCTAAGGTTGAGGAAAGCCATTCACTGATTCACAGTAGACAATCTGTTCCTCAATGGTCAAACTACAATAGGACAGATGCCCCATGAAAATCAGCACACTTTATACAAACACCACCCATTGTTATATTCCCTTCTGGCTACTGAGGAACTTCCTAAAAGAATCCCCATGGGAGCTGTATAATCAACAAGACATTTTTTGGGACAATACCCTGGGTAAATATCTGGTCACTCAAAGTCATATAAAAATAATCCTTCCTGACTGGTAATGGGAGACACTTTTTAAAACCCAACAAGCTAATATCATGATATTAAGGCCTAATAGCAGGAAATCAATAGTGTTAATGCAGATTTCCCAGAGCGTGGCGGGAAGCAAGGACAGCTTAGCACTTCATTTGCAGCAAGAGGCTGTTGCTTGATCCAAGCATGACTTACCAAACGTCCAGATAATGTCTATATAGCCATAAAGCTCCTTACTGTCATTCATCAGCTTCTGAACATCAAAGTAGAGCCTCAGTAGAGGATCACTGCAAGAGGGTCAGTGTAGGTGACAAGTGAAAGAGGTTAGTTAATAAGAGATGATAGAGATATGAAGAAAGAGAGGATAGACCGAGGAACTGAGAGGTTGAGTGAGGATGAAGGTGCTATGAGTGATTTCAGGTATTTTGCAAACTCCAAACCATTCTCCAAAACCAAGCTTGATATCAGCAAAATGAATGACAGAAAGAGGTTGACTGGACAGAAGAGAGATCGACTGTTTTTCCTATTGACTTAAAAGGCTTTTTCTTTGACTAATGTATTTCTAGCATATACCCTACCGTTAAAAATTCTGGGGTCAGAAAGATTTTTTAAAAGTTTTTGAAGTGCACCAAGGCTGCATATATTTAATTTAATAAAAAAGAATAGTAAAAAGTAAATTTTAAAATGATTTATTCTTGTGATTGCAAACTTTTCCGCAGCCATTACTTCAGTCACATGATCCTTCAGAAATCATTCTAATATTTGGTGGTAGAAAGGAAACATTTATTAGCTATTATTAACTGTGCTGCTTAATTTTTAATTTGTTTATTTATTTATTTTTGTGGAAACCGTGATACAATTTTTTAGGACTTTTTGATGAATAGAATGTTCAAAGGAACAACATTTATTTAAAACAGAAAAGTAACATTATTGATGTCTTTACTGTCACTTTTGATCAATTTAATGCATCCTTGCTGAATAAAAGCAAAAATTACAAAATGAACAAGCAAATATACCCATTAATTAGCAGATATACAAATTTAAAATTTACTCCTTTTCCTCTTGGAAAACTCGACCAAAGTATTGATGACTCATCCTGCACTACACTGATTTTCATCCAATCAAACGTTCTCTAGAATGAAAATGTACCTCCTTCTAACATCACCTAAAAAAAGACTAGTACGGCTAAATATAGCAATTGTGTGTGCTTTTAAATTAAATTTAATTCCTGTATTTCAATTTAGGAAGCAAACAGGAAGTAAAATGAAATTCTAATTTCATTCAATTCAATTAAATCAAGTAGAATTCAAATATAAATTCATATAACTTAAATAAGTTTAATTTTTAAAATGATGGACTACACTACACTATAATGTACACTATATACATATAGAAAAGCCAAAAAATAACACTAATAACTGTAATAATGAGTATTGTAGCAGTAACAAAAGCAAAATAGTCATAATAACAGCTTTAGAAATAGCATATGTAATTGTAAAAGTAATAGTAAAAATAATAGTAGCAATTACAAAGACAGAAACTGTAATTATGGTAGTGGTGGTAAAGACAGCTACACAAACGTAAATGTATAAGCATTTGGTTAGGTTCAATTAGTGATTGGAGAAAAAATGAGAGGACGGTAAAGAAATAGGATGTGAGGTAAAATGGCTGTGGAGACATTAGATGCAGAGCAGGTGAGAGTCACACAGACATGAGCCAACGAAGCATCCTCCCATTATCCCATCTCTGGCTGGTTGGAACGCAGAGAGTGAAAGAATGTAAGACACAAGGGCAGTGGGGGTGGAGCGGTGAGAGAGAGCGAGTGAGACACAGCAATGCAGAGCTAGCACAGGAGAAAGTAGGTCAGATTCATCCACTCCAATTCAAACGCACACAAGTACAATATCATAGCCATCCACCAACACCCCAACATCCATTTAAAACCCCCAACCAGTTCGTCAGCTAAGCCTTTCCCTCCATCAGTTCAGCTCAGGATGACTAAACACACAAACTAATCCAGCTCATTAGATAGCAAAACAAGCTTAATTTAACAGAGAAACAGCTATTTACTGTACATACTTGATGTATTTGAATTTTCTCCAAAGAGAACTTGGAGAAAATTCTAAGGACAAAGTAGTTGGCAGTACAAAAATACGATATAATATATAAAATATAATAATATATAAAATTATATTATTGTGATATTGAATGTACACTCTATAAACCACAGATTTATTTTGAAGCAACACTGTCCAAAAGTGACCCCATGGGTGAAGTTTCCTCCATGAGCTCATTGGCCCTCATTTATCAATCTTGCGTAGAAACGGGCGTATATATTGGCGTAAGATTATGCTTACACTCTTCTCATCGCCTGATTTATGAAGCTGTGCATACGTTTGAAATTCTGGTGTACGCAATACCTGCCCTTGATAAATGCCGCGGCTGAAATCGATCGTCAGTAGAATAACACGCCCCTAAATATTCAAGTCTCCGCTCCCCCCACGCCCTCATTTTACGCCATGGACACACGGAAGACGGCAAAGAAGAGAAACTTCTTTGAGAAAGAGAAAGTGAAACCAGGGAAGTGGAAAGAAACAAAATTGATTTCTAGATTTTTATTATTATTTTTTATTATAATATTTACTATTAATGACGCTTATTGTTATTTAGAAGAAGAATGTCGTTATTATTATTATTTGTATTATTATTATTATTATTGTTTAAAATAAGAAGAATGGCATTTTTATTATTTTGTCAGTCTGAATTATTTTTTTGGGCCTTTCATTACTAAACCCAGTCCGTGCACACCTGCCGGCCCTAACCCTGGCCTAACCATCGTTTCAAAGAATAGTACAACGGCGAGCGCGTCGAGTATAAACGCCTCGTCCGTTTGGGGAGGTGCGCGCGCCTTCTGCGGAGACTCGCGCTGCGGAGCCAGGCGAAAGTATAAACAAGGCTTGAATCGTCAGGTAAAGCGCACAGGCTCGCAACTGAAGGAATACATATGCCTACAATTCAAATGCTTTGGTAAATTCACACAAATTAAACATTTTAGTCCATGTTGCACAAAAATAAACACTGAAGTTTATAATTACTATGTTGTTGTTGTTTTTTACAGTGGGTCATAATATATTATATCTTTTAGTATGTCAATGCGTTTTGTGGTGTTAGGAATTGTTTTTCTGCGCATTCCCGCACTCAAAACGTGCGTACACCACCTCCTGAGCTGGCGTAGGATTTGAGCGTGCCGTACGCCAACGTCCATATTGATAAATCTCAAAGTCACCGTGGTTTTGGGTGTACGCCAGGTGTACGCTGGAAATTTGGTGTACGCACTTTTGATAAATGAGGGCCATTGTGTTTTCGAGTGCTGTGTACATTCATTGAGCTGGTAATGCTGCATGACTGTTAATTAATTGTTCTGATTGATTGCTATGTTGTGCCTGACAGTGTTTAGTGTTCAATGTTTTATGTCTGGGGTTGTTGTTGCTCCACCTACTGGACTGGATGTAGAAGTGCTGGACAGTAGAGCAATGGTGGTTGCTACAACTTTACCGTAATTGTAATATCGTTACTGTAATCGTAATTTACCGTTACTGTAATATTGTTTATAATATTCTTATTACTTTTAATGCAATGTAAAAAAGGCTTAAAATGCAAAAACTTTGTAACACATTGTATATTAATATCGTTCAAAAGAGGTCCGTAAGATTTAATAATATAATACTTTCATTCAAAAGGATCAAAAGTGAACATTTCTAATGTAAATATATAGTAAAGACACATTTATGCTATAAAACATTTCAAAGAATCCTGGAAAAAAATGTCATGGTTTAAACAATAATATTTAGCAGCTCAACTGTATTCAACATTGATGATGATAATAATATGAAATGTTTCTTAAGCAGCGAATCAGCATATTCGAATGATTTCTGAAGCATCATGTGACTGAAGACTAGCGTAATGATGCTGAAAATCCAGCTTTGACATCACAAGAATAAATTACATTTTGAAATATTTGAAAATAGAAAACAGTTATTTTAAATTTCAATTATATTTCACAATATTACTGTTTTTACTGTATTTTTGATCAAATAAATGCAGACTTCTTTAAAATAAAACTGTATCAACTCCAAACTTTTGAATGGTAGTGTAAATACATTATAAAAACATAAAATATTATAATAAATGTCTCTTATGTCAATAGTGTGTAGAATAAAAGGTTCCACCTGTCTTAAAACTTCAAATTGTGTAAAAATCTAAAGTAAATTGTATTATGAATATTACATGAATATCACATGTATTATACTTCACTAAAAAACAAATGCAGAGGGAACTTTACCACTGAAGCGCATATGTGTGTAAATGCACAGTGAAGATTGCAAATTCCCACTTATTTGTTTCGCTCGGATGGGGTGAAATGAGTTTTCCCTCTGCAGGCTACTGTAAGCGACTAATTTACATACGAATTCCAGTATAATCACTGCAACAGGCAATTCATAGCAGCCTTTACCTTGAAAGGGTAGGCAAATGGAGCTATTTAGAGAAGCATCTCTCTCTCTCTCTCTTACTCATTAGTATTCTAAACCGGCAGGCCAACTAATGGACTAAATATCAGACAGACATGGATCGTCTAGTTGCTATGGGAACTGCATCTGCAGCACCAAGAGTGAGGTGAGGTGAGAAATACAGAGGAAAAAATAAACACATGGAATGAGAAACAGAGCAGTGCATGCAGGTTCAGAGAAATAATGGACAAAACAGCAGAAGGAAAAGCAAAAATGAAGCACTGGAAGGACAAGAGGGGTAAAAACTTGACAATCTGGAGGCTGAAAGAGCGTTCAGCATGAAGCATGACCTTGCTGAAGGACACAGTGATTGGAGCCAGCACCTCAACACAGAGTCACTGGCAACAGACTAATGAGGCCTGAAAAAACGTTCACATTATTGTGTGCATTTATAATACAGCACATTAGGCACAGAGTAGCTTCCTGCCCAGCTCGATGCTGTATCATGCCCGTTTCTCATTACACTGGCGCTAGAACACACACTTAAGCCAGCCAGTGACTTTAGAATTAGAAACCTGATCCCATCAATGGAAGAAATTCACTTATGCCTCTACTCGGAAACTCTTCTCTCAGAGTCATGATTGATTTATAAAAAGAATGAAAAGTGCTGCAGCACAAATAACAGTCTGGACAGAGACACTCTTATTATTGGTATATTTTGTGTTTTCTACACTGACAACATAAGTTTATGGAGATTATTGTAACTTTTTAGAAGAAAGAAAACGATTAGCCAGACTGTAATGTACACTACAAAGCAAAAGGTTTGGGGTCAGTAAGATGTGTTTGGATTAAGTATTTTATGCTCACTAAAAACAGTAATATTGTGAAATATTATAAAAAATAAACTTTTAATTAATTTTAAATTGTAATTTATTGGCAATTTAACTTGTTAATTGTCACACAAATAGAAAAAGATGGTGAGGAAGTGGCCAGAACCACTATTATCCCTGTCCCATCATGCCTTGCAATCAGGTATCAACCTCAGGACTATTGCTGGACTACTGAGGATTGCTGTAAATTCCTCTTCTCTCTCACACAAACACACATATTCAGAGTCTTTGTCTAACAGAGTTACAGAGAAGTGCAGATTTGAATCTGGCCCAGTTTCGTTAATGATGGGATGGAGGTCATTCTGAGGCACTCTGGGTAATAAGCACGCAGAATGTGATCAAAGAACAAACGGGGATCAATAAAGAGTAATGGCATGTGATTTTGCTGAGTTGAGAGATTAAACAAAGAGAGAAAAAAGCAATAAAGCGAAGCCCAGAAGCCAAAAGAGCAAATTTCATATCAGTAACTGCTGATTATTGTGTAAGAGCATTTCAATGACCCTGTGACCTTCTATAAGCATGTCAGTATATAATTACAGTGGCCCCACACTTGCTTTCCTACTGCCTGAAGCACAAGTCTTTGCCCCCCTAATCCTTAACGCTATAATGATGTCAGAGGTTCAGAAACGACACTCACTCAGACATCCAAACTCCTGGTCACTCTCCCAGGAGCTTTGAAACAGGATTTGAGTCCAAAAGGCACCATTCATTCCCTCAGAGAAGTGTTAAAAGGAGACAGACTTAATGGATTCCTGTAGAGAACTCTTTCATTTGATTTCACTGGGCCTTTTAGTTCAAGCTACAGTGATCAATAGAGACAAGGGTCTTCATTCAGATGAGACACTAGCTGAGCTGACACCAACACCTTTGTTTCGAGCCCAATTTAAACAGATTAGACCAACACACTGGATTTGGCATCTCACAGAGGAATTCCCTCTTTTGAAAGAGTTACACAGGCTAATAAAAGGAGACTCAGGACCTTTCTTGCTGCAACAAAGTAGTCAACAGAACCTCAAGACTCGAAATAGTGTAGCTAATCCTGATCTGGGTCTTCACACGTTCTGTTTAGTGCATGAGTGAAGCGCTCCTTGATAACTGTGACAGGATGAGTGACAGCTACGGTGATGCGGACAGATGTGTGCGAGCGTGTGCGCATGTCGGCTAGAGAGTGTGTGGGTGTGTGTCTGTCGGGCTGTGGCTCAAATCTCTTTGAATAATGCTTAAAGGCAGGTGTGATAGCTGGAGCGATGAGGCATTCCCTCTGTAGAGAGAAAGAGGTGCAGTGCTTCCTGTGTGCTGTGCATGCCAATGATGAAGAGCCCGGTTAAAAATAGAGCTGCAGTCACACAATCTTAAATATTTAATCTCCTACATCTCATCCCTGGAAAAGAAGAGAGAAAGTAGGGTAGGATAAGAGAAATACTGAGCCTCCACAGGCAGCATTTTAAAGGGATAGTTACTAAGAAAAAATGTAATTGTCATTAATTACTCACCCTCATGTCATTCAAAACCTGCATGACTTTCTCCAGAGCATTTTTTGATAAATGTATTAGTTTTATTTTCCATGTAACTAATGAACAATCAATGGGAAAGCTTTTTCCTCCAAAGCATACATTAGCTTTGTGTGATGAATAGATGGACATTTACAAATGCAGACTGAATTTGGTTATATAACTAAAACTATTGGAAAAAAATCTGTTAATTGAAATATAGATGAAATTAAATATGAATATTAGATGAAAAATATTAGATAAAAAAAAACTAACTGAAATAATTGAAGTTGAAGCACAAACTACAAACTGGAAAAAGTACAATTAAAACTGAAATAAAAATAAAGTTAACATAAGTAGTAATTTCAGTGTGTTTTTTTTTCATACAAAACATTAAGCTACAGAATACTTCCATGTAAGAAAGTAGAAAGTCATTTGAGAGTTTACGATTTTTGAATGGCATGAGGGTGAATAAATGATGACAGAATTTAAATGTTTGTGTGTACTATTCCTTAAGTAGGATCCCAATGCAAAGGTTGCTCCACAAGACAGGCAGCATAAAAGTAAATGAAAAATGAATGTGTACTTCACTTGAGGTTCAATGCTGCCTAAATAGACAGCAGACAACGAGGCAGCTTACTAAGTTTTGTAACTGGGCAAGAGAGATGCTGGAACAATGGTGAGGATAAACAAAGTAAGTTTCAGAGAAAAATAAAAATGTTGAGAGATAAAATGGGCACTTAGAGAAATAATCCTCTTTTTACATAGATTTCCATTTGAGATATCAGAGACTTTGTTAACAACAGTCTTACTGTAGATAAGAGGGTTATGATTTTACTCGCATATGGCACAGACTTTGCCAGTCAGACTGATTTTCTAAACATGGGATGTTCTTCCGATCTATTAATAGCACAGAAAAAAAACGGTTATGTCTGCAGTTTTACCGTAAAGCCACTCTGGCAGAAAGTCAAACTAGTTCAGTGTCAAACCTCAGCGAAACGTGCCCAGAGATCCAAACTCACTTAACGTCCACATCATGCATAATGGCATAGGTTCGGTATAACTGAAAATAATTTAAACTGACTACTATTTTTGTATTACTACCTCTCAAAAGCTGCTGTACAAGCTCTTTCCTAGATGTCACCATTGAAATCGCAATAGTGAACTGAGAGAGGAAGGACTAGTGTCTCTGCGGTGGCTAGTGCTCAGGCTGATGTGCGGGACAGCAGAGGAGAGATAAAGGTTAAGTACACATCTACAGGGAGAGGAAAGCAGCAGAACACAGCAGCCTCAGAGCCTGGCCTTTTGTTCGGCGAATGGATCACGCTGATGGATGGATCCAGAGAGAGCTTACGGCTGCAGGTCATTAGCAACGAAACGTTAGCAAGGTGTTTTCTGAAAAACACCCTGCTTGGGGGACACAGGGCTTTATTTACAGGAAAAGCAGCGAGGCATCTTTGTAAGGAAAGTCGATATCACACGTTTACATGCACAGTTGTAAAACGGTCTTCATCTATCCGGCCAAGTACACATGATACGGAAGGGCCTTATTTTAACGATCTAAGCGTATGGTCTTAAGCGCACAGCGCAAGTGCACTTAGGGCGTGTCCGAAACCACTTTTGCTAGTTTAACAATGGAAAAAATGGTCAGCTGCTCGGCGCATGGTCTGAAAGGGTTGTCCATATTCTCTTAATGAGTAATGGGTGTGTTTTGGGCATAACGTGCAATAAACCAATCAGAGTCTCATCTCCCATTCCCTTTAGAAGGCAGTTGCGCTCGCACCATGGCGGATTCGCAATTAACATGGCGGAATTTGCAAGCGGAAAAACTGAATGCTTCTCTAGAGAGGAAACAGATCTGCTCATGTGCGAGGTTAATGCGCTCAAGCAGACCATCTACGGGACAAAGGACCCGCCTATGGCGCACAATTCTAACGCGCTCTTTAAATAACAAATAAAATATACTGCGCCGTCTATTTCAGTTGCCTCAAAATAGTAACGCGCCAACAATGTGCCTGAATACACCTCGTTTTCTGACCAGCTCTGAAATGGGCCATGGGTCCATGGGTCCTAGTCATGGGCACACAAATGGGTGCAAATGCATTTGCTATTTAAACTATACATGATACGAATGGAATGGCAGGGTGTGAAAATGATAACTGCGTCAGGTTGAAATTAGCAAAACAAACTTGCATCGCGCCTGGCACTGCATTGTGTCGGGTGTATGATAGGTCCCAATGTGTTTTCGAATATTTGAAGGATTGAATACATGTTGTGCTTCACCTCTGTATTTCAGAGCAAGCCTGAGGCCAATTGTAGTCTGATTAATGTGTATACTTTCTGGACAAAGCCTAGGTCTGTTATTGTGCATGTTTTTAAAGGTTGTTTCAGGGCACTGAAATCTCTTGGCTTTCCTCTAATCTCAGTACATAGACAGACACACTCTACATACCTCAGATAACCTTTTGAGTCCATCAGATTTTTTTCGAATTCATAAGCCATACAGAAAAAAAAAACATCAAAAGGGCTGTTATAGTGTCTACCGCCTGTAGATTTCAGGAAGTGTAACCCCTTACCCATCACAGTATGACACACTAGGACATCATTTAGCAAACATCAAGCAGAACATCTATCTCATTTGGCAGCTTCTTTGAAGCATAAAGTAACTCTCAAATCTAGAAGACACAATTTTTTCTACCGCATCATAAAAAGCCAAAGGGGGTACCAATCCAACAGGGCTAAGCTGGCTGCTCTGTCCTTAAAAGCCCTGAACTGGCTCTACAGAGAAGACAGTGGGTGAATTATTATAGTTGGCATTCTTAGCCTTATGTGCCCTGGCCCTGTTCCCAGAGTCTTGCTATCTCTCCCAAATCGCTCTCAGGAGCGCCCCTTGCTGGTGTCACCTACCTTTTGAAGTGGCTGAGCATGGTCCCCACAAGCTCTCCAATGCGGCTGTCCCCCGCTGGCACCATGCCTTGCAGGCACACGATTAGGTCCCGGTTGTCTTTGGTGTGGAAGACGACCAGCTGGTCCTTCCCAGGGGAAACGCTCACTCCGGTCACCTGAGACAGAAAGAAAGGGTGATGCGAGTTAAAACCGCACTCATACAGACACAGCAGACCAGTGTTCACTAATAAGCCCTGCCATAATTTAGTTCTCATTATCGTCAACCTGCTAATGTGGGCCCAGGGTTTTGGAGGTGCACTCACAGGAAACATTACACATCTGTTGGTACACTGAAGTGTGGGAGCAACTAATAATTTACTGTGTTACAATGAACAAGGTGAGATGCATATTTCCAGAGCAGATGACCTTTAAAACCAGTGTTATTTTAGTATAATTAATATACAATCATAGTATTCATAAATATTTCTTATGAACTTGTATTTTTATATTTTTATTTCTATCCCGCTTTAATTTATTTTTTTATTTCCCTTTTAGTTTTAGTAATTTTAGTACATTGACTGAAACTTTTGGGACCATTTCTTATTTTCATTTAAGTTTAAGTTTTACATCTAATGTTTATATTTTATTTCAGCTTCATTTCAATTAATTTGTAACAGTTTAATATTAGTTAATATTACAATAAAAACTGGTCAAAACAATAATTTAACATGGGACTGGTGATAATTAAAGGGATATTAGATGTTTGAGTGTGGTGGATTGGTGCTTGGGACCTTGGGTTCTAGTTCGCCCATGTGTCAGAACAGACTGCAAAGTTCAATGACTTTACGTTTCTATTATATGCTAAATTAAATAATTACAAATATAGTCAGGCAATGACAAGGACTTAACTTGAAAACACCAAAACTATCATCCATTTCAGTGTATGAATTGAATTTCATTTTCACATTTTTTGTAGGGCTTTAAGCAAAAATGTTAAAAATGGCAAAAAAATCTAGAGATTGTAAAATAAAGAAAATCATTTAAAAAACATTTAAAAGACAATTAATAATTATAATACCGTTGTCTGCCATTTCAAAGTCAGTCTGGTTTAACCACCATACAGGAAGCCACTTTATTGTCATTTGACAAGAAAACCGTGAAACAGAATATGATAGAGCTGTAGACTCAGCAAGTCTCTTAAAAATGTCAGATTTTCATGTCACTTTTTATGACATGGAAAGGCTAGTTCAGGTTGGCAAATGGATAAACCACACAAAAAAAGAAGTGAATACAAGAATTAAAAAATTCATGGAATTTGTAATAAAAAATTTTTTTTTAAAAAAACAATAATTGAAGACGTTTCTGGAAATAAAGATTAGAGCATTCACTTTTCATGGTCACACCACTCAACAATTTTTGTCGCAAACTTTATGCTGAAAATTTCATAAATGTTCTTCAAAAGTGTTTGAAACCAACATGAATAATTTCTAAGACCTAGACTTTCAGACATACTTTTTTGACCCAAATACAACAGCATGCCTCCGCACATAGCTGTTCTTATCCAGATGAAGCACTTCAAAATGTGTGATGCAGTTTCCTTGAGGTAAAATTTCTTTGTCTTTCATCCTCTTTATCTCTCTCTCTCTCCCTTATCCACCCAGATAGGGGCTAGGGTTCAACGAACACAGTCTGGGCTAAAGTAAAAAACAGCTAGGGGGAAATCGAGTGTACTGACTCCCCCGTGGATCAGTATTCCTGGGCAAAAATCACTAGCTGAATAGATTAAGAAACTAAGGATACTCTACCACATCCAAAATCTTGGTGATGGGCACATAGAGAAAAGATGCAAGAGGGCGACAGCTGGTGTGACCAAATTAGGACCGCATTTTAATACAGTCATTATGGGATGCCGGATATGAGCAATTTGTCACTTACAGTATGAGTAAATATTTAAAGAACAGTTACGAAAGACAAATGTGAGCATGACACTGATGACCAGGCCAGAACAGGTTGTGATATCCCGATATCCATATAATGCTAATGGAAATATAGAAACCGGTAGAAAATTAGTCACATTACTACTGACTTCCTGTGTTTGAAAATGATTGAAGGAATAGTAGTGCTCCCACTGTTATGTCAAAGATTTATTAATAAGTATTAGTATCATGCAGTGTGATTTTGTGCACTATAGGCTACATATCTTCTTTTTCCCCTTTTATTATTATAATTTCTAATCGTCATGCCGAGATAAATGAACCAAACAAACAGCATTCAGGAAAATATATAGAATACAAAGAGGTCTATGAAGCGTAAACAGCCTGCAACAGGAGAAAAAGAGATAAAAACAAAGAAAGACCACAGAAGTGCGAAGACACAAGCAAGCCCGAGCAGAAGGAACACACAGAGGAGGCAAATTTGTGCACATGCTGGAACGATACTAGACATCAGCTGATCTCCCCTCCTGCTCCGTCACCATGACAACCCCATCCCCTGGGATGTTGGCATGACAACACTGGAGAAGGAGATGGATGAAGGAGGAGGAGCGTAGCTGAGTTGCAGAGTGGATTGTTTTGGGGGGGGGGGATTAACGTGTTTTTTTTTTTTTTTTTGATAATATCTCTGTAATGTTTTTTTTAGGACATGGTTCCAGCCCAACCATTTAATAATGCAATGAGTGTCCTTGATATCCTTTTGTCTTTGAGGTGCTAGCCGTCATATAAATCATTTGATCAATTTCACTGACCTGTGCGTTCTGTGACACTGGAGCAATAAATAAATGTGAGGGGCAGGAAAGGTTTAGCTTGGCAGTGACCTTTCCCTAATCAAGAGATGATAACTGCTCTTTTCCAGCATTAAAAAATCAGATATTTACCCACCCACATTAGGAAATTTCTTATCCGACACACTGTGCATATAGTCAAAGCAATACAAAAATGCTTATAAATGCGGTATTTGTGTTGAATGACGAACAAAAGAATATTTAACTGAACGCTGTTGATAAATTTAATTGTCACTTTCCCAACTCGCTTTTTTATTTTTTTTATAAATATACATTTTATTCAGCAAAGGATGCATTACATTGATCAAAACAGTAAAGAATTTTTTCTCGTTACCAAAAATTATATTTCAAATAAATGCTTTTGATCTTTCTATTCATCTAAAAGATGCATCACGGTTTCCACAAAAATATTAGGCAGCACAACTATTTTCAACATTGATAATAATAAGAAATGTTTCTTGAGCACCAAATCATCATATTAGAATGATTTCTGAAGTATCATGTGACACTGAAGAAGATTCAGCTTTACCACCACAGGAATAAATTACACGTAAAAAAAAATAAAATAAAAATATTCAAATAGAAAACAGCTATTTTATCATTTGTAATAATATTTCATATTACTCTTTTACTGTATTTTGATCAAATAAATGCAGCCTTGGTGAGCATAAGAGACTTCTTTCAAAAACATAAAATTACCGAACCCAAACTTTAGAACAATGGAATATATATATATATATATATATATATATATATATATATATATATATATATATATATATATATATATATATATATATATATATATATGATTAAAAATATAAATATTACTAAAGCTGATATGTTTACTGATACAATATATTTATTGATTCATTCAATAAAAATAAATAAGTAGCTCAAGCACTCAAAGGTCTAAACCCATTTAAAACTAATCCCCGAGACAAAGGGTTTGCTTGACCTGAGCTATATTTCAAGCACAACAGAGAATTAATTTAGTGTAAAGCTATGTTATGTAAACTGACCATGACTGGAAAGACTAGATGATGTACCAGTTTTAGCACAAGATAAAACATTTTAGGTTTACAGATTAAAACAAACTTTATTAACCCAGGAAGTATATAAACACAATTCATTTTGATTTTAACTGTGAAGAAAATTACAGTACTACAATCTGAATAATCAAATAAAAAATCTTGATTGCAACCATTCTTAAAATTCAGTTGTGACTTTTGATATTGAATAATGTGATTATCATTCTCTTTAAACACCAAACTGTATTTAGCACTCTAAATATGATTGACGGTCGTATTATGCTGCTGTTCGAATGCAACCTATGATTACTTATGTAAGAATAAGGTAAATATTTACATTATAGAGTGGGATGCTCTTCATGGGCTTGTACTGCTTGACGGGGTCCATTTTGTAGAGGTGGCGATCGGTGATGAGCAATGCTCGGTTCTCTGCTTTATTGAAGCGATTGATCTGTTGACATAATAATATTGCATAGGTTAACAACATACAAAGCAAACACCTGCGACTTGAGCAATGATACACATTAACTGTGAGTCAGAGAAGTCTGAACCGATTATAATCAAGGACATACTTTGCGGACATTGCAGGAGAAGAGGATTCTCATGAACTTATCTTTCCTCTGCAGATCACTGGACACCAGAGTAAAAGAAGATGCTGTCCCAGGACTGTCCCTTTTCTAAGAACAGAAAAAAATTGGTGTTAAACATTCTATTTATTTTAAACCACATGTTAATCTCAGACACATTGCATGATTTTAAACACTAACCAGGTAGTTGCCCTCCCAGGCTCTCTGCAGTCCTAGATCTGCTCTCTGCCCCTTCAGGCACTCTAATGTGGCCACTTTAGCCCTGACCTGCATCATCTCCTCTGGAGACAGGTCTTTAATGAGCGTCCAGGCCCACCATCTAAAATGATTTCAAATAAATATCCTAAACATAAGTCCATCACCTGCAATATACACCGTAATTGTTACAGGAATGTACTGTAGCTTCAAAAGTCCATTAAAATATACTGAAACCACACTCAAAATGCTATTCAAAATATAACTTAAACCTGGAAATAAGCAGAAAGTTTTCTGGTTTAAAAAAACAAATGTGAACAAGGAAACAGAGTAAAATGAGTTTAAAAAAAAAAATCAATAATTTAAGAAAAAGTGTGCATGTTAAAGAGGTCATGACATGAGATATCAAATTTGCATACATCTTTTGAAATATAAGAGGTCTTTGTATCATTAAAACATCTTGCAAGTTTCATAGTTTAAAACAAAGCATCTAATTAATAAAGCTCCAAAAAACGGCTCGTTTTGATATTGCGGGATCTAATTATTAGCTTTTTGTGAAGTTTCCTGACAAACCCACATGAGTTTGCGAACCCCAGTTTAAGAAACCCTGCATTAAAGCAAAAGGGGGAAAACCAAATACTGACGAGAAATAGTGGAATTTGTGTTAATTTCAGTTAGATTTTACACTCAAGTTGTTATGCTGATAATATAATTTGTATTGAAAAAATTGCTTACATTTTTTTAGATGCTGTAGGTGCAAAACAAATATATACTGATGAGAAATTGTAAAATTCCCATCAATTTCGGTAAGATTTTATACTCAAGTTGTTATACTGTTATATTTTTATAGAATTATTATTATAATTATTTTTTTTTTTATGATGTAGATGCACATCTGCTGTCTGACTAAAAATCTAAACACCAGGAATATTATTTTGACTTTCAGGCCATTTTCTACATTGTTTTCAGGGTCAGAGCTGTGTTAAAGCTCTAGTGAATACATCTCCAACAAGGCTTTGATCCAAAGATCAATATGTGCTTCAGGCTCAACAGCCCTGTTGAACACAAGAGAGCCTTTCCATCCTTAAAGACCTAGGAAATACACAAGCCAATAGACAAAAAAAAGAACATTTCCTTGTCCAACAATGATAAAGAGCTGAAAGCACTGAAGTGAGTCAGAGACATTACATTGTTATAATAACATTAGGCCAGACCATGTTCCCCGTCACACGGCTGACGTTAATGCAGAACAGCTGAAGCCATACATGACTACCCCATGAGTCACGCAGAGCACCAGTGAGCCTGTCCACTTCCTGTCCTCTGTAACTCTGACCTGTTGTAGATGTTCCTCAGCGCCTCCTCAAACTTCCGCAAGACCTTGGGCGGTGTGGGCCATTTCACATGTTTGCCATGATCCTTCATGCCGCGGACATTTTTGAAGCGCCGGTTGACCTCTCGGATGTACGACTTAACCTTGTATCGTCTGTACGCCCGAATGATGATCACAGCGGCACGCATGCGGCGGTAACGCCTTCTGGCCAGTGTTCCACGCCACACCTGAGTGAAAGAGTGAGATAAAAAGAGTGTGAGTGAAAGATCAAGATTAACATTGTGACCTAATGCAAATATCACAATATCAAAGCTGAAAATGTTGGGCAATCTCAAGGCAAATGCAAATAAAGACATGACAAAAGCAATATCAACAACAGACCTTTACTTAATCATCTTCTGTACACAATTTTTATCATTTTCAACATGGTCAACTAAAAATATTTCTTTTTTGACTGAATTTAAATGCTATTTGACAATAAAATGAAATTAAAAATGACATGAAAAAATGTCAAAAGACAAACAAAGGAAGAAGTTTTTTAAAAATGTATTGTAATCGGATTTTTTATAGCTGTATCTGAACACGGTTCAGATGCCATTCCAAGTATTTCCGCTACACCTCAGGTCTAAATATAGCAATTTTTATTTTGTTTATTTGTGTGTGAGAATACCCCTGGTGTAGATACAGTATATCATGATGCCAAATATAACACATCTGCTCCAGTGTGGGATATAGCTGGACTCTCTAATGATACATATAATGTGATCTGTGGCACCCAAAGTGCATTTCTGAGGATGTAAGGCCAGTTTTAGACATGAATAATAGATGATAATGGACCTCTGGGGAGCTGTTTAAGTGGCTCAGTACTCAGAAAAAAAAAACCCACCATATGTTGAATCCACTTTACATTGACTCAGGTGGGAAGAAGTGAAAGGAGCCTTATGTCTGGCAAAAATGACATCATAAACATGAGGTTAAACTTTATGTGTTGTCCAAAGTTATCAATTCCAATGTCCTTTTCTATAATACTGTCTTAAAAATTGTGGATGCTGCTTTTTGGTGACTTGGACTGTCACCACAGATGCCTAAAGCTTGCATTATACGGTATTCAGTGAAACATTCTGTGTTAAATTAAATTAAATAAAAATCAGCGCTGTAGTGTGGGCGAGTACCCCTACATGGTCTCTAGTCTTTGCCTGTGTGCTAGTACTGACCTCGAGGAAGAACTTGCTTTGAGTTCTGTGCTACTGTGACTGAACCCATTACGTAACTTAACTGTATGAGTAATGCAGAGGAGTGCAAGAACAGCAGGACACATTCATACTCAGCAAATCTGCTACCCTAGGTACCACATCACTAAATTGATGCGATGGACATGATGTGCACTTGTCTCATTTCTAAACACATTTCAATCAATCAGTCCGAAAGAAATGCAGGGCAATTCAGAGAATAACTTATTGATATTATTGATTAGGCATTAATTATAATGTATTACAGAGTACATAAAGGTAAATAGCTTTGCTAATTAGAGGTTGAGGGGTCCATTTCAAATATTGTACAATGTTGCATGTTGCCCAGATTTGGATTATGGGTTTAATACACTTAATCTTTTTTAAACACTTTGAAATTTGCTTTAACTACAATTTCGTTTTTAAGTATATGGAAATTAAGATGATGATGATTTGCAATTTTAATGTCAAAACGTATTTACATATTACATATGGTAATAACTTATTGCATAACCAATTGTTTTTGTCAGACTAAAGTCTGAACAGATGTTTTTAGGCTGTTTCTGTTCAAGGGGGAGAAAATGATTCTGAAATAAATATTGACAACAAGGCATGAACAGTAAATGCATGTAAATTTTATGAAAAAAAAAAACAGTTGTAATCTAAATTATTCAACCCCCATTGTAAATCAGGTTTATTGGCAAAATTGACAGACTTTCGGCTGTTTGCAGTGAACAAATCCAACAAAAGTAATTGAAATTGAAACAGCTTTAAACAACAAATGTTTCAAGTGGTTTCCCCAAAATCAAATGAAAATGCACAATTAATGACTTCTGCAGTCTCAAAATTATTCAGCCCCTTGAATAGAATCCCTCACAACAGCAAAAAACTGCAAAACAGGTGTTGTCTCAAGCACACCTGATGCAACAAATCAAGGGCTTCATTAGTTACACCAGGTGTGCTTGAGCTAGAACACATGAAATATCTGAACTGGCTAGGTTTGTTGAGTGTCACATATTAGACTGCATATTAGAAATATGGCTAAGTCAAAAGAATGGTCCAAAAAGTTTAGAGAAGACATAATCGCCCTTCACAACCAAGGAACAAGATACAAAAAGACAAAAAACGTTGGAAACATAGTTTGCAAGTTCAAAGTTAAAGGAAAAGTGGTTACACTACCTGGACGGGGCAGAAAAAGGAAGCTATCAACAGTTCTCTTACGAGAGGTTCTCTCGTATTGCGTAAGTAGCTTACGCATCGGGAAAGTCTTCTTTCTTCGAGATCTGAAGCCAAAAAATTATCCTTAATTTTGTATTCATTGTCAACGCAGTGCAGCAGCCGACAGACCTAGGCAGGCTGTATAAGCGTGCTCATTGGCTGCTCGGCTGCAACTGCTTAAGCCTATCGGTGAGCGCTATGAACGCGGCAACCAATGAGGGCGCTTCGCGCCCTCCGCGCCCTTCTAACCGTCAGAATGGGCGTGGCCAGCGTGTATATATTCAGCGCTCACAGGCTAAAATTCTGATTTTCTTGTCTTCAGCGACGCTCTTCGCATCGCTGGATCTTGAGAGCCGCCGCCGTTGAAACCAGCGACCAGCAAGCTTAGGACAGCGCCTGAGGAAGCCGGCCGTCTTCGCCGCCTTCAGCCATCCGTGCCTGCTACGCTATCCGGCGACATATCCTTTACATTATTACTGTTTCTGTGTGTACTCTAAAAGAGCACGAGGCGTTTTTGTAAAAACGCCTCGTTTTTGCGGCTCGTGCCGCGCCCCGCTCAGCTACGGAGACCGCCACCTCTCTGCGCTCTCCGACTGGGCCGCGGGCACGCCGCCACCGCACTCTCCGAGTGCGAAGAGCTTTCAATGTCGACCCTGCGGGCTCGACTTGAAGCTTTCGACCAAGCTGTCGCTCCGCCTGTCCCTGCCGGGCCGCGCAATAAGAAGCGCCGCTCGCAGCGACCACCGGAGACTGTTGTGACTGAGGAGCTCGCCGGAACCTCTCCCTCGAGCTCTCTCTCGCCCTCTCCCTCCCGGCCGCTCAACCGCCGGCTCTGCCCGCGCCGCCGCCGCGTCAGGAGATGAGGTGAATGTGATAGATACCCGTACTCTCCCTCTGTTCGAGCCGTGCAATACGCCGCTCACAAGGGATGGCAGAAGCGGACGGTCTCGGAGCGAGTTTCCTCTCCCTCTGTTCGAGCCGCGCAAACTGAGCCGCTCACGAGGGATGGCAGAAGCGGACGGTCTCGGAGCGAGTTTCCTCTCCCTCTGTTCGAGCCGCGCAAACTGAGCCGCTCACGAGGGATGGCAGGAGCGGACGGTCTCGGAGCGGGTTTCCTCTCCCTCTGTTCGAGCCGTGCAATACGCCGCTCACGAGGGATGGCAGGAGCGGACGGTCTCGGAGCGAGTTTCCTCTCCCTCTGTTCGAGCCGCGCAAACTGCGCCGCTCACAAGGGATGGCAGGAGCGGACGGTCTGAGCTTTCTTTACGTTACAAGAAAGCTACTCCGTCCTCGCGCGTCACTGGTGAAAGGGGAACAGAGTGTTTTCGTCCCGCCGTGGCCTGGACTATAACCTCCATTCTCACACATTTCTCAGTCCCCTCTTAAGTTCAGGCGACTGGAATTGTTACTATTGCAGTATACGAGCCTGTTATAAATACACGCTCGCCTGCAAGCAAACGCTGTCACAAGACATGATGACGCTAACCGCGTACTAATGTATTTTCCCCTGTGGCTCAGTGGCGGAATCCTAGACTGTCAAGCTAGAGACCCGGGTTCGATCCCCGCTCTCGCGGCAGTTAAAGTTTATGCTGTTCGCTTCTCCGAGCTCGCGGCCAGTTTTTCTTACATACAGAAAACAAGCCCGCTCTCTCCCTCGTTGGGCCGTGCAGATTGCGCCGTTCAAGGGATGACAAAGCGGACGGTCACGAGCAGCGTTCAGCGTGCGCGCCTCACTCACCGGCGAAAAGAGAAGAGAGTGTGTTAGTCTCGCTACGGCTGGACAACCGCCAATCCTCACACATTTCTCAGTCCCCTCTTAAGTTCAGGCGACTGGAAATATTACTATTGCAGTAAACGAGCCTGTTTTAAACACACGCTCGCCTGCAAACGAACGCCGACGCGACACAAGAGGTCGCTTTTTATATGCTCGCGCTAACTGAAAGCCTATGTGATTCCCCTGTGGCTCAGTGGCAGAATCATACGCTTTCATGCGAGAGACCCGCGTTCGATCCCAGCTCTCGGGGAAAATAAAATTTATGCTGCTTGCTTCTCCGAGCTCGCGGCCAGTCTTTCTTACTTACAGAAAGCGAACCCGCCCCTCGCACCACACCTTCTCAGAGTGCTCGAGTATTTTTTGAGCGTCTAAACACGAGAGAAGAAAAGACGGTTAAATCCCGCAGCCCTGCGGCTGGACCACCGTCGAAGCTTAACGCTCTGTCAGTCCCCGTTGCCACGGCTACTGCAGCTGTTTACCCCGCAGTCAACGAGCCGGTATCTACTCGCTCGCCTGCGCGCATCCGCCGTTCTCACGGCAACCCAGAAAATGTCAAAAGAGCATAATGTCTGGTTGCACGGCTGACGCCGTATGTGTTTCTAGTACAGTGAATGTGCCCACGTTCTGTGCTCACCCCTGTACACAAGCACTATACATCCCGTGTCTCTCACAGAGCCCACTCTCATGAAGCAGGCAAAAGCCGCTTTAGTGTTAAAAGTAGGTCACGTGTCCACTTCTCCGTGCCCACACCTACTCACTGTCCGCTCTGTCACACGGCCTTGCACGACCGGTCATGTTTTAAATGTGAGTCCTGTGCCCGCCCTCGAGCGCTCACACATACATTTTCGCGCCTCACACTATATGTTCCCCGTCCAAAGCCACCGGGACACTGTGTGTAAAACGGCCAGCTATCGCTACGTGCGATCCGCCGTATCTAACCACCAAGAGCGCGCGCGCCGCGCCCGCCCCTGAATGTAACTCCTGTGCCCGCCCTCGAGCGCTCACACATACTAACGAACATTTTCGCCCCGACGCCGCCATCGCGCGTCGCGCCTCACACTTTATGTTCCCCGTCTAAAGCCACCGGGACACTGTGTGTAAAACGGCCAGCTATCGCTGCGTGCGATCTGCCGTATCTAAGCACCAAGAGCGCGCGCGCCGCGCCCGCCCCTCCGTTTCGAGCTCTCGAGCCCGCGATGCGCGGCGATCGGAGCCCGGAGGCCATTCTGCCCCTGGCTGCACACGCAAAAGCGTGGGAAACTATTCCAGGCGCATCAGAACGGGTGCTAAGCACAGTAAAACAGGGCTATACTCTGCAGTTCGCTCGCCGCCCTCCGCGCTTTCAAGCGCGTATCGAGACCAGAGTGAATGGGGAAGTAGCACATCTACTTCGAGCAGAAATACACTTCTGTGCAAAAGGGCTATGGAACCGGTTTCCCCTTCCATGAGCGAGTCGGGCTTTTACAGCCGTTATTTCCTCGTTCCCAAGAAGGACGGAGCACTCAGACCAATTTTGGATCTGAGACGTTTGAACGAGGCTCTTATGAGAAGACCGTTCAAAATGCTCACAACCAGACAAATTCTCGCGCAAATTCGCCCGAGGGACTGGTTTATATCTCTCGATCTAAAAGACGCGTGCTTTTCAGATCCTGATAATACCCCGTCACAGGCCATTCTTGAGATTCGCCTTCGACGGTCAGGTATATCAGTACACGGCCCGTCTGTCGACACAGCGCGCGCGCTGCATTCGACGCCTGGCCGCGTCTCTCCGGCCGGGCAGCACCGTACCTCTCAAAACATTTCAGAGGCTACTGGGTTGTATGGCCTCAGCCGCAGCAGTGCTTCGGCTGGGTCTTTTACGAATGCGCCCGCTACAATGCTGGCTGAATGCCCGAGTGCCTCACAGAGCATGGGCTTCCGGCGGTATTCGCATCAGAGTGACTCAGAGCTGCGTTTCAGCTCTGAAGCCCTGGTTAGCGGCCGACTGGTACCAGCGGGGAGTGACAATGGGAGCTATCTCACACCGCAAAATTATCTCGACGGACGCTTCCACCTCAGGCTGGGGCGCTCTGTTCGAGGGCAAACCGGCTTTTGGCCTATGGTCAGACCGGGAAAAATGCCTCCACATAAACTGTTTGGAGATGATAGCGGTCGAGAACGCGCTCAGGCGCTTCCTCCCATTCATACGGGATCACCATGTGCTAGTCCGCTCGGACAACATGTCCGTGGTATCCTATGTGAACCGACAGGGCGGTGTCAGATCCAGGAATCTGTGCAGGCTGACAGAACGCCTTCTCGTGTGGGCTTACCGCTCGCTGCGCTCGCTGAAAGCCGCGCACGTACCGGGCCACCTGAATGTCGGTCCAGACAGACTGTCCAGGGACAACATTCCCCCGGGAGAATGGTCTCTGCACCTCCAGACAGTCCAGTTTCTCTGGCGCCTATTCGGCAGAGCGGAAATCGACCTCTTTGTGTCGAAAGACAATGCTCAATGCCTGAAGTTTTATTTGAAGAGCGAAGACGCGCTGTCCCAGACATGGCCCAGCCTCCCGCTGTATGCTTTTCCTCCGATCTCCCTGTTGCCACAGGTCATTTAGAGGATCAGAGAAACGCACCACTCAGTGCTGCTTATAGCCCTGCGATGGGAAAACCAAACTTGGTACCCAGAGCTAGTGAGGCTGTCGCACTCACCCCCATGGCCGATCCCGGTGAGAAAGGATCTCCTCTCCCAAGCCGCTGGATCGATCTGGCATCCCCATCCAGAGCGCTGGTCGCTGCATGCATGGGTGATCAACGGATACCCGTTGACCTGTCAGAAGGGGTCGTGAACACGATCACGCAGTCTAGAGCCCCCTCCACGAGACGGCTCTACGCGTCTAAATGGTCGGTGTTTTCTAAATGGTGCGCTACTCAAAACCTGGATCCGCGCGCATGCGGGGTTCCGCGGGTGCTCTCCTTCTTGCAAGAGCTGTTGGAAAAGGGCAGATCCCCTTCCACGCTCAAAGTATATGTGGCCGCTATTACAGCGTTCGCTGAGACGACGCTCGGCCGGGCAATGGGAAGGAATGAGCTCATTATCCGCTTCCTCAGAGGAGCTAGACGGATGAACCCCCCGCGGCCCCCCTCGGTTCCCTCGTGGGATCTGTCCTTGGTCCTGGCGGCCCTAAAGGCTTTTCCCTTTGAACCGCTTGAATCCGCGGATCTAAAGTATCTGTCGCTTAAAACCGTTTTTCTGATAGCTCTGTCTTCAGTCAAACGAGTGGGTGATTTGCACGCGCTATCTGTTAGCCCTGCATGTCTCGAGTTCGGGCCGAATGACTCGAAAGTCATTCTCAGACCGAGGCACGGTTACATCCCCAAAGCGATTGGAACCCCGTTTAGGGCACAAATTATTTCCCTCTCGGCTCTGCCAGCATCCGATGGTGGGGACAGTGATAACCTCCTATGCCCTGTCCGGGCGCTGAGAGTTTACATCACGCGCTCCGCCGCTTTCAGGCGTTCAGAGCAGCTCTTTGTTTCCTTCGGCGGACGCACCAAGGGTCTTGCCGCCTCGAAGCAGAGCTTGTCCAGGTGGATAGTGGACGCGATAGCAGCAGCTTATGCCTCCAAACACCTGCAGTGCCCTCTGGGCATCAGAGCCCATTCCACTAGAGGCATGGCCTCGTCGTGGGCCTGGTCCAGCGGAATTTCTATCCACGACATTTGTATGGCGGCGGGCTGGGCCTCCCCGTCTACATTCGTGAGGTTTTATAACCTGGAAGTTCCTGCCCTACAGGCAAAAATATTGTCAGTATAAGTGACATGTATGCTCTGCCCAGCTCCCGTGTGCAGACTACGTTCATATGCTGGCGCTATTCTGGTAACTACTCAGGGTGAAGTGTTTGACTCAGACCGGCTGATCCGTTCTGTTTCCTATTTCCCGTTACGCGCTGTTATCGGTGCTGGCCCGCGCTGCTGGCCGCCCGCATTATTCTCTGCCGCGTGGGAATTTTTCTCTTCATGTGAGACCGACTATGTCGTTTTCTCCTACCCTTATGAGTGCTTATGTACTGTTTGGGCTCGCTCCGCCGGCCCTACTGTTGTACTGCTATGTTTATAGACCGGCCGCGCCGCTCTATTTCATATGCTGCATGAAGTGCATGTACTACGCTGGCCCGTCTCTCGACCGGCCACATTTTCCAGCAGAGTGTTTTCCCCGGTTCCCCTGGGATTCATGGGCTGGATGCTCGGCGCACACGGCGTTGACAAAGGGTTCCCGATGCGTAAGCTACTTACGCAATACGAGAGAACCTCTCGTAAGAGAACGTACTCGGTTACTAACGTAACCTCGGTTCTCTCTAGAAGAGGGAACGAGTATTGCGTAACCTGCCGTGTCGCGCCACGAGCTTTTGCGCTTCAGACTGCGAAAACCAGAATTTTAGCCTGTGAGCGCTGAATATATACACGCTGGCCACGCCCATTCTGACGGTTAGAAGGGCGCGGAGGGCGCGAAGCGCCCTCATTGGTTGCCGCGTTCATAGCGCTCACCGATAGGCTTAAGCAGTTGCAGCCGAGCAGCCAATGAGCACGCTTATACAGCCTGCCTAGGTCTGTCGGCTGCTGCACTGCGTTGACAATGAATACAAAATTAAGGATAATTTTTTGGCTTCAGATCTCGAAGAAAGAAGACTTTCCCGATGCGTAAGCTACTTACGCAATACTCGTTCCCTCTTCTAGAGAGAACCGAGGTTACGTTAGTAACCGAGTACGATTTCTGAGAAGGCAGGTTCAGAATAACCCTCGAGTGATTACTAAAGACTAGGACTGGGACGATACACCTATCTCCTGATTCGATACTATCATGATACTTGGGTGCCGATACGATATGTATTGTGATTTTTTTTAAGAATTGAACTGGAGAATTAAGAATTACAAGAATATCACTGAACTGAAGGCCATTGCTCATGAAGAATGGGTTAAGATTCCTCAGAAACGCTGCACGAAGCTGGTGTCTGGTTATACATCTCGTTTTTAGCAGGTCATAAAAACAAAAGGGTGTTCTACTAAGTACTAAAGATGCTTGCCATGAAGGGGTTGAATAATTTTGAGACTGCAGAAGTCACTAAAAGTTGCATTTTCAGTTGAATTTGCAGAAACCACTTGAAACATTTGTTGTGTTGAGCTATTTCAATTACTTTTGTTTGATTTGTTCATTACAAATAGCTGAAAGTCTGTACATTTTGTCAATAAACCTGATTTGCAATGGGGAATTAATAATTCCAATTACAACTGTACATATAGATCACACATTCATATAGTGTATATACTATTGTATATACATATAGTGTATGTAGATCTACCTTCCTGCAAAGTTCAGCTCCAACCCTGATCAAACACAACTGAACCATCTAATTGAGATCTTCAGGAACACTTGATAATTAACGTTATGTTTATATTTACTATATTATTTACACACACACACACACACACACACACACACACACAGACACACATATTACAGCATTTTTACTTTGTAATGCAGCGCACCAATCCCATCATATCAAATTAGCAAATAAATATTTATGCTGCAGGGAAAAACAATTCACATATATGCAAATATCCAATTTTACAAATATTCCTAACATAAAGTCAACATAATTTGAATTGCAACCAATAGCAGAATAGCAGAAGGTCTGAGTGAAAATCAGCCTGAGCTGTTCAAATTGTGCTTATGGTAATTTAGAGAGTTAAGGCCAACTGCACATTCACACTGGCCATGCTGATGACATTGGAAATGCTTAAACAGTGGGTGGACAGACGGTTTGGGTTTTTTTTTTTTTCTGAGGGAGAATGGTGGTAGTTGACAACACCCGGGGGAAAGTGGGTAAATCAGGCCAATAACAAGACCTCAACTCACCCCGCCCCCTCCAGTCAGCTTGTCTGATCAGCGTTTAACAAACCCAGCACAATACCGCCTCTCCACAGCAGATTTACACACTCATCAAAGCAAAACTGGAGAAAGCTATGACAAAGAAGTCTCATATAACAAATAACTAATGCATAAATCTTTCAATCAAACCCATTGCTTAGCACTTTTTCTTTTTAACTTTCTTTTAAGGACTGCCAAAAAAATTGATTAGAAAAGAAAGAGTTTGACAGGATAAGATCTATGTATTTTAAAGGCTATAACTGGTGTGCAAACATCATCTTTATTGAGATGAAATAAAAATTATATATAAATAAAAAAGGCTGTTGAATCTCTCATCCTGCAGAAAACAGGACAAAGAAATTCTAGCAGAATCAATTCAGTTGTACCATCAGGTGTCAAAAGGCAATTACAGATGGCTGACAGAATGTGAGGTGACTTATCATTAATCAGAGAGGCAGGCAGGCAAATCCCACAATCCCTAAACACACACAATTTCACACACTGGCAGGACAGAATACCGGCCAGGGTATGTGACAGAGTTAAACGCATACACAAAAGATCCTAACCACAGACAATCCCACAAGACAGTGGGGGAGGAAAATGCGAAAGAGCCATTTTCATAAATCAATAACATGTGCTTGGCAAACTTGACTTGGTGATGGAAGCCTCCATCTTCCCTGTGTCTTCTGGCAGATTGTTGGACAAGTGTGTGTGTGTGTGTGTGTGTGTGTGTGTGTGTGTGTGTGTGTGTGTGTGTGTGTGTGTGTGTGTGTGTGTGTGTGTGTGTGTGTGTGTGTGTGTGTGTGTGTCTGGGGTAGATGTTGGGGTGCTGCCACTTTCTCAGCCAAATAACAGCAAGGCTCCTTTTGCAGCTGTCATTGCATTCATGTTTGACAGCTGTAATATTTATCTAAATTTTATTATCTGAATAAAACTAGGATACTGCTATATTTACTAAGGTGTTGTCAGTGTTTTCAGCATGTTGCTATGTGGTAGCTAGGCTATTTTGAGTGTTTTCTAGCTAGGTGGCTACTTACTATATGAAGTAAGCTACTTACTTAATTTTAATTGTACTTAGTTAGGCTGTTCACATCCTAAGAATGAGAAATTCCAGTGGTGTTTGTACCTTATCTGAGTATTTATTCTGAGAAATGAACTTTCCTCCACTACATTTCATAAAAATATATAATTTCTTGTCATTTTGAAATTAATAAATCAATATGCGAATTTGTGAAAGAGCTTTTTAATGAACTGGTTCACAAATCACACTTAATGATTTATTTGTGAACTGGACCGATCCAATTGCAGCTGTTCTCGAGTCAACAACTGTCTGATTCAATGATACAGTCAGAGTGAATCTCCAGTTAACAATTCACTGAATTGTTTATGTCTGACACAAAATACCAAAAATCTGTAATTCTGCAGTTAGTTACTGACTAGGAGTCCCTGGTAGACAAGATACTGTATCTCAACGGGAACTTCCTGATAAAAAAAATAAAATAAATCAATTTAAAAAAATAAATTAATTAAATAAGTTACTACGTGAAAAAATGTTTTAGTGATGGTTGCCGTAGACATGGTTTGTCTATGAAAATCACTGCACATTTCTCATCTAGTCTTATCTCTAATCTTATAGCTCTTATCTCTAAAGTGGTTGAATTAATGATTCAGTGACACACTCTCTGCCACCTACTGGCAGATGTAATGATGTAACCACCAGAAAGAGAGAAAAATCCCCACCACTAACAGTATAAAGAACAATGATAAACACAAACGTCAACCGATTCCTTGATAATGAAAATGGGGTTGAGGAAACAGTAAAGATATTTTGATAGATGAAAGACCTTGAGCACATCTGAACTGGCTCTTTTCAAGGACAGAATGGTAAAGCACCTTCATTAGATAAAGTACATTTCCATTTCCCACTTTGCCAATGATGCGTGTCCCCATTAACTGTCATCTCGTGAGCCATCAGGATGGGGTTATTGCACCAGGCAAACGTTTCACTAAAACCAACAGTTTTTACATGACAAGTATAAAATGTAAGTATAAGACGCTTCATTTTTTTTATAAAACAGTGTTCATCTACTACTGCAATCAGACACAGCAAAAGGAAGATGCAGCAGTAGAAAAAATCTGAGCACAAACAAACAATCCTAGAGGAGGTATAAGGGATTTATGGGGGAAATATAGGAGATTTATACAAGGAGTCTGACATCTCTGTGCATTGAGTGTTTGTTTGCCTCAGCAGATGCAATAAAAATCCACATTGTATTGTCAAGTCTTAAATCTGTTCTATCATTTCAGAAATTAGTGATATGGGATTTAACTCAGTCCATAAAATAAACAGAGAGCTTCTCTCACAGCAGAAACCACAACTAACATGGCCGATGCTGTGGATGCTGGGGCTTGAACGAATGAAATATTAATTAAAGGAAGGAAATTCATGAATAATGCAGCCACTCAATGTTTGTGTTTTGTACAAGCTGATCCGATTTGCTTCAAATTGCCTCCATTCAAAGATACATCTTTCTGATGAACCGAATAGAGGGTCGTATGGCGAGAGTCAGCATTCATCTTGCCTCTGCCCAAAGGAGCTCGCTGGCAGAGCAGAGCATCCTGGGTATTTTCATCACCTACGGGAGAAGCGCTAAAGCATAACGGCTTAGAAATGGCAGTGGAGTGAGGGGGCGGAGAAAGGCAATGGCACAGAAAAATGGCAGGAGATCTGTGAAGCAGTGGTGGGGTGAGACAGACAGGAAATCTGTAGAAAGTGGGAGGTGAGGAATAACAGAGCATTGATTGGGGGATTGGGGGTTATTTTGGTTTACATCCTTAAAAAAGATGAAAGATAAATGCATCCCCATGTGCTACACACTGAGAAATGAGAGACAAAGGAGAGGAAGCAGACCTCAAAAACCTACAAACAAGGAGATTCATACAGATGAGCAGTAGCATTTTCAAATTGGGTTCATTGGGAGCCTTTGGCACAAATGTAAGAACCGCTGGCAAAACCGGTAGACTTGGCACAACTCAGTCCAGTCTGCCATATGCTGATAAAGGGATTGTGTGTGAAAGAAAGATGATCCAAACCTAAAGACACTCATGCACTCATGTGTACGGTTTCAGTTTTTAGGGCTAACCGTAAGTTGTTGGGTTTTTTTGTGCAAAATAACACATTAGCGCCTGTCACTCACTGGAGATAAACTCTGCTGGGACGCCTGGTTATTGCCAGGAGGTTTGCAATATGATTAATACAGAGACAACATTTCCCCCAAATACTGTTTTTCCCCCTTAGGGACCTCAAGATGAACCTGTTTCAGGATGACACCTCTAACTCCGCTCTGAATCCATAAAACAAGATCAAACAATCCATCTCTGATCCAGGCAGAGCAAAGACTCAACACTTTGATATCTGCATCTGCTCATGAAAGTAGCAGTCTGATGAGGCGTGATGAAAAACCATGTCAGTTTGTGTTTAAAAGCATCTCAAAAATGGGTATCACCTGATAACATCCTCTGAAATAGAGAATCTTGCAACAGGGGGAGTGGTAAAAAAGACAACAACACTCAATGCACAGACAGGAGCTGACAGAATAGATGCTTTGATTTCTAGCTGTCAGTCACTGAAGACAGTAAAGTGAGAATGGGGAATATACAGTAGCGTGCTAAGACCCCCCAATCATTTTGTGTGACAGTGAAATGACACTTGCAGTCAATAAATCTGCCATTCAAAATATGTTCCTGAGGAAAATTAAAAGTAGAAACATCCCTTTAAAAATGCCAGAAAGCACTGTGTTTTGTGTATTTACACAGACACAAGAAAATTCCCTGAGCCAAAGGGATTTTTCGTGCCATATTGTTTTATTGTTGCCTTGTTGTTTTGTCTGCTGTGGTGTGAGGTCTGCTGTTTAAAATTAATGGTTTCAATGAATCACAGGAACTAATGGTGCGGATATGGAGCTGGAGCTGATTAAGAAAATACGTGAGTGTGTGCCATAATGGAGTTTTGTCAAATTCCTGATCAGAATAAATTTTTGAAAACCAGCTGAATATCAAATGAAATACGATGAATGTCTTTTATATTTGGACACTTAATGTCTTAAGTGTCCAAATATTTTTTTGAAGCCACTGAATATAATTTATATAACTGCACATAACAAGTCTCGAACCTTCTGCAGAAAGAGGACGATCCTCTTCACCATCTCTGCTCTCTGCTCCTCCAGGCTGAAGATGGTTCGGGGAGTACGGATGAAAACTTTGGTCTTGCCATAGGCCACGTCATGGTCGAATCCGCAGCCCTGTAGGAGACGTTTCACCGCCTCTTTATCGGACGGCAGGTCGTGATTGGGCCAGGTGAACTCGGAGATCATCTTATACCTGAAAGGTGAAAAAGAAAAGATAATGGGTAAAGGATAGAGAACAACACTTGACAGTCTCATACGGTTTATATTATTCTCAGCATTTTAAACTTCTTTCAGTATTCTAAGTTCATGCAGTTAATAATAATGACATAAAACATTTAAAAAATACATTTATTTATTAAATAGTTTTACATTTATTATAATTATTATAACCTCTCTTTAGCAGGAAAGTTAAATATTTTATAACCAATAATCAAACTAAACAATTCTTTTTTTCAATGTTTCTATAAGGCAAGTCATTTCACTCGGCAGTTATTTCAGTCAAGCAAGCACAGCTCATATTTCTTTGAATGGGGAAACATCAAATTCTCCAAAGCTCTTCACCAAGTTTACGATTAAATTCCATAAATCGAAATAACCAATGAAATGTCAACAACCGTCTCATAATTCTTTTTCCAAACACTCGAATCATGACAAAAAAACAGCATTTTTCACAAGCACGGCATGCATCTCAGAACAATGACTGTTTCTCAGAACACTGACTAAAGGCAGCTGCAGTGACGCAATGACTGTACCAATTGGCGATTGGGTCTTTTATTTAGAAGGCAGGACTAATTTCACCATATTGCGTTTTGAACTTTCTCCCATTCATAGTAATATTAATGCACTGTCTTTGTATATCTAAAGTCTTTGGTAATATAATCTTATGGCTGTAGTTCTTTAGCCTGTTGGCTGTATAAGGTTGCCTAGCAGCAAACAATAGCAACTTTCCGCATTAATATAGGCTTTAAGCACGGGTTGTCCAATCAGAATACATAGTCTGAGCAATCAAATTTTATTACAAGTATTAATATAACACACAGTGAGTCTTTATTTAAGAGAGGTATGAGGCTGGGCCCTTAGGATCAAATCCTCATTTGTCCAGTCTCGCATCTTAAGTAGTACATTATATTCCATGCACATCTGCAGCCTTGACAGAGACACAAATCACTCCTGTGAGTGCTGTTAACACTGCATTCTCAATTAGATGCAATTCAGTCTAACTTCCTCTTAGCAACATACATTTTGTCAACTCAGGTGTTGAATCTCATAAACTCATCAGAGTTGTGGCAAGTGTGTTTCATGGTGTTTTTGGGGACTATTTCTTTTGAGCAATATACAGATGCCTCAGAAAGTATTTGGACACTACTGGGACATCAGATAATGTTTTTTTTCTCAAGGATTCTGGTCCCTATATATCAAGATTCATTGTATATTCAGTGACAAAGTACAATGTATGCTCTACAAACTCAAGGCTATTGAAAAAGACTTCAGAATGAACATGGACTGCATGTCACTGTTACATAAAACCCTTCAGTTATCATGACACATGACTCTGAAGGATGAAAGATTTCACATGTTGCGTAAGATCTTCACAATCTGATTGATCAAACTGTAGTTTCAGATGTCAGTAGCAACCAAAGAGGCAACAGTCTCACACAAGCTGTCATAAGAGCATTGAGTTACTATACATGAGCTGAGACTGTACGCCAATGTGACATTACGCAGAGCATCAATTAAAAAAACTATTTAAACAGAAGATAAATAAATGATGATGTAACGCTTTGAAATGGACACAAGAAAAAGAGTAGGATGGTCACCTCTGAAGGAATCGTGGGTAGGTCTGTCGGTTAGCAAAACCAGCTCGTCGTACCCGGACGTTCTCCAGGAGGCCAAGATACTCCACTTGGTGCTTGCAGCGTTCATGTTCAAACAGCAGCGGTGACTTCACATCATTTGGCTTTATGCAACGCACATAGTATGGCTCCTATATGAACAAACAGAGAGCTATGATGAGTAATTGCACATCTACAGAGTGCAACAGTGCAACACTTTTCCTTGGTTCCAAAAGTGTTTTCCTCATAGAGATTTTTAAAAAGTCTTTGTTAAAGAGTTAGAATCCATGAACCAAACCAACCAGCTATGAGGTGTACCACAATATTAATATATTCAATTTAAAGCAAAAAAAAAATTACAATGATACAAGACTGTGTACTTAATGCTTCAAAGAGAGAAAGAACTACAATCCTATGAAATAGATAAATTAACTATTGATTAAAAGATATTGATTATATAAACAATATATGTTACATTTATTGCAAAATATACATATATATGCAAATATTTAAGAATGCTTCAATGGAGTGGGCAGGTGCTAAAGAGTTTTGTCACAATTGTGTGTTTGGTGGAGATCTTTCTGCAAAATCATGGTTTATGTAGTTTCTCACCAGAAATTTATTATTTAAAAAAAATAAGTTGAAATAATGTGGGCTGGTGGCTTCAAAAGCATATACCATTGATTACCAACCTCGTAGCTCACAGTATGTCTGTCTTTAAAGATTTATAAGTTGTCATTAAAAATCACTTCCCCATGGAGAAAATGAATGTGATTTTTACTTTCAGAAGCTGATTGCTGCAATCAGACTCGCTTTGGAATTCTTGACTCTGACATTCAAATGTATGATTGACCGTTTTTCCCGACTTCCTACATAGCTATACTGACATCATATTGTATGATGTGTCTATTTCTTCTCACATAAAAAAAATAAAAAATTACAGAAATATTTAATGTCCATACCTGCCAACCTACCAAATGCGGGTGGATTTTAGCAGTTGCATGTAATACAGTCACTACTACAATCGTTTACACAAAATGATGTCAAAATGCCAGTCTTGGGGACTGTCGGTAACAGTTGAGAAAGAAAAAGCATGTGTTACAGTATAATGGATCCATGTGTTGGGTCTTAAAGTGACAGCAGCCTAATATACCTGCTGCCAAATTATGAGAAAATATTTAAAAAAAAATCTATATATATATGGCAGTTTTTCCCCATGGTATCGATGTCAGAATTGTGGCCAGTGAAAATGCTGAGTGGCTATTAACTTTGGAAAACCACTAGCCACAGTGGCTGGTGAGAAAAAAAGTTAAAGTCAAGCTCTGCTTATTTGGTAAGATGTCGTGTAATAAGCAGGATAACATACATTAGTCTGTCATTATCACAAAACAAATTCTTAAACCCATACATTATTTTGGGATAATGACTGTCTGACTTTACGTTATAACTTCTATATTGTATGCATTGATCTTGGTCTACACAAAAATGCTTCAAACACACTCACCTTGCTGGCCAGGTTCTCCACCAGAGAGATCATGGAGTTTTTGAAGAGTGTTGCAGCAGTCAGGGGTCGTTTGGTGACCTCTGTGATGCTCAGCTTGCCCTCTGGCCACATGGCTTTTAGCACAGGATTTGAGCTGTAAAACAGAAGGAGAAGGACAGATATAAGTCACAGATGTCGTGTGACATCTGGCAGGTATGTAAATAAGGGACATACTTTATGGTAATACTGACCTGTTGTAAAGTAACCTCTTGAAGTCCTGAAACAAGGTGTCCTTGTTCTTGTCAATGAAGCCCACAACGGAGTAACTGAAACAAAACACACAACCAACTAAAATACACAAACATACAGTACACAAAGAGCTTGCACATGGCAAACTGTCTAAGACTTAAAGGTGAAGTGTGTAATTATTTTTCCAATGGCAACACAAAACAAATTTAAAAAAATAATGATTGTTCATAAACAGGCTTATTTGAACACTCCCCCAATCTGCAAGTGCAATAGAGTGCAACAGTCGAGTTCCGGAAGTAAAAATTCTCTCCATAGGGGAATACATTTTTTAACGATAACTTGTAAACCTTTAGACAGACTTACTGCTACAAGGTTATTAATTGATGGTATATGCTTTTGTTGATGCCATCAGCCCGCATTCTTTTATTGTATTTTCTTTAAAAAAAAAAATGGTATCAAGGACCCGCCCACACTCCCGCTCCCCGCAGACTCATTCACAAGCCCAGTTGTCAATCAATCATGATGTTACCCTAAATAACTAACTAAAACCAAACTTATTAAAAAAACTAACACTTGAACAAACATCAACGTGACACGAACTATCAAAAAAAACAGAAACCAACTTTGGAAAAAATTATTTGAAGTGTAATTTGATTTATTTCTTTTTAGTCTAGCTCGGATCCCATTGAATTACATGGAGAGGGAGGGGTTTATGACCTATATCGCAGCCGGCCACCAATATTTTGGCTTCACTTTTCAGGAAGTGTGGGGCACACTTGCAACTGACACAGAGAAAGCTCTAGCTCCTTAATTGAGAATATATATAATTTTAGAATTCATTCCCCCACCCGTTTCTTTCTTTTTTCACACACACAAAGGAACCTGAGCATAAACAAGACGTTTCAACTTAGTGTTACATCACACCTACACCCACAGAATTTTAGCAAATAACTGACAGCCTGCAATCTGGCAAACCACTGAAGTGAGAACATGAAACTGCATTTACATTTGGAATAAACTTGTTTTTGCGACCAGTGTTTACATCATTCGGACTGACTAATAAGTTTGCAAAATGTTTATTTACCAAACCTTTTCAAATGGAATTCATGCCCAAGGGAAGGATTAGATATCTTTCCACTTAGTTAAGACTTATGTGGGTAACTACCAGTGATTGTTAATTACAGCATTTAAGGGCTTATGGTCTCAAACAACAGAGAGTGCACTTACGCCTCCTCTAAATGTACTTACGCCACATCTCCAGCATAATGGCGAATGCGGAAGTCTCGGTCAAACTCCAGGTTTTTGTCTGTGGGGGAAAGCTGTGGAGAAAGAGATGGGAAATTAGGGTCTTTTTTTAAACAGAAAGTAGACTCGCAAAACTTGGCAAGCAAATTAAACAAGCCTGCACAAAGTGCAGCAGTGTCAGAGAAAGAGCTAGGCAACTCAAATGCTGGGAGGGGGAATCTAACAAACTCTGCGCATATGAAAGATAGATGAGATGCGCTCTTCTATCCAGCATAAAACAGCGGAGCTGAAAATAGTTCAGCGAACAACTGTGAAAGAGATGGTGCCCTTTTAACTACACAATTTAGTTATGAATGGCAAGTGTGCCTACTTAAATTACAGTTATAAAAATTATAGTTCTGACTCTAAATTCTGATTTCATGAGCTGCATTCAAAACTGTAAAATACACACCTGTGTCACTGTCAACATGCTATAATCAGCCATGGGTTATTTTTATTTCTATTTTACCTGCCAGGAGAATTGTTCATTCTTAATCATTTTTGTTGATCATTAGTGTCTTTTGTCTTATTACTGATGCCTGTCCAGTTACTTTTTACTAATTTGAGAAATGAGAAATGTCAAATTAGACCGAAGTATTTGTTTTATATGCAAACTTTTTAAATTCTCCTCTATAGGATAAATTTAAGTTTAAAAAAATATATTAATACTAAAATAATTTGGTATTTATGTGCACAATCTTTTATAACGAAGAATAAATGTCCCCAATACCAAGAATGTGTTTTTCAAAAAAAAAAAAAAAAGCAGCAATGATGCTTGCATGTAAAAATACAAGTATATACACATATACACACATACGTGTGTTACATGTTTTCAATTTTGCACGACAACAACTGTGCATATACTCCAAGTTCCAAGACCCTGTTATCAGTGCCAGATCACTGCCTTCCTTGAGGAGCCTCTGCATGCTGGATGAGGGCAGCTAGTGCAGTTATATAAGACTCAGTGTCATTCATAAAATACAGCAGTGACATCAAAGGCAAGCAGCCTCAGCTCTCATTAAGATACAGAATGCTGCTGATCCACTGTGTGAACAGAAACGCCCATTTCTGCAGATTAAAGCAGAACGGAACAATTACACTCAGTCTCCCTCTAGCCACAATCCGTCACATGCCCACATGCTGGATTAATTAAAGGATTGACTATCAGTAAGTTTAAGTGAGCTTTTGTGTCACTGTCCCCATTGTAGTAGATGCCAGCATCTCTATTCTGTGCCGCGTGCCACTTTATGGGTCTCTGTTTGGTTTGTTTGTGGTGACTCACTCACTCAGCTTATTTCAAATGCAATACAGATAAAATGGCCCTCTAAGGGAAAGGATGAGAAGCCACTATCTCTACCAGAAAGGACAAAACTGAATACTTCAGCCGAAGTGGAAGAGCAATCAAAATCAATTTGAATGGATGGCTGGAACTGTGTTGAAAAAAAAAAAAAAACTCATTTACCCATTTGAAATTGCAATGGAGATTCATATTTGATGTGGGATATCTGAAGACTGCATTTCGGAAGAGTTTAAAGACTTTATGGGTAGTACCCAGACCCAGGCTCCAAACACACTCACTGGGTCTCTTAAAAACATGAAGCTGAATAATTTTAATTAACTAAATGCACTTATTATAGGGTTAGGATTATGTTTGGCTTAGGGTTAGTTATGTTTTTTTATGCTAAGACACTACTTTCAAAAACATTGAAGACATCCTACTGGCCTCAAACATTTTAACAGTAGTGTGTGCATATACTGAACTGACAAGAAAAACATATTTTGAATACAATGCATTATTTTATTCTACTGACTGCCCTAATATATTTAAGTTGCAATTTGTTTTTTATAAGGCTTAACAAAGCAAAATCCAAATCTTCCCCAATACATCCTGGAACCTGCTTAATTAGGACTTAGGTGCCTTGTTCAAGGGTGATAGCTCATGAATCCTTAGGGATTGACGCAAACTCACATCATCAACATAAGAACCACAGTTTGGGTCCACCAGCACTAACCACTAGTCGACAGCTTTAAACTACATGCACTCAAATTCTACCCAGTCCAAATTTACAGTGTTTTTTTTTTAAGTGTTTGATTGTACAGACACATTTAATCCTGGATCCTGCTGATCGCACAGATGCCTCCCGCCCTCCTACCCAAAAGCTCTATTCTCACCCCCCAGGACCACACCATCCTGTCTAACACCTGTGCTTCTCAATACAGAGTGCTGGTTAAGCCAACCATATGGACAGCAATGGCAATGGCACCTGCCAATAAAGCCCAAAATCTGCCATTCACACACAAAGCCAACAGCAGCCAGGTATCCAAATCACAGTGCACTCTAGACGTGTAGATCAAACAGATATAATATAACAGTAAACCGTAAAAACTCATTTGTATTCAAAATGTATTTTAGTTGAAAAAAAAATATTGTGACTGCTTAGATACACAGTAGAAAGAACAATAGGAATCATCAAATGTGGTTCACAAAACTTTGTCTCAGGATGCTCATGGTGAATTTAATTCAGTTCAATAAACAAGAAAACTATAACTGAAAAGAACAAAAAAGGAAACAGTTTAGGTCAATTTAGGTTAACAATAAGGTCCCATTAATGTTAGTTAATGGATTAACTAACAATGAGAAATACATTTGTTGCAGCATTTATTAATCTTTGTTAAAGTTAGTTAATACAAATATAACTGTTCACTGTTTGTCCATGCCAGCTCAGGTCCATTAAATAATTTTAACAGATACAACTTTAATTTTAATAATGTATTAAATTAACATTAATTAAGATTAATAAATGCATTACAAGTATTTGCCATTGTTAATTCATGCTTACTAATGGTGTTAACTAAATGTTAACAAATAGAATACCAAGATCTATTCATAAAGTTTGAATGTTTTTAAACTTTTCTTGTTGCTTTATACTCCAAAATACACAAGGCATAAATCATGGACAAAGATATATGTCATGCAAATTGGCTGCACTTCGAAAGGTCAACAGCAAGCAAGGTCAAAGTTGAAATCGCTTGAACTTTGAGTTGTGCTTGACCAGCACTGCAGGGTAAAGCTGAAGCAGAGTTCAATGCATTGGGCAACACTAATGTGAATCATGTGAAAAGAACTTTAAGAAAAACAACCCAGCTAATGCTAAACCTGCAAAGCTGTGCCCAAAAAAACAGGTACAATGACATGTCAACTCAAGTCGCACTGGAAATTCATATATCAATTACCCAGTAACTTACGTACATTCTAAACGTGTGTCGGTGCTTCACAAGTCACCACGAAAACAATGCAATTACTTCCACTGTGATGGAAACAAGTCACAAACTCTTCCTAATGAACAGTTCTGCAAAAGAGCAGGCCACAGAGGCCAGCAGAGCTCTTCTCCAGGAACAGAAACCGACGGCTAATTGACTGGTTGCTCCGGCCTACACAAGCCTGATCGGATAATGAGCCTGGCCTTGCCTTCACACAACCAGGCATCTATGTGCTCCCATAGCAGCATCCGCTCACACAGCCACACCTGCAATCAGCACGTGATGAAGAGAGGGAAAACAAGGGGGGAGGGGGAAACTGGGATCAAAGAAAAGAACAGGAGAGAGGAAAGAAGCCCCCGACGCATACCGCCAGACAGCCGATGTGTCAGCAAATAACAGTAATTAAAAGCTGATGGGAAAAGAGGCATTTTTATAGCACACACCTGGAAGGATCAAAGCTGTTTTAAAGGTGCAATGAGAATGAGAGAAGCACAGTGAACATCAAGAGACTGTGAGGAAGACATAAGCAAGCTGATAAAGCACGGTGAGAAGGTAAAAGTGGTGGTAAATGAAGCACCTTATTAAGAAGATATGGCAGCTCAAAGATAGATCTGCCATTACATCTGATGTTTTCATCTTAGGTAAAACATACACAGACTGAGGCAAACTCTTTATTCAAGCAATTAGATATAAAAGTGGGGCTTCTGCAGTCAAAACACTTTTACAACTAAAGTTTTTGTCATTTGACATTTAAAGAGGGCAACTTATAGGGTAACTGAAACCATCTCCCGTATACTAGACCACAACTCCAGCAATATTTGGTTTATAAATGGTATACATAGGGCAGGGATATTTGGAATGCTCAATAAGCACAATTAATGCACAATGCACTCATATTGTAGCCTCAGACAGTTATCAGTAATGATTAAACCAGATTTTTAAAAACAATTTAAAAACTTGATTGTTCTCCTCTCCTTCATGTGAATTTTTTTTTTGGGGGGGGGGGGGGGGGCTTATTTAATAGCAGTTTTACAAAAAAAATCTGCATTGTTCCTGTCTGCATGAATATAACAGCTCTAGGCCAGTGGAAATGGGCCTAACACATGCAGAATACAGAAGGACACCCAGCATCCATTTGCAACAACTATTAATATTAAAATGTGGACAAGTTACAGAACTGCAATAACTGCAATAAGTTACTGTCCACAACTGCAATAAACTAAAAATAATTGAGTGTGTGTATTTTGAGTGTTCTCCCCCACTCAAAAATCTATGCCAAAGATAATATGATGTTGCTAGAAATTTGCCAGGTCTGACTTAAATGACTATGACAGGCATAGCCATCCACAAATCATAAATTTAAAAGTCCAAAAATAGCGACTTTATGAAATAATGAACCATTTATCTCATCTTCACTGCTGTAATCTGCTATGCTGTACAGCCTGTGTAGCTTATGGCAGAGCAAGTTCCATGCGTCCTGTCAGGACCAAGTTTAGAGAAAGAACTACAGAGAAAGAACTCCGGTCCACGGAGCATACTTTTCATACTTGAAATCAACCAAGGGTGAAGCTTTCCCTCTTAAACAGAGACTGCAGAGGAAAAAAGCACAGCGAATATCCCCAGTGAAGAAATCGGGAGAGACTCGGCCACAGATTTTTAACAAGCGGCAACCATTAATTATGCTGTTAAAGCGGCCTGCACATTTCAAGTTTCAGAGGTGGCTAGGAAAGACAAAAATGTCCCATTCTGTATTTAATTTGTATTTAGACACACAGCTGAACATATTAGAGAGCTTTCTTTTTCTTTTTGACCCATCCGTTTCTCTTTCATATGCTCATACTGCATGTCGAATTTAGTGAGAGTGGTGTTTACATAAACTGACTAGTTTACTATGAAATGGGTACAGATGCAGATGTTTGTGTTCACACACACGCAGCAGGAGAAAGACACATCATCTATCTAGCTAACAGGCCTAAGATTCCTTCACAGTGAGGAGTAACCCTCTGCATTACAAATGAGCTCTGAAGGACACTTATTATTCCTGCATCCAGGGAGACTTCTGATTATTCACATAGCCTGACACCGGGGCAGACGATGCCTGCTAGCTTTTGCTTCCTCCCTTCGGTGTGAATGCAGCTGAGCTGAGGGCAGATTCCGAGCACAGTTTGATAAAGTAGTACCTGAACTGACCCTCAGCTGGGTCTGTGCCCACTGGAATGCATGATCAACCCATCAGTGTACAGAAATCACGTCTAGAGCTCTGCAAGGTGGGTTATGTTTACATTTGGTTTTGTTTACTGCATTTTTCTATCTTTATCTCGGTGCGTCTCTATCCATAACTCTCCTACTCCCTCTCGCATTCTGACACTTTGCCAAGGCTGTGAGACATCAGTCTCACTAGCTTCCATTGGTTGCCAGTGACATCACCAAAGGCTCAGTAGTGAGAAATACTGGAGGACATTTTTTCACTGACCATTATTGCCTCCTTGTGTTGATTCAGGGTAATGCGTAAAATTCAATTAACATTTCTGTAATACCTAGATGAACTACTGGATTTGCCTAAATGTGCATTATTCAACACTGCACTTGGTACTGTAAACTACTGTTCAAAAGTTTGAGGTCAGTAAGATTTTTTTTTACAGAAATAATTACTTTTATATAGCAAGTATGCATTAAAGTGATCAAAAATGACAGCAAATACATTGATGTTACAACAGATTTCTATTTAAATTAAATACTGTACTTTCAATTCATAAAGAATCCTGAAAAATGATACATAAAGATTTCCACAAAAGTATTAAGCTGCACAACTGATTTCAAAATAGATATAATAATTAGTAATGCTTTTAAAGCACCAAATCAGCATATTAGAATGATTTCTGAAGGATCATGTGACACTGAAGACTGGAGTAATGATGCTGAAAATTCAGCTTTGCCATCACATATTTAAATTACATTTTAAAACATATTAAAATCCAAAGCAGTTCATTTAAATTGTAATTATATTTTACAATATTTCTGTTTTTACTTTTTGATCAAATAAACGCATCCTTGGCGAGAATAAGAGACTTCTTTCAAAAACATTAAAAAAAAAAATCTTACTGACAGGATAAATAGCTTTTATCCAGTTATTGTTATTTTCAATACCTTGCGGCTGGTGTAGTGGGCATGTTTCGCCAGTTTCCCATTGAGAGCCTGCAGGAACATCTCATCCGTCACCTTCCCCACATTCATGCACGCCTCATCCAGGACCGCAAAAATGCCCTTGTGCTGCTGTTCCACCAGATCCACGATGATCTGATTGTTAAAGTAGTCAATCTGTTTCACACAAATCACGACAAAATTTATTTAGTTGCAGTAAAGCTAGATCAATACAAAATTAGTTTCTTTTAGTATAATATAAATAGTGAAGATGTGAAAAGTTTGTGGAGAAACCCACATGCTTCCAGGGGATGCCCTCTCGCTGATACTCTTCCTGTTCTTGCTTCAACACCAGTTGAATGAAGAGCTGCTGTAGTTTTTCATTACAGTAGTTTATACAGAACTGCTCAAAGCTGGACAAAACAAGGAAGATATTCAGGAGAGGCACACTTAAAAGCCAATAAAAATCCTCCTACCTTTATGGAACAGCATATTCTCTCACCTGTTATTCTGAAAGATCTCAAAGCCATAGATGTCAAGGACTCCAATGACTGTGTTCTTCCCATGAACCCTGGCGTCATAGTTTTTCACCTCAATGACGTCATTGATTCTCCCCACAATCCAACAGAAAAGCCGCTCATAAATGGCCTGCGAGTAGGAAATAATGAGTGAAAGTGAACTGTGTGGAAGAAGAAACGTAGATGTGAATAGTTTCAGTCTACCAAGTTTATCTGTCTTGGTAAAGTATTTTATTGAAATTTGGATGGCTACGACAACATTTTTTTCCTCTATAGCTATATGGTGTAAAGCATGATAATTTTTTTGAGGATTCTTTGATGAATAGAAAGTTTAAAAGAGTATTTGAAATAGAACTTATTGTTGTTGTTTTTCCGAGAAAAAAAAAATCTAACTGATTCCAAACTTTTGGTAGTGTGTATGTATATATGATAATACGCATTTAAGCAATTTTATTACACTATATAAATAGTATAATATACAAGAGTACAACAAATAATACAAACGTACATTACAGAGGATCAAAACAATCATCTATCATATTTCGGGCCTGTAGAAGTAGAATTTATAGACTGGCATGAAATTCATATGCAAAATTTTGGTCCAGGTGTTTTATTTACAGCTGGGTTACCACAATTTTGTCTGTCTCCTAAAGAAAGTCTCCCAGAGTCCCAGTTCATACCTTGGCCAAGGCATCACGACCATAACTGGCCTCTTGATGAGTATGCTGCTTGTCAATGACGTCACGACCGGTGGCCACAGTGCGATAGAGCATAGCCTTCTCAACATTCTCCTCTTTGGTAGACAGCAAATCCCCTAGCACTGACACCATCTTAGAGTTCTCAATGAGAGTCACATCTCCATCACTTCCAAACTTCAGATTTCCCTGGAAAGATTAAATAATTCATCAGTCAGGCTATACTAGCTGCAGTTGGTAATCATTTTTGAACAAGCTTAGGAAATACTAAACCAGATGCAAGATGGTAGCCAGGATCTTGTAGACTGTCTGAATCTCCTCAACAGTGAAGCCAATGACTTTCATGGCATCAGCGACAGCTTTAAAATCAGCACTGTCATTTATAGACGACTGCAAGATTGGAAAGAGAATCTTGGTGAGTTACGGTCACAAACAAAATCACTATCCTGATAGATTAAATAAAGTGTAGTTAAAACATCCTCGTCCTGATCTTACTTTTAACAGTACAGTATATGCTATTAATTCAGCTTTAGGGATAACAGAATGGTTGGATGTAGATTGGCTAAAAGCCTTTCATTTAGTGAAGGTAAATCAATGATATCGAAATGGGAGGTCATTAAACCTATTTTTTACATTAAATTTATAGCAGAGCAATTAAAAGCTAAACAATTGCTGACACAGCAACTAAATCCCCAGACTTCCTAAAACAAAAGGACAACACTCGAATCGCTAATTATTCTGGGATGCTCATGGCTAACAGCTCCTGCAGAGTAAAGATGATTTCATTCAGCAGGAACCTTTTACAGCCACAGTTGTGCTGGACAGAGTGTGAAGTTTAGCCAGCATGTGCACCTACAAAAGACTTGGGAACTGGCATGAAATGTTCAAAGCACTTCAGGCTGTTTGTTTCAGACCTCTGTGAGCTCAACAATCCAGCTTGTTCCATGACAACACCTTGTTTGTTGCTATAAATTTGTTTTCGTGCCCACTCATTAAACTCCCTGCAGAAGCAATGGAACAGTGCTGGGTGATCTCACCTCCTGAGTCCTGACTCAACAGGCTATTACATATGAGGCAATTACAAATAGGTTTTAATATGCATCAATGGCTACTGTATCCCTAATCAAATTCCCTGCACAATTATTTGTGATTGCCCCTGCAAAGATTTCATTTTCCAGAGATCCCAAAGGTCTTGAGACTCTTTATGATATCTATAAAAATCCCAAAACATGTATAATATTACACACACATTACCACCCATAATAGTCTCTTTTAATCTGTACATGGTGTAATACCTTTATCTGGCCTCCAACTTTAATGTAGGTATATGCAGTGGGATCTTTCTGAATGTGCAGTGACCGCAGCTGAGCATCTGGAGCTCCTTTCACCAGCTGAAAAACACATTTAAAAGCACTTTTGACTTTCCCCACAGGATCATTTCTCTTGCCTTGATATGGAGGAGCATGTAAATTATAGTCTTGATAATAATGGTTTGTAGAGCACTAACAGACAGATGGAATTTTTAGTCTGATGTTTTGAGCATGTTTTGAAGCAATGGGACATTATTTTTGTAGGGGCAATAAAAGTGAGAAATGATTGGCCTTTGAAGGCTCTGACAGTGGAGTCAAACAGGTTTGGTAGGATTTGTCTGGTGTCTGGCAAAATAAAAAGAGCATATCAACTTCTGCGACGAGTTCTTCACTCACCTGGTAGAAAGAGTGGAAACTCCTCTCTCCTTCCTGCTGAAAGATGACTCGGGACTATGCAAGAAATCAAAAAATAAGTGTTCAGGATAAAAATCATATGCATTTATAATAAACGTAAAAATGTCACAGCTTCTCAAGCACACATATCACGATCAAGCAAGACAAAACTGAGTGGTCTGTGCCTGAGCAAAAAAGTCTGTGTTGTGGGCGGTTGCCAGGGTGTTGCTATGCAGTGATTAAAGTTTTGAGTGTTTTTAACATATTTAGTGGTTGATGCTATGGTGTTATAGCTGGTTGCTAGGTGGCTTCTGTTTTGAAAGAATGATATATATGTATAAAAAATAAATTAAAAAGTGCTCTTTAGCACCCCTAACGTGCTCTTTAGCATCCCTACCTTCTCAAGCAGGTAGTTGTTGATATGGCCGCCAATGGGGTCTCCCTTAAAATCAAAGTTGATATCCATGTACTTGCCGAAACGGCTGGAGTTATCATTGCGGTTGGTCTTGGCATTCCCAAATGCCTCCAGGACACAGTTGGACTTCAGCAGCATGTTTTTTACCCTGCATAAACACACACACTGTTTAAATCTACATTTACAAGCCACTTGTGCATCAGTTCACCACTACAGCTAAACGAGCATCAGTTTCAATATGAGGCTGATGGATCTGATTGCTCCTGACATTTGGTATTAGAGTAAATACACTAATCTGTCTGTGTGAAGCTTTAACGAGCCAGTTTGCATGGCTATATCTGGCTATGTTAGTGTATATAGTATCACCATGTGGTATCCCAGCATGGTGGTTAAGAGCGTTTCAGTGGATGATTTATGGGGCCTGCTGCATGAGTCAGACCACAGAATGCTCAGCAATGGTTATCCTGCCGTACAGACATGCATGACCTACACTGCACATTAGAGGAAGGTGCTCTGCTTAGTGCCTAGTGAAGAGGTCCTCACCCAACTGTTACAAGCCTGTCAGTCATTAAGCGGGACACTTTCATCCATGTAGTGACCATAATAGCTACAACATCCTGTAAAATTCCACTTTGCTTTTGCATTGGGCCTATAGCAAAGTCGCCCAACTTCTTTCGCTTTAGGTATCCCAAAAGCCCCATTAAAAGTTAATTATTTTTAATTATCTTGTTTTAACTGCCCTAATAATTTATTTATTTTAAAGTCATCATTTCTGTTTTATAGGTTTAGCAAAGCAAAATCTTATTACCCTTTAAAATCTGCTAAGTACCCCCTCAAGCATACAGTATGTTACCCTGGTTGGAAATTACTAGAGAATACAAAAACCCCTGTTTTGGCAGAGCTTTAGATGCACTTCCTGGAAAATGTCACACTGATGAACGCCCAGTTTGGAAAGAGCTTTAACCTTTAGCAAGCAGAGAAAATAAACCATATCTACAGGGTGCAATAACAGTGATATCAAATGTAGCACAAAGCACTATACATCTAAAAGTGGATAACAGTTGCAAATGAAGGTATATGCAGAATGTTGCATAAGAGAGGTATAAAGATCTTTATGATTAAATAAACATTAAAAGCCCGACATATTTCTATACTGAGTGATCTGTTTCTCAAGTTACATAGATAAAAAAAGGAATAGTAAAGATTCTTATCATTTATTCATCGAGCTTGACTTAGATGACCCAGCACTATTTTAATCTCTGCCCTACATTTCACTTCTATCACTATTGCTCCTTGTGAAGCTAATTCCAATGCATTATTCATTGACTCACTACCATGAGAAACTTCACTTTCACAAAATTCTGCTTTCTTTTAGTCAGAACTAAGCAAAGATTTGTATTATTATGAATGACATCCACATAAAAACATCAAATACTTGTGAAATGCTCAGCGGTTGTTGATTATAACATTAAGGAGGCATGCTATGCAGCATGCTCTTAATATGACTCTTCACTGCAGCAGCGAGGAGAGAGGAACAGAAAGGCTTTTGTTGTACGTACCTCTCCACCTCTGCTCTTTGGCTGGGATTGGTGATAGCAGCGATATATTGCATTATGTATTTACTAGCCTCTGTTTTTCCAGCTCCGCTCTCCCCTGCAAAGTAAAGAAACAATGACTAATCCTTTATAGATATAATAATACAATTGGATAAAATTAAGTAAATACCATTACAATCTACAATGAAATACAATTCGAGACCACTGGTGAAAATGTCTATATTGCATGCAAATTTGTAAGAAAATACATAAATAACATACCAATTTGAATGAAAAAAGAATTGAAAAATTAAAAATTGTAATATTTTTTTTTTATGTAAGTTGTGATAATGAAAATGTTTTTTTTAAGAAATGAATACTCTAAGAGTTTATTAAATTGATCAAAAGTGACAGAAAAGACTATGTATTGTTAAAAAAGGTTTCCATTTTAAATAGTGTTCCTTAGTGTAACTCTTCACCAGAGAATACTGATAAAATATGTATTCCAGTTTTCACCAAAATATTGAGCAGCAAAACTTTTTTATAAAACATTGACAATAATAAGAAATCTTTCTAGAACACCAAATCATCATATTATTATTTATATATTTTTTTTTTTTATTAAAATAGAAAGTTATTTTAAATTGAAATAATATTTCACAATATTACTGTTTTTAATTATCATAAGTATCAAATACACATTTTTACACTAGGACAAGTCTAGGGGAAAATGTAAGGGTACAAACAAAACAAATATCAAAATATCACTATTCTGAGTTGTTTGGTAAGGCCCTTAATCTATTTATTGTGTAAGACAGTATTATGCTAAACCACAAAAACATGCTTATGGAATTTATTTGTTAAATTAAGACAAAATTATGCTGTAAATAAACAGCAAGTTCCTCTATTTGCCACAAGATGGCACCACACATACCACATATTTTTGCAGTGTAGTCACCACCTGTGGTCACTCTCTGGATAACAATCAATGTTTTCTTATAGAGGCTATATCTGAGTGGTCACCAGATTATTCCCCTTGAGCTATGTGCCCCACCTCAGCATAGTTCCACAGCGTCCAAGACAGAAAACAAACACCATCATCATTGTAGAAATTGTGAAACCACCATATTGTCATTAATCTTTTTCACACAATGGACATGTCTTGAGAAAGCAATTTGCTCATGCACTGAGCTCTATTGTGAGCTTCTTCTCAAGCAGTCCACTGTGACTGGAAAACCACAAACCACGTCAGTGCCGAACAATTCTCATCTGACCACAGATCTAATCACATCATTCCCAGTCATAGTGAGACCCCACAAGAAGACCCCGGAAAGCCTGTATTCCAGTAAGGCCTGTTATTTAATCAAACAGAAGGAAGGCTATTTTTATTATTATTTGAAGATGAAGTAATGCCTTTTTCCCCTTAAATTGTAAGATTACATCTGTGACTGCTCCTCAGAATCACCCATGACTTTGATGGTGAGTCACACTCAAAACACATTAAGACATAGTCTACCTGATATAACAATGCAGGTGTCTTTGTTCCTCCTCTTCATGGCTTTGTACGCAGCATCAGCGATGGCGAAAAGATGTGGCGGTCGCTCGTACAACTCTCTGCCTTTGTACTGCTCGATGGTGTCCCGTCCGTAAATGTTCATGGCACGGTAAGGGTTAACCGACACCACCACTTCTCCAATGTAGCTGTAGATACGACCCTTTTCGAACCTGCAGCAGAAAGACAAGCACATAATTGATTATCTGCAGTCACATTCATGAATATTATGGAATATTTGTTTAACTATGACTTAATAAAGATCTGTTTGGTTTGTGGTGTTGCGGCTTGTATAATCAAATTTCAGTGCCTCGTGTAAAGAAAGGGCAGCTTAATAAATTATCTCCGTCAAGAATCAAAAGCAAATAAAAAAGCACAGGATAGTCAAGGTCATGTTTCATGAGCTGCATAATCTGTTTGCACAATAATAAATCCTGCTGAAAAGACCAGCATGAATTTCCAGGCTGGTTAGTGCTGGACCAGCACCAGCCAAATTGACTAGTCATTCAGACAATACAACGACTATTATATCTCCACATCCGCCCAACTCCATGGTCGCATAAAGCCAAAAGTTGACGTTCACCCTGCCTTAAAAAAGCAGGCTGCTTTGAGCTCCATCCTCAGGGGAACCTGACTTCCTTGTTCTTCCAAACAGACCTGGGTCATGCCTGGTAGAATAAGGCATCCTTTCTTTTCAACCTGTGGGTTTGCCAAGCCTCCCTAAGCTCCATCCTGCCCCAGGCAGTGTGCTTAGAAGTTTGAGGCATGACCTCATAATCTCATACTGAACTAAAGAAGCCATATTATGCCATTTTACAAAGTCTTGATTTTTTTTTTGGGGTCTACTAGAATCAAAAACACATTATTTTTCACATATTTGATATTGTTGCAGCACCTCTCTTCCCAGTCTGTCAGTAACACTCTGTTTAGTTCCTGTCTATGAAGCCCCTACTTTTGAAAAGCGTAATGTGCTTTGATTGGTCGGCTGGACCTGTGTGTTGTGATTCGTCAAACGCTTTGAGATTGTTTCGGAAATATAACGGCCCTTACTATAACCGCGAGTTTCAACACACTAACGCAACTCAACCAGGCTTCGCCCCCTTTTTTGTGTATGCCTTGGGTGGAAATTATTTAAATGATGAATATTGTGACGTGTGTTCCCAGAAGGAAACTCAAGACTACAATCGAGGCATTTTTAGGGAGTTCAGAAACAGTGCTTACTGCTTACTGATAAAGAGAATAACTCCCTTTGGAGTGACGTTCTGCTTTGTAAACTTGCAGACCATTTTCATGCTCAAACAGCAACATTACACACTAAAGAATGTTGAAAATGTAAAAAAGCATAATACATCCTCTTTAAGAATTGCGTCTCAATTAATTAAATTTAAACATCCAGGTATAAGTTGAACAGTTAGACTCAGTAATATAAAGAACTGCTTCAGTCCTCGGGGAGTACCTTACACCCTGTAGAGCAGAAATGTACCATACAACAACATTCACACAAACAAGTCACAAGAAACAGGTCTCAATTCCCTCAGGTCTTCTTACAAATGCATCAAGGATTTATAGAATGAGCAGCGATCCATTAAACAAGAATAAATCACCATGGACACATCCTGAAGCATATTTAAAATGGATTCAGTGAGATCCAAGTGTGCACATGGTGTGTGCATTTTAAACACCCCAAAAAACTCAAATTTTGACAACATTGTCCTTTCATTGCTACAATTATAATGTTACAAAGGACTTCTATTTCAAATAAATTATGTACTTTTGAACTTTCTATTAATCAGAGAACGATGATCAAATATGCATCATGGTTTCCACAAAAAAACATAAAGCAGCTTGACTGTTTTCAACATTGATAATAATAAGAAATGTTCCAGGCATGGCCGTGATGCTTGTGCCTTTGGTGGCAGCAGCCTGTCAGGCCAGCCCTCGAGCAGCACGCATGAAAAGGCTCTTTTGTGCCAGCCTGCAGGGTAAGATACTGCGGTGTACCCGCTCCATTGTTCTTCTGTCAATGTGAGGTCTGTGTGTAAGGAGCACAGGCCAGGACCGCACACCCCTACACAGCAGCCTGCCTCTACTCACCCACATCAGCCCCTAAGGGACAACTAAGTCAACTAATGACAATGCCAGAAGGATCATTTTGAACTATATTTGAGCTATCCATTTTTCTAATGTGGAGAGATTGTAGTGTTCAATTCAGAACCTAAGGATTAAATAGGCAATATCATACATTTTTTAACTTATCTTTTACATCTAATGCCTCTATTAAGATCTGGGGGGGGGGGGGTATTCTGATATTTAATCCTGAATTTTTTGGAGTAAAAAAAGTTCAAGGAAAATGTATTTCACATTATATGAGTATTCCTCAAAATTCAAAGGTACAGTGCTGGTCAGAATTATTTGCCCCCTTGGTCAAATAAATCTGCATTGTTTATCCTTTTTATATTTTATTTTTAAAAAATCTAACCTTTTATTAAATACTTTTTGCAACCTCCTTTTTCCAAGATAAAAGCTCTGAGTTTTCTCCTATAATGCCTAATGAGTTTGGAGAACACCTGACAAGAGATCAGACACCATTCCTCCATACAGAATCCCTCCAGATCCTTCAGATTCCCAGATCCATGTTGGCGCTTCTTCTCTTCAGTTTAGCCCACTCATTTTTCTATAGGGTTCAGGTCTGGGGATCGGGATGGCCATTGCAGATGCTTGCTTTTGTGCTCAGTGTCCCATTTTTTGTTTTGATTTTGATGTTTGTTTTTGGATCACTGTCCTGATGGAAGATCCGAACATGGCCTGTTCTAAGATTTCTAGCAGAGGTTGTCAGGTTTTGATTTTTTTATCTGTTGGTATTTGATCGAATCCATGATGCTAACATGATGTCCAGGACCTCTGGCAGAAAACTAGGCCCACAGCATTAAAGATAAAGAACGTTTGAAAAGTAACTGACACTACTGGAACTTCAAACGGGATGAGTTCTATGGTCAGATGAAACAAAACAATTAGCTTTTTTGGCAGAAAACACTAGATGGGTTTGGTGCATACAGGGATAAAAAAGTACCCCATGTGTAAAATGAAATACTCTGCTGTATCTTTAATGCTGTGGGCCTAATTTTCTGCCAGAGGCCAGTCGCAAACCCATTACGATTCTGAGAACCTATCAGTAAATCTAGCTAATTCCATTGTGTTTCATTTTCATCCAGAGACATGGTTCAACCCTTTAGATTTACCCTGCTCCCAGAGGACAACTGCCTGAAAAAATCCATTGTTGATTGAAACATAATCCAAGCATGCTGTCGGGTGTGTGGGAAAGCACAGAATCGTCATCTCCCATCTGCGATCAGATTATCAGCAACATCAGATAAGCAGGCCTGTGCAGAATCTACTCTTGCTGAAATCAAGATGAAGCTTCATAAATTTACCTTACTTTACTCATTTTACCATATTCACCCCAAAAATCAGTACTGAAAATGCAAAAAAAGTAATTTGTGGTTTAACTTTGAGTCAATGTCCCAGAATTTTCAGTGTGTTTTTGATCAGGCAGGTCAACACAGGGAGATCGATATGAAGTGTTTGAACAGAGGTGGGCTTTAAGGTGGGGTCCAGGTTTTAGAAGTTTTTCCTGTGAGTATAGAGAGATCTGGGAAGGGTAGCAGTGGATGAGGCTCTGTCATCCTTTCCCCTCCATTTCCCAGAAGGCCTATAGGGAGGGGTTGCTGCTGCATGGAGATTAAGGACGTGTGTCAGACAGCAACAGGCCACTTCCTCTAACAGCTGGATCTACTCCACAGGTTGAAGCATCAGCATTTTTGTCCAGTCATTTATTTATCTGAACTAAAATGATGCGAGTGTACCTATACTAGTATTTTTTTAAATACTTATAATTACGTATAATTATAAATACTAAGACTATAATTCAAGGGATAATTTCCTAAAAAAACTGAAAATTCTTTCACCATTTACTCACCTTCATGTTGATCAAAACTATATGACTTACTGTGGAACATTGAAGATATTCTGAAAAAAAGGTTTCTGTTGGTTTTTTTCCATACAATGAAAGTCAATGAGGGAATGTGTTGTTTCACTGACTATCGTTATAAGGACAAAAACAGTTGAAGAAATGAAGTCACAGATTTAGAAAAACATGAGGGTGAGTAAATAATGACAGAATGATTTTTGGGCTAACTATCCCTTTAATTGCTCAATACCTTTTCAATTACTTTAAAAAATACTTTTTTAGTAAGCTAAAAGGTTTTAAAGTCAGAGCTACACCCTTTAAAACACTTGGGTCATCCGAAGTCCTAAACAATAAGAGCTTGACACCAATTTTAGAAAGGGATCACTTGCCAGGCTGAGGATAACTACTGGTTTCAGGCTTGTTTGGGTGGGTCTCTTGTGGTTATTTGCTTGTGGTTGACCAGGGTGGGGTGCAGCCTGTAAATTCCCTCACACCAGTTGCAAGTAAAAGTAAAAAGTGAGAGGAGTGAAAATTTACTGAACTGGACAGTAGTACAGCATAAATAAATGAGTGGGAAAATTTAGAGAAAAAGAAAGAGATGAAAATACGATATGAAAACAGAGAAAGAGGAACACAGGAATATGAACATATAAATGCCTTCACACTAAAGTGTTGACTTATAAGATGGTCCAACTCCAAGATAGTGCATCAAAGCCTGTGTATTCACAACACCAGCAATGAAAGGATAATCTGTTCCTGATCCATGTTTATCCCCTGCACACAATTTACCACCAAGCAATCAGTGTTACTCAGTCCACAGCTTAACACAGAACAAGCACGGAATACTATGACCTGATAGCGAATCGTCCTCTGGACTGTCTATTATGCAACCCCAGAAAGGTTTTGTCTCAGATGTTTCAAAAATTCGTTAGGATAAGAGACGATTGTCAAGAGTTATAAAATGAAAGCACAATAATTTGGGGAGAAATGTGATGAGAAATGTTGGAGATCATACTGAAATCTCACATATCTGATTGGAGACTTTAGCATCTTGGCAAATGGCTCTGAGCATAGTTTGAGACATTAAATCTCTAGAGATAACACATGTGAGATTACTGGGGTCGTTTTCTCAGCACTTACGCAAAAGTCTCCATTTGACCTCCATCGAATCTCACTGATGTCTAGAGGAATAGCGGAGATATGAAAGAGATCAATTGTGATTTGTCTTTCCTATTGGCCTAATATAAGCTATTAGATAAGCTAATAATTAGTTTCATGGTAATGCAGATGATTAATAAGTGGTAAAATAATTTGACTCACTTTGTCAAAATAAACTAATAAATGAACACTTTTATTTTTTTTAAATGCTACAAGTGAATTTAGGACAAAATCTTAATATTGAACTGCACAGTATAAATAATTTATATTAATTTTAAGACTTACATGTAACAGTGTTGGTAAATTATGTGTTGCATTTTTAAAAGCAAACTTTAAGTGAGCATAAGATGACATCAAAGATAATATAAATGTAAAAATAGATGAAATGAGCATGCACTATTAAATATCCAATAGGCCTATATCCCTTATTGTATATGAGACAGCTGCTGTACTCTTGTGCCTTGAATATAATCTTTGAAGCAGTGCAACCCCCACCATAACTCATCTCACACATTCTAAATAAGTTTCTGTGCAACTTTACATTTGTTTGCTGTTTCACACCAACTGCTTCTGTACTGCTGACAATCCTTTAAAGCTTAACACACATCCTTCAATGGCAAAAAATATTTTTCTGGAAAGCTCTTCATTGTCAATGTACTCAATTTGACTCAATCTTGTCAAACTAACCTCCTTTACAATCATACTACTGTGTGCAAGCCTGAATGGAGAAAATGTGTGTCCCACTTGGCAAAGCTTCAAGCCATGTCTTAAATGTGCAGCTTTCACGCTAACTTTCATTAGCTTTGCACTGACTACTCAGGAAATGAGAGCCAGGTGTAAACGTCAGAGCGCGCCAGAAAGCGGTTTTTGAAAGCAGAAAAAGGTATTTGTTATTTTGGCCCACACCCTTCATTGTCTCCCTGAGATCATAGGCACTTTTTTGTTCTCCCATCATGACGAGGGAAAGAAAATGAGGGAAAACGGGGGCATGTTTTGACGACTGTGTTTCAGAGGTCAAGGGTAAAGTGACTAGACAAGTCCCTGAGCCAATCTCTAACTCATCTGAGCTTTTAGCACATGGTTATGATCCCAATATGATGTCACTGAGCAGTAGCAGATGACATGACGGCCAACTTGAGAAGAAAAAAACAGACAAAAAGAGAAGACCAGCCAAACGGAGTCAGACATTACTCAGCAAGCTATTTCAAGAAGTGATCTCCATCAGGGTAAAAAAGAGGCCAGGGATGGAGAGTACAAAAACAGACGAGAAAGAGCAAAAAGTACAGTTAATGAGGTAATTGGCTAAAAAGGAAATGAAAGGTAGAAGCAGAGTGGAAATTAGTGTGAATGTTACACCTGGCTGTAACACAGCTACCCCGACACAGCAGGACATAGACCAGCTCCGAAAATATGTGACTAATCTGTGTGATTGTCTGCATCAAGAACATAAAACACCATTGAAATACTTGACAACCATCTTTGTGTCCAATCTAAATGTTAATAGCTAGAACACATAATATATAATCTCATTAATGTGTCTATGGAATCAAATCAAACCACATCATCGGTTATAGAGGAAATGGGCTTCCAGCAGGGGCGAATACACAATTTGGGAATTATTTAGGAGTCTCTCATGTGCACAAGGAAAAACAGAATAATGAAATTTGGGGCTATGGATGTAGCCTGTTGTAAACATGAAAGAGAAAGAGGTTATGAAGAGGGTGAGGGGTTGATCGAGACTGTAAACCTGTAGGCTATAAACCCTAAAGACAGTGAATGTGAGTGAGAGAGCTCCTCTTACATGCTTAGTGATCTCAGTGACCGCCAGCCAAGGCACACAGTCCACAAATGAGACGTCTGTGGAGCTTGAAGCTTATTCTGGGGGGAAAAAAGGCCAAAAAAGCAACAGCCTTGTTTATGTAAGGCCGGTGATATGTTTCAGATTACAGGGGGTTGTATGGAAATTCTTGAGGGCAGACAGGCCCTTTCTTCACTGGAGAGTGAGAGAAAATCAGGCTGTTTTTTGAAGCCAACTTTGAAGCAGCCTTTTGAGAGACATATTCACCTTTAGAGATTCTTCTTGGAACGCACAGAGCCTTTGACCAGGCAGCAGTGCAGTTTTGGATGCTTGTACTAACCAGGCTACTTAACTAGCTTAACCAGCCAGATCTGGTTCAGCAGGATAATAGAGAGAAAGGGATATGATCTGAAAAGTTGTTCTAATTAAAAATAGGGAACAATCCTTCAAAACAACAGGGATAGAGCTGAACAAAATTAAACAGAAATAAAAAAGTAAAATAAAATAAAACACAATTAAATTAAATAAAAAAAATTACAAAATCATACAGTTATAGAAAAATGGTAGAAAATATCTGCAATAATTTATTGCAGCTGCAAAAATGTAATTATTATTTTCAAATTTTGCTGATTCGATATTATCTTAACACAACCCTGATGGATATTACAATTTTTCCCAATTCAATTCAAGTTGTACTAGCACGCCAATTGCTAAGATGATCAGACCAGACTTAAATTTGCCTTAAAGTCCAACTGAAATCAAAATTGACACTATTTACTTTGTTAGCGCATATTACTAGTCTTGTGGTGAAAAATGAATCCGTGCAAGGTAATACACAGAAAAAAATTTGTTTGCCGTCGTAATCTTTAATCAAAGTCTGAAAAGTTACTTCCGGTCTGGAATGGCGTTCCTTCTCTGATGATGTAGGTTTGACGGCTTGGGTTGGGAAACGCTTAACCACTCCCCTCAAACCGTAAGTCTGTTATGAGCAGAGATGGAGAGGAGGAGCGCTAGAGTGACAAGAATCCACACAAGAATCCATAGCTGTGATTAAGCACAGAAATCAAAGCAGGACAATATGTACCATGTCTTTGGTCAGAGGCTATTATAACATCACAGGATAAATCCTTTGAAACATTTGTAAGGAAAATATTTTTCCAGTGGCATTCTTTCTTCATCTTTTACAATGAGGACCTTTTTAAAAAAAAGCAGTGCTGGTCAAAGTGCCTAAATATATCCATAATGCACTGACCATATAAGGATTTGCAAATGCATCATTCTTTCTTACAGGCCAAAATGTATCTCCGTTGCTGCATCTATCCTTAAAGCAGGGCTCAGTAATTTCAGGATTTCTTCGCTGTATTCTCGCTTTTTGCTCACAGGTTTCTCTCTAGAGCTCCCCCCACAGCTTCGGAATAGATACTTGACAACACTATTGTAAAAACACAACAGTGTTTTTTACAACAGTGTTGTAACACTGTTGTAAAAACTCGTTGGCGATTCTCAGATACCAGAGGCTAGTAGATCAATGACATCAATGCAGATGGGGCATTCTTTAAAACGTCTTCTTCATTCGGGTTCAAACAGCGTGAGGGAGCGCAATAATGACAGCATTTTAGCAGATTTCTTTTGGCCGTAAAGCAATTGTTTACATTGCAAGACCTGATATCACGCGATACTTCCCGACGCGGCGGCCGGCGGCCCGCCGGCTCAAAGTTGCAAGTGCGGATTTTCCTCTCACAGGCACCAGGGGGGTGCGAAACGACCACCATTCAACCCGAAATAAGTAATATAACCATTTCAATGACTCCGAAGCTGCTCAGTTAAGGTAAAAAAGTTAGGTAGTTCACCTTTAAGGGAAATATAACCTTTGACCTTGTTTCTGGCTCTGTGCAGTGCACCTGAGCTCCGAGGACTTTGATCCCTCTGTTTGCTGTGCAGGATGGGAATCGGGTTGCCATGTGTCACAGCTGGACTCCACGTGGCCCTGCTGTTAAGGCAACAAGTGAGGCTTTACAGTTGATATGGGAGAGGCTTAAACTATTTCAGCCAACAGCTTTACACAAATGAAATCATTAAGATATAACATAACTATGACAGGAAGATTAAATTCAGGAACCGCTATTATAGTAAATGTTGTCTTTGTGATCTGCCCCATGAGGAATTTAAAAAAGTGAATTTCATTCAAAGACACATTAAGGCCTGAATTGATTTTTGTGCCTGAGTTTATATTTGTCCAGTGGCACCAGACTGTAAATATGAAACAGAAACAAGGATATGGGCTCAGCTTTCATTATTTCCTGTAGCCCTCATTAAACCTAACCTTAGACCCCTACTTACGGTTATCATCCGGCTGATTTTTCTCAACAGAGACCCTGATAAAAAGCTGAGGAAATGGCACAGATTTACAACCTTCTGCTTTAAAGTTTCCCTCATTCCACTCTATGACCACACAACACAGCAAGTCAATTTTTAAGCAATCATCTGCACTGGACGTGTAATTATTCTTAGGAAAAGGAAAGAAATAGACCCCTAATACTATAAACCTGTAAAACAGATGACTAGCAAGGTATATTACAACAGTGGTTCTCAGACAAGACAAGACAGAGCAAGGTATTTAGATATGAAACAAAGCTTCAGCTTTCAAATTCTTTCAGTTTCATTGTGAAATTCAAACAATAGATACATCTGGGTGCCAGATTGCTGTAGCGCCTCAGAAGCGGCACTTGAACCGATCATCTCTTCCACTTTACTATTAGTCACAGCACAAAATAAAAAAAAATCCTAGGGTATTTTGAAAAAACCAGTACAACTTAAACTCAAACAACTGAAATGTATCATTTCTCATGTAATCACTCAGTAACTTTCAACCATGGAAAGAATTTGGCATGTAACATTACATTTACCCTAAAAGCTATTAAGAGTCCAAATAGCTAGAGAGAAACATACTCTAGAGAGGAGCATTTTGAACATTGCATATTTATTATATTTTTACTCTAATACCGTTAAAAAGTTATTAATTTAACATTATTTTTATAAAAACATCCCTATATGATATCAGATGTTAATTTTAACCTTCAATAGAAATGTACCAGTTGACAGGGCTGACATTGATAAAGAAAGATGTTGATGTATATCCAAATGAATCAATACTGAATTGAACTGAATCAAACTGAATCATTAAATCATTTCCAAGCTGCACTCAAAAGTTGGCAGCCCTGATTCAGAATTGTTTTTGCTGCTGTCTGTGACCCTGCAACCTATTTCTGACTGAACCACTGCATTAGGATAATAAAAATTCAACCATTTGGTCCTTTTTCCCCTCTGTTTTTCACTCTTAGAATACCCACACAAAGGCTTTGGATCAATCAGACCCATTACGCTAGTGTCTGTGAGGGTCAAAAGTTAAAGGTGCAATAGGTGATCTGGGAAATGCTAACTTTAGCCTGCTGGCAGTGAAAGCATACGATCCCACCCTCCCTGCAAATCGCCATCCAAAGCCACACCTCCTCCAAAACACATGAAAGCGCACCGACCAGAAGCGAGACAACCAGAGACAATGTTATTGGATTACATCATGTATCATTCACCGGTGAGAAAACTTTAGAGTACAGTGAGTAACAGTACTAAACGTAAACAACTATTTGCCTGCCCTTCTCACGCTGTCTGCACAGCGTACGGTGTCTGCATGAACAGGCTGCGCAGTGGTATGCAAACACACGTTGACTGATAGTGATAGGGAACACATGCTATCAATTCATTCGAACCGAATGCCATGATTTAACTAACATTGTGAGGTCCTACGCATTCCACAGACAATATACATTTATACAAATACATTTAGACCGCTTAACATTTCATTGCTATCAGAATATGAGGAGACTTTCAACCAGCATAACAAAAAAAATTTTTTTGAGAATCACCTATTGCACCTTTAAGTCTCTAGTCCAGGAAAATGTCCAATAGGAAGAGCAATGAGGCCTCACAAGTTGCCAATGCTCTTTTCCCGAGACCATTCTTCCAGTCACTTCCAGCCACAACAGTAGACCCTTAGGCAAACTCTAGGCAAGGCAAGTTTATTTATATAGCACATTTCATACACAATAGTAATTCAAAGTGCTTTAAATAAAAATGATTTAATAAAGTGCATAGCAAAAACAAAGAAAAAACAATGATTCAAATTTATTTAAAATGTATTAAAACAGTTATAAAAAGAATAAAAAAAGGGGAAATGGATCAAATAAAGGCCAAACATGTGTTGTTTGAGCACTGTGCTGATTTGCTGTGCAATCAGTTAGATGTACAGTGCAGTGCTCATTCAGTAAATGCAACTAAACAGATGTGCTTTGAGTGTGGATTTGAATGTGGCTACTGTTGGAGCACATCTGATCTCTTCTGGAAGCTGGTTCCAGCTACGGGTGGCATAAGAGCTAAAAGCAGACTCGCCTTGCTTTGAGCGAACCTTTGGTATTTTCTTGATCCTAGCTGAGTGATCTGTTAGGCTTATATTCAATTAGCATATCTGCAATGTACTGAGGTTCTAGGCTATTGAGTGATTTACTGTATAAATGAGTTTAGTTTAACCTGAGTCAGAGCGGTTAAACTAAACTCATCATCTAAGTAAAGTGAAAATGTCTATATATATACATAAAGTATACAGTACCACAAAGTTCAAACCATGGAAATTGCTAGTTTGTTGAAGACTTTTTTTTAGACTTGACTTTCTTCTGAATGACACAAGATGTGACAGAAAGCTGAAAGGCACTGATTATCAACTATTTCATCTACAGTATCAGAGCCAGCGTCTAAAAGAATTTAGAACATGGTCTCGGGCAGCACTTGTAATTGTTTTTGGAAATGTGCAGAGGATTGCCAAAAAATTCCCCAAGATCCTAGCGGCAGACAAAACAACACTGCCATATAAAGTCAAGCCCTGAGCACACATCAAATTAAGCAGTGATTCCAGAGTGCCTACACAAACCCTTGTTTCGAAAAAGGGGGCGTTGTGTAAACACAGTCTTGGGCAGAGTTCAAATCGAGCTACAATGTACAGTACGTGCCAGCAGTTCTGACACTTGTTTAACTTTGACACCTCACTGTAAGAAGCTTAAACGCTCACAATTAAACAGACTGACAAAATTGCTTTAAATCTCATGGGTAAAACATTATGTCATTGCATTGAATAGAAAGGTTGCACTTCAACTTTGTTATACAGGAGCTTTTTCAGCAGAGCAACCCCAAGCTGACTGTAAACACAGCTGATTTCACTGGATAAAAGGTATCTACATTATCCAAATTCATCCAGACAAGATAAATGGTCTTTTTGAATACAAAGCAACTGGCCTTCAAAAGGCATCACGTAAAAAGCTATTTCCAGTTCAACAGCACTCCTCTTTAACACTCCAGAGGGCACAGGAAGTGATCTGGCATCACATCGCTGCTGCTGTTCCAGCTGAAGTCCCAGACACAGATGTGGAGACTGAAGACTCAGGAAGCTGGCCTGGTCACACCCTCTGCAAATAACAAACTGCACACGCCATCCCCCAGCCAGGGAGAAAATCAGGCCATTGCTGAGAGAGAGAGAGAGGTGAGAAAAACAGACACCCTGTGCTTTGAGTCACTGGAACCAGTACGCATCTCCTCTCGCTAATTAATGGCCAAGTTGTCTATCCGTATCCGCATGGCATTTGAACAACGGATTCATAATTATATCAGATTACAGCACCGTTGAAAAGTTTTGGGAAAGTAATGTTTTTCTTATTTAGCAAGGATGCATTAAATTGATCAAAAGTAACAGGAAAGATTTCTATCTCGAACTAATTCTGTCCTTTTGAACTTTCTATTCATCAAAGAATCCTGAAAAAAAAAATCTGTCACGGTCTCGCTCAACTATGTTCTATATTGATAATAATCATATTTCTTGAGCATATCAGCATATTATTATCATTTCTAAAGGATCATCTTGCGTAATGGCTGCTGAAAATTCAGCTTTGCCATCACAGGAATAAATTTTATTTATATGAAAATAGTAAAAAAGTGATATTAAGTTAATAATATTTCACAATGTTACTTTTGTTATCCAATAAATGAAACTTATTTCAAAAACAATTTAAAAAATCTTACCAACTGCAAACTTTTGAATGGTGGGTTTAAAAAGGGACTGAACTTTATGACTGACTTAAATTTCAGAGGTATTAACACATTTTAAATTATTATTATGTAATAGTTTATTATGTGATCCAAAAACATCTCCCTCAATTCACAGAAAAACACCCGCAATATCATCAGAACTAGGCTATTACTGGAAAAATACATAAAATATGTAATTCCATGCTATAAAATGAAAAGATTAAAATATCAATCAAACATTTCATAGCTTATTCAGTGCCCTTGCGAGACATCCACACATAGGTCACTTAGTTGACTTTAGAATCATACAATAGATTTTATGCCGTTGTTTTATTAACCATTTACTGCATGCTGAAACCACATTGTCCATCTTATCAGAGCTAGCAAGTCATTTATTTACAGTGTGCTGATGAGGAAATGTGATCCACATAACCAAAAACACAATGGCAGGATATCCACTGCAAACTTGTTTTAACAATGAGGCCAATCAGAGCGGGTGTTACCATGGCCAACACACCTCTGTGGCCATCCCACAGCACTCTGGCTCAGCAGGTGCAGCAAGTTATATAAAGCTATAGATGCAGCAAACACAACAATGCTATGAATTCCCTAAATGTAGACATGAGATGTGTAATGCATTGTTCCCTTGACCTGAAAAACTTTTAAACCAAGTTTATTCCAGATGCTAATATCAGTCAATTAATATATGATTACACTTTAAGATGTTTTGCAAGATGATTTGAGGAACTCTTTCATCTGGCAACGGAAGATCAATGAGAATGATTCAGATTTGCAACCTATTATTAGTTACAGTTCACAATATTAGTAGCCTACAATTCACAAACATAACCAATTTCATCACTAATCTGCATCACCATTTTAGATAGATAGATAGATAGATAGATAGATAGATAGATAGATAGATAGATAGATAGATAGATAGATAGATAGATAGATAGATAGATAGATAGATAGATAGATAGATAGATAGATAGATAGATAGATAGATAGATAGATAGATAGATAGATAGATAGATAGATAGAGAATTCTTTTCATTTAACACAATTGGAATTTTACTTCAAACCCCAAAACAAAGTTTTTGGACAAATACAGGTAAGCTACAACTATAATACCTGGTAACAAGGTGAATTATCTTACCTGAGTTTAAGGTTGGCCATAAACTCTTCCAAAGACACATTGTCCAGAAGAACAAAGTCCGCCTTTCCGAACTCCAAACTTTCGTGTTCTGCCATTTTAACGCGTTAGAAATATAGTAGGCTAATGGAAAAATGTAAAGCTGACTGTTGAATTTCCGACGAATACTCAAGTCAATTCGACAAAACCAAACCGAAGCGATAATGCATTTTCCTGAATTTGTTTACATTTGCCTAGCGCACTATTCGTCGGCTTCTTCTCATGTTATTAGGAAAGGAAAAAAATAAACAAGCAATGTGCGTTAACTATACTTTGTTTTCGTCTGTTTAAGGTTACAGCATTTAAAGCCACACACTCGTCCGTCGCCTGAAAACTTCACACAACTTTTTGAGCCTCCCGGTGTTTGAGTGATAGTCCGCTACATCGAGAGTCGCACCTCTCATCCCTTTTTCCACGAGCTTCACTCGTCTCGCCTAAACACTGTGGCTTCGGTATCCTGCCCGTCTCGCGCAAACTCCTCCCCTCTCGGGCGCGTTCGCGCTTACCTCTATACATGAATGACACAGTTACAAAGGTGGATACATTTGCCGTCGACTATAGCAGTGGTTAACATCAGTCCCTTCTTTTTATTCTTTTTTTCTTTTTTTTTTCTATAGCAGCATACTTGTATTACGAAATCCCACATTATCAACGCTCGGAATTCATACTATTCAGAAGTGAATAATTGATCGCTGAAACACAGATCACAATAGACTTACAGTAAATGGCGAAAAAATGTATTTGTCACCAACTAAAAACGTAAGCTAGGCTACTTGCCACTGTTTGTGCTAGCTAAGAAATAAGTAGCCGACTGTAGGCTAATTAATAAGTTGTAGGTCTACTATAAGCGAATAGATTATTGGAAAAATTACAAGTAGGCTATCTCGTAAATTTACAAGTAAATAAAAAAAGCATATATTCCACGGGATTGCTTACTGATAAAAAACAAAATGTTTGTTTAACATAAAATGCGAAGTTTGAAATCGTTTAAAGGAGTCAATTTGCCAGAGTTAACATTTTAATTATTTATATAATTTGACAATATATATATATATATATATATATATATATATATATATATATATATATATATATATCATTTATATAATTATAACATTTGACTTTGAATTGTGCATAGTTCGAATTCTTTAAGACTATTAGTCATCATCATCATCATCAGTGAGTTTCTAAATATCTCTGGAATGTCCGTCTGTCCTCTAGCCATATAAGGCAATGGATAAAATCCCATTTGAGTGAACTGCTCAACAGTAGCCTAGCTCTGCATAGAACTTCAGTTAATAACAACATATCTGACAATTGAACTAATAAGACCAACTTTACAGGTGCTCACAGGTAAGCACAATGGTGGTTGACCATTTTTTGGTCTGCTAAATCGTTTTCGTCATTTTGTTCATGAGGTAAAATTTGATTTTGGGCTGGCACGTGCTGTCACCGTGTTTGCGGTGACCTCGTGACACAAGAACGTGTTTAAGTTTAATGAGGACTGAGGATGGCTTCAGGTTGCTCTGTGCAGTTACTTGTGGTCCAGTGACATCTTCCCTGATTAAACATAATGAGAGGACTCTGCTGCCCCCACCTGTATCTCCAGGACACTGGGACAATGCTATTTACATAATAAGTAGTTTACCAACCGTAGTTTACCAATAATAGTGTAAAAGAAAACAAAGTTTGTTAAAACAATATATATATATATATATATATATATATATATATATATATATATATATATATATATATATATATATATATATATATATATATATATATGTATATCATATTTTATATCATAATATATATTTTGAAGAATATAAATGTAAAAATCTATATTCTTTTTTCAAAATAGTCTAGGTAATTTGCATTTGAGATGTTTTAATATTTGAAACAAATATTGTTTTCTTTAATTTGCACTATTATTATTGTTATTATATTAGTCAACTATTATGGTAAACTATTTAAAAAAATAACAATTAAATATTAGAAATAATGACAAAAAAAGTTTTGGTTTAGTCTTAAATTCAGACGTTTTATGGCAAAGTATTTTTATAGGGGGAAAAAAGCACTAAGAAATTGGAAAGCACTTTTTGCAATGGAAATATCTCTCAGCAAGACACATGTATTAAAAACTGTTAAATGAATAATAAAAAGCAATGAATAAGAACTATAGCAGGACATTTTACTATTGTATATATAATATCAAACCTAGTTGGTACTATTAAATTGGCCTCCATTTAAACTATAAGGCCTGGTTTCACAAACAGGGATTAGATTAAGCCAGAATTAGGCAGTTCAATTAGGACATTTAAGTAGCTTTTATAAACGTGCCTTAGGGGGGAAAAAACAACACCGGTGTGAATCTTGAGACAAAACAATGGCACTGACATATTTTAAGATATGTCAGTGCAAGTTACTTAAGGTTAAAACAGCTCGAACGTGCATTTTAGTCTGGGACTAGGCTTAAGCCTTGTCTGTGAAACCAGGGGTAAATGTTCATAACTCTGCTCCAGTTGACTTTTACATTCTCTTAGATTTTTCTCACCATAAGTAATGAACCCCCAAAAGCGATGGTGTTGGATGCACTATTGGCCCAAGAGCGGCCACGATTATGGGTCACATAAACCGTAGCACCCTTGCGCAGAGTCGTCATATATGTAGAGAGATTCCCAACTGAGTTAGAGCCCTGAACATTACTATGGGACACAGCCACCCAGTAGTTATTAACAACAAGCCATAGGTCAGTTTCCCCACTTCCCCCAGTCTGTGTGGAGAAGAAGAACTGATAGACGCCTGAAACCGGAGCTCTGAAGATCCCGGTGCGAGAGTCGAAAGCCCCGCCTTGATTCACATACACTTTCCTGTACACGATCTTGTTCACTTTTCCTGTGATGTTGTCCGGGTAGGTGGCAAAAAAATGGATGTTTGCTTTCACTACAGATCACAAGGAAGGAAAATGCTCCATTATTTGTATTAAAAGGTGGATAATTGTAATTATAATAACAACACTTCACAGCATTTGTTAATTAAATGATTATTAATGAAAAGAAATGGCTCACCTCTCATTGGGTTTTTCTTACACAACCAAGTGATTTTGTCTCTGCTGATGCAAGACTCACTTTTTTTGCACTTCCCACAGACAAGTGTGTTAATGTCTGAAAGGATGGTTTGCAACAGTCAATATATACACAATATTATTATTCTTTTTTTTTTTTGCTTAAAGCCTGAGTGCATCAAATCTTACCTGCACAATATGCCAAATGGCAAGCTACCGGTTTGACAAACTTGTAGACGTAGTAGTTTCCCCGACATGCTTTGACTTGAATGGGAGGGGATTTGAACAAACAGCAGTTGTCTCTCCAGTGTCCACACACTTTGCGGGTGACCACTCCGTCTCGTACCCGGGGGTGACCGCCGACGAGCCACAGCGGAGCGTGCGTGCCACACATTTCTTTCCTCACGCACCTCTCAGGCATCTGGATGGTTTTCCCACGGTAGAAGAGACGGTACCAGCCCTTCCACTGGACACGATTGTCACAGACGACATTCTTGGTGCTGTAGTTTGTAGCTCTCCAGGCTTGGTCCAACACGGTATAGTGAAAGCAGGGGTCAAGGTCTGCGCCACTGTCATCCTCACTGGAGCCTTCGGCTCCATCTTCACCCTGGGTGAGGGTATACGGCAGATGGCTGCTGCCTAACAAAGACAAATATATATACAGTATAGTGCTTTATAAAACACACCCAAAAAAAAAAAAAAAAAACTTATATAAGTATAATGTAAAAATAAAGTTGCTGCCTTAAATTTTTAAATACAATCAACTTTGACGTTTAAGTTATTTTAACTTAAATTACAGTTGAATCTTGTATAACTTATAAGAAAAGAGTTGACAATTGCTTAACTTATTTTGATGAGTTAAAGCAATGTAAAAACAGATAACTTACTGATCATATAAATTTTACAGTGTATATCTATCTATCTATTTTTTAAATAAACCATAAAGGATACTTTATCAAAAAAAAAAAAAACTGACCAGTTTGTAGTGATGTCAAATTCATCTCCACATCCGTATCTATAGGTTTCTGTGAACAGTACGGTAATGCCTACAACAAAACAAAATGGTTTATCTCACCGTAGAATTAATTCTTATACTTCAGCCATATGTTGACATTGGAATTCGTGTTATATTTAATTTTTAACAACAGCTTAAATGTTTTTGCAGTCCGACAAGATCCAGTGAGACTGATTAGAATACTTTTTAATTTTTATTTAACTAGCAAAAACTTTAATATTACCTGGCTCAAGGCTTCTTGCTTTTGTTTCATTACTACTTGTTCATGTTTCAAGCTTTCCATCTCCTAAATAAATACACAGGTAAGAGAAATTATGTTTATACCACTCTTCCTTTAGAAATTGAAACATTTAGGATGCCAAATCACTTTAAAAGCACCACTACCTTATACACAACGGCAAGTTTCTCCTGCAAACGCTGGTCAACCATATTCCAAGCTCTGAATGTATACTGGAAGACATTGAAATGAAATAATGTGAAATAACATTTGCACAGTTACTGTACTGCAGTTATTATGTAAGAATATTGTAATGTAATGTTGGTCTTTCACTGTAAAAAGTGAACGGTTGGATCAACTTAAAAAATTACTTCAATTTTAAGTTTTCTCAACTTAAATTATCACATTTTTCATGATAAAACGTGATAATTTAAGTTGAGAAAACTTAATTTCTTCAGGTGTTACCAATTGAAGTAATTTTTTTAAGTTGATCCAACTGTTCACTTTTTACAGAGTTTATAACATTAATTATATTAACCAATTTGATCATACTTACTGAAATATCTCTGTTCTTGGTGTCAGCTGCACATATAACCAGTACCGCAAACACTTGGATGCATAAGGAAAGCATCTAAAGGTAAAAAATATATATGTATATATATATATAAAAATAAAAATATGAAGTATTTCAAATTTAAAAATGGATTTGCTATTTTAATTTGCCTCAATCAAGAATGCAAACTCTTGGGATTTACAGGTAATTAAATTAAGTGACTTTTTTTGTCTTTTAGAAATTCTAAACATTTGAAGCTTACCTTTTCACAAAGAGCAGATCTCTATGCGTTATGCAAGTCAACTATATAAGATATAGAGTTTATATACTGCACCAGTGGGGTTGGACACTACAGCCCTGCAGAAGGAAGTTTCTGGTCAGACTTTCACACCAACATTTTCTTACATGAAACTCTGGTGACACTGTTCACAAATAAGGTGCTAACATGCACATGAAAAGTAGCCACAGGCAGTTTTTGAGCTCATGAGGTCAGCAGAAAATGTTGTGCAAAAATGTATTTGCATGTATGCATGCAAAATATTATTAAAATAAGTTCCTTGAAATAAGTTCAAATGAGTTAAACAAATTGGTAGAAATATGTGCAATGTTAACAAACAAAAACAAAGAAGAAAATGCATTAAAATATGTTTTAACAGGAACAAGGTCAAGGCTGGGCCAGTATTTTTACACTAAACCTTAATCTTAAAGTTTTCACTGTTTGAGCGTTTGGAAAAGTTAATTCGCTTTTTGTGATCGACCAGGTTTTAGTCATGATTTACCAAGTTAGCAATTACTTACTCTCGCATTGCAATTTAACAAGTTATTTGACTGTTATAGATTTTGCCTTTTCAAGCATCATTCTGAAACCACATGACAAGTCATTGGTTATAGCAAAAAACTTTTTTGCATTATCAGCAGTGACAAGATCTTAACTCCCTTTTGTGCAGACACACATTATATTTAATAGCATATCTTTAAAAGCACTAATTTGCTTAATCTAGTACAAATTAATATTGGACTCCTGAAAAATAAATTAGATTACTTTCACATTTAAAAACAGGAAAATTTGGTTCAAAATTCACATGGTGGGAGGAATATGGCCACTGAGTAAGATTTAAAGAGGAATAATAAAGTATAAATGATAGTGAGTATAGTTTCGTGGAAAATGTGCGCTTTGAGTTAAATATGCGCTTGCTTTGACTGGTGGAAATGAAACTGCCAGTGTCTGTGTGCAGGATGCAAGTATCTGCAATAACGAAAGCCACCACTAGGTGGTGACCTCTAATCTATTTTAAAACATTGGGGTTTCACAAGTTTACTGGACAGGAACAAATCTGGTAGAGATGTACACTTTGATATACTACTTTTAAAATCATCACAAACAAATGTTGAATCATATTCACTAGTCTAGTGATCATTATTGGCCAGGGTTATTAACTGAAATATTAACTGAAAATAAAATTAAAATTAAAACCATAAACATATAATTTTGTTACTTGAAATAAAAAATATATCAATATAGTATAAAAGTATAAAAGTATAATCAATGTATTTCAGCTAATTTCTCACTTTTATTTAAACTTGATATAAAAAAACTAAAACTGAAATAAAACTTATTTATAATTTATTAAAAATATATTGAAATATTTATATATATATATAAAACTTTTCAAAATGAAAAAAAAAAAACACAAACAACAAAACTACCTAAACTTTAAAGGAAAAACAGAAAACATAATATAATCAATAATCAATAAATATATAATAAATATTAACATAAACTATAATAGTATCTCGGTGCTAAAATGACACTGTGATATTGTCTTTGTTTTATATTTGTTGTATATTTAAATTCGTATATTATTATGGCACATTGTGTGTGTATGTGTGTGTGTGTGTGTGTGTGTGTGTGTGTGTGTGTGTGTGTGTGTGTGTGTGTGTGTGTGTGTGTGTGTGTGTGTGTGTGTGTGTGTGTGTGTGTGTGTGTGTGTGTGTGTGTGTGTGTGTGTGTGTGTGTGTGTGTGTGTGTGTGTCTTATTTTCTTGTGTACTGATGCTTTGGCGAGATTGTATAAAACAAACATCCCAAACTTAACTGTCATTGTCAAAACAAAATCTAACCGGTTTAATGAATAAAATGGGAGTAATGTGTATCTAATTAAGTGACAGTCCTTATAAATAAATTGAATCCAATCTTTTCTCATCTGAGCATAATATTAGAATAGGGTCAAAAAAACAGTGTGTTTTGTTCTCATTCCTTAACCATTTGGTAATATATTAAAATACTTGGCAGCAACCTCAGCTCGCACTGTCAACAGAGCAATGAGCCGTCGACTGTGTGATTAGATAAGACTAGTCCAGTCAGTACAATAGTCCACCCAGGAAAACAATGTTAATGTTTTGATGTGAAGCACAGGCCCTTTACATAAGCAGGAGACATCAGTAAACCACCCTGGGGAATGACAGGCATGCTAGAAAGAGAACAGCCACCTGGACGATCCCATGTTGCTGTTGTGAACTGTGATATGTTTGCATACATTACTCACCCCCCAAACCCCATACATCTCCACTCACCCGCAAAGCAACATGTACACGCCATCATTTATGGCCTTCTCTGAGGGCTGTACTTTTCCTATCATAGTTCCTGGAACTGCTCATTGCTATACTCGCACGTCTCTGTAGATTCTAGAACATGAGGGTTCAGTCTTTAACAGCTGCGTAACAGGGCACTCTATGAGGGAAGTCATCTGTTTCTGTCTCTTTTTTTAATACTTAGATAATCATGCAGTTATCTGCATCTGAGTGGCTATAAATACAGTAGTGGCCGGAAGTGATGTCCAGCCTAGGAAAATCACCATTTTTTCCAATATTATTACAAATTTGTTTGATTTTGTAAGCATATTGTGTAAATGAGCTTGGAGTCAACTGTTTTATGTTTGATAAAGCAAAGAAACATGTCAAATTGTTCCGCACCATTTTAGGCTTGGCTGTCATACAAAGAAATTATGAACATGCAAAAACAAGAGAGAACCAACCAAATATTAATAGCTGATTGGTATCATCAACATATGCTTTTCCTGTGAGCTTTTGCTCTTTTTTTTATGGGGGGGCATAGTAATGTAAAATTTGCTAATTAAAAAGTTGTTCCAAACCAGAATAACTTTCCCTCAAATGTTTCTGTCCATACAATTAAAGTCAGTGGGGTCCAAAACAACATCTTCTTGACTTTCAATGTATGTACAAAACATCATGTTCAAAATATCTTCTTTTGTGTTTTATTGAAGAAAGAAAGTCATACAGGTTTACAATGACATGAGGGTGTGTAAAGGCCCGTTCACACAAAGAATAATAATAACGATAACTATATTAGAGTCTACACCATGTCACATATACATCCAGATGATGAAAAGAAAGGTTCCAAAACAAAGTATTCAGTTATAAAACAAACTCAAATAATCCAAATGCAATGTAAAAAAAAGACACAAACAATAAGAAACTGCAGTGAGCACAGAGAAACTTAAATACACAGTGATGATGAGACAATGACAAACAGGTGTGATAATTAATGAGTGTCCATGACAACTTAAGACTGGCGGGGAACTAGAGGAAGAAAAACAAAAAACAAAAAAAAAACATAGGAAACAGGGATCTGACAAATGAAAAGTCCATGAAAACGACACCAACACAGATCGTGACAGACCAAAAGACGATAACGTTCTGTTTATTATATTCAAGTTTTATTTCAAGTTTTAGAGCCTTTTAAAATCAGGAGGATTCGTTGGCTAATTTGTTGGTAAACTATTACTTTAAATATGGAAGCCCATTTCAGCCACATGAGAAAAAAAGTACTTTGGCAAATGATAATGACTTTTTTCATAATTATGCTTTACCAAAGCATGTTTTTTTAAGTGGCGAAAATTGGTTTCCATACTTAAGGGTCCATATTAGTGCCTAAAAATATGTGTTAGTTCCATTTTAAGGTTTCTGTCTCAGTGACAAGCTGCTGGATCCCATTTTCTGTAAGTTACTACTTTATCTGAGAGTGTGGAGATGTGAGACATGACAACAACAACAAAAAATACACCATTCAAACATTCTGAATATGTGCTGAAGCTATCTATGATTGCTCAAAAATGAAAAGTAATTAGAAAGGTTATCATATTGATTTATTGTTTACCAAGGCCTAAAACATTCCAGAGGCTCCTGCATGTAAACAAGCTATCCATCTAACCTTATATGGAGTACCTCATTACATGTGCTTTATGGCATGTGATGTATTGTAAGAGGAGCACTTGTTTATCAAGCAGTTAATCCATCCAGAACAGTCTCTAAGGACACAAAATGATCCTGACGGTATTTTCATCGTTATGTTCTATCACTGCACATCTGATTTGCTAGTGTTTCGTCCATACTTGTTGTTCCATTCATGCCAACTCACTTTCCATGTAACCTCTGACCTTAAAAGGTATGTTGTTTACTATGAAATTGAACCTCTGCCTTACTTGGCAAAGGATCAATGTGTAGTATCTCGATTCACACCTGTCAATCATATTTGTCCTCTCTATAATCCATCCTTGCACTAATAAAACCATCAACAGAGTTCAGAGTACTTGTTGACTCATAAATGACTCCCATAAATGACATAAGTGACAAAAATTGTTTATTTCAATTCTATACTCATCATTTGATTTAGATGGAAAACATGTTACAAAAATAAAGTTTAGATTTTCTGGAATAACACGACAAAAACATAAATACACAAAATATGGTCCTTACATGTAAGGTTATATGGTGCAAGTTCAAAGCAGATGGTCAATTTAATACAGTAGGCATGCTCTCAAAAGAGCCGTCTTAAAATTAGAAGCTCTGATTTCATGCTGTATAATATTAGGGTCCACAAATCTGAAAAAGGCAACAGCTGAGCGAAGGTCTTAGAATTGACAAACTATCTTGAGTCGATGAGGTATCTAAAATGCTTCAGCATGTTTAAGAACAAACATGCACAAAACACTGTGTTTGAAATGCTCGGTGCATTTCAGTTGTAAGTGTTTCAAGTTTAAATCAATGAGATAATTGGTACATTCCAACTGATCCCCCTTCAAGCGCCTTAAACTCAAGTGTGAAGAAAATACTAGGGATCACATTGACATATTGGCCACACACTAATACAGATACAATAATGGCCTCTATGATCTCTTTCTCTCAGCTTTTGGCCATTCTGAGTATGAACACTCCTAAATTCAGCAATCAAACTCATTTAATTACAAGTGTTCCTTGATTTCAGCAGTGCAACAGGTTCTTCTATCTAGCACACTCTTACATAAATGACTCATTATAGGTTGCATATAGATTTTTATCACCCAATCTTGGCCCTTAATCGCTGATTTCATGTGCTTTTAAGTTCCTTGGCACAAGCCTGTTGTCACTTTCTGGTTCCAATAACTAGTCTAGACGGCCCTTGTCCGCCAACGCAGGCTTCAGAAAGTAAATTGACTGTCTGGCTCACTTTTCCACACTGGAACGTCCACTAAACAGTCTTCCAACAAAGGATTATCTTGGTACTTTGTTCCACTTTATATGAGTTAGTATGGTCTGCAGGTAACACTGTGACAAAGCCTAGATTCTCAAATAAAAAAATTATATGATATAGTCATGGTGGTGGTGCAGAGGAAAACCAGTGCATGCAACAACTACGGTATTGCTGTGAGACTACACGGCTTCACAGTGAGTGGAGACTTGGGCCTCGGCCATGTGGACGCCATGTCCTTTCCCATTCACTCATGTCAGAAGGCCAGAGAACTGTCCTATTTCCTTCCTGGAGGCTTCATGGTTCTTTTCACTTGGCCAGTCTGAACCTGGCCAGGTCCAGTGGCTCTCGACTGGGAACGCACCAGTCATCTGCCCCGTGCGTGACCTCGTAGTTCCGTCGAGCTGTCTTATTAAACACAGGGAGCCTTTCTACTGAGTCAGTGGATAAAGCCTGAGGGAAAAAACATGATGTAATCTGTTAGACACAACACAAATGATTCTAAGTACTCTCATTTACAACAAGTTCTTAGCATTTTTAAACCTTTAGGGGTGTCAAACTCAGTTCCTTGGGCACTTTCATTCATAAATCCTCTCCTGTGGCCTCATGGGATAGTAAAGTGTCAATCAAATGCACACTCCAGAATCTCCACAGAAGTAGTAGGTTATCCGGGTACTTTTCACCTACTCTTTTGGCGTGCTGTTTTCAACATAGTATAAAGCAGGGAAGGATTTGATTTTGGAAGCAGCCCCAAAAACTTCCGGGCAGGTGTTTTGGAGCTGGTTGGAGCTAAACTCTTTAGGACAGGTGTGGAGTTTGACACGTGTGCTTTAAAGGGATAGTTCCCAAATCTGTCAATCATTCCAAACTTGTCAACATTGGACCCCATTGATTTTTAATTGCATGGACAAAATCAGTTGAAACATTATTTAAACTATCTTTACACAAATAACGGAATGACGTAAATATTGACTTAATTTTCATTTTCTGAAAGTGGACCGGATTTTCAATTTTAGGTGAACTATTCCTTTAAGTAGGTTTTAAATGTACCTTCAGGTGAATGACTGCATCAGTACCATGACCCTCCATAGAGTAGAGCTGGAGGTCACCCTGGAAGTACTTGGCATAGAGTCGAGAAATGGGCAACCCATAACCAAACCCAGCCTGTGGACAAAAGGTGGATAATATTATAAAGAGTCAGTGTTATTTTTTCTTTGATACTTTTTTAGTTTTAGTTATATTTTGCATTATGTTTTCATTTTTATATTTTCCGCTTTCATTTTCATTTTAGTTAATGTTTTGTATATTTCAGCTAATGCTTATTTTATTTCAAGTAACAAGAATATATTTATGGTTTTAGCTTTAGCTAAAAATGAAAATTCTGTGAAGTCTCACCAGGGGAGCCATTTGTTTCTCATCCATCTGGGGTGTTGGTGCTGTGGAGTACATGTAACTGAAGAGGTTCTCCATCTTTCTGAAAGGAACTCCACCACCTCGGTCACTCATCTACAAAGACAAAGAAGACATTGTTAGGATAAAAACTCGAGCACAGATAAAAATTAGGGCACAGAGAGAAAAAACTGGGCAAACAGTGAGAGGGGTGAGATGCAAGACGGACAGACGGGCACTGGCCGTGACTTTGACCCCTGAACACAACTGTTTAGCAAGTGAACGACTGAAATCAGCATTGTCAAGGTAACTAAACAACAAGGTCAGTCAGCTCTCATGTACTGTGTTATGCAACAGCAGGTGTTTCACTGATAGGAAAATGACTGATGGCTGCAGTTACATCAGACTACAATCAATAAGGTGTCAGTGAACTGACAAATTTTTAGTTTAACTCATGAAAGAGAATTTATTGGAAAATGTGCATAATTGACAGTGCATAAAATCACCTTGATAGTGAGGTCCTCTCCTCCTATGGCCACCATAACTTGAATGGGTGGAAGATTACTGCCTTCTTTATGGTTCTCAATGGTCGCCCTCATTGCATTCTGAGGAAGAAAGCATATCGTCATGACAACATTCAGATCTTGCGTAAACAGCATTGTTTCAGGGCAGAATATGAGATGGGCTACAGCTCACCTTGAACAGTTCAAATAGCATATGGTACAGATGGGAAGGCACATACACAATGCTGATAGGCTGGTTCCTATTGTTAGCTGTAAGGAAGAACAGTCACAGTGTCAGTATTGTCAATAGCTGCTAAAACAACTATTATAACTTAGCTCTAAGCTATTATTTATTAAACAAATACTGTAGAACCAATAGATGGAATACATTTAGATATTAAATACATATATATATTGTGATTTTACATGGTATTATTAAACATGAACATTATGATATTGATCAGATCTTACTGTTGAGTTCCTGAAGTACCAGGTCAGGTGAGCAGAGGTAGTACTGATAACACAGCATCTTGGCACTTTCATATGCATCTACATGAAAAATGTGTTGACATAATATATTTTAGAAACATATAAGTGTACGTGTATTGACTAAGCAAATGGGTCACTGATTTTAAATGGTTTGTTAACCCAAAAATGAAACTTCTGTCAACAATTACCCACCCTCATCTTCAGAACACAAATGAAGATCTTTTTAATGAAATCTGAGAGCTTTCTGTCCCTCCATTGGCAGCAAAGCAAATACCACTTTGTCGCTTCAAAAAATTCATAAGGAGATTGTAAAACTAATCAATATGAATTGAGCAGTTTAGTCCAAATTTTCTGAAGAGAACAAGGTCGCTTTATATGACGAACAGATTGAATTTAGACTTTTATTCACATATATTATGGTGTGGTAGTTGCATAGGCTGTCAATGGAGGGACAGAAATTCAGAATTTCATTTAAAATATCTTCATTTGTGTTTCACAGATGAACTAGTCTTACAGGTTTGGAATAAGGGTGAGTAATTGACGTTTTTTTTTGTACAATCACCCACTCATACATGATTGTGGATTTTATCAGATAGATTTTACACACTATACCTTTAACAACGTCTGCAACCTGACAATGAGGGTCTATACTGCCAATGGTATTGGGGTGAACTGGATTTGTGGCTCCATCAAATACAAGAGCTGAAAAATCAGAGAAAATAACATAAATACAGGCGATTTATGAAGCACTGATGCTCAGAGGTATTATTTGGCCTTAATATTGTGCTTACTGTGCTGGTTTATGAGCATTCTGATGGATATCCGGCTCAAGTAGAGACGATCCAGGAAATACTCAATATTCTGATTAGTGACTGGATCTTGACCAAAAACTTCTTTATATTCAATCACACCTTGGGCCATAGTGGGCACAACATCATTGTGCCTGTTTCGGATGTTGACCAGAGCATCCACAAACCTGTGTGCAGAGTCAAGAGTGTCAAAATGTGCAATGAACAAGGAAAGAAATACGAAGTGTACATACTTAGTTTGACAACAAAGCCTATTTTTATAACCAAAATAATTTTCATGACAATAATTAGCCAATCCTTTTCAATTCTTTTTTTTTTTTTAAACTTAACATAAAACACCCTGAAGCATTATACTCATGAGAATGTTTGTAGGAAAATGTGTTTAATTGCCATGAAAATAATGGCAAACAATGCAAAAATCTTGATGGTTGTAAAACATGCTTCTAAATATATTTTTATTTTGAGGCCAAATATAACATGTTTTCATGAAATTTACAGAATTAATTTCTACTTACTCTTCTAACACACTGTGGTCATCTGGACTTTTCTCCAGGAATTCCAAGATATCCATCAAACTCTGAGTATACCTTAGAACACAAAAAAGCAATATGATTAGAATTCATGTCAATAAATGCAATAAAAAAAAATAAAAACTTTGGGAAACAAGCTTGTCCAGAGACTCTTCTGCTAACTTCTTTACAGATGTTTTTGACATCATGTAGGCCTATAGTTAATTTAAGGAAATTATAATTGATACAAACTGCAAATCTGAGATTTCAGTTAAGATAAATGTATTGCACTAAACGGATGCAATTCACAAAAACATTGACCTAATATCTGTGGAAAAACAACCGTTAAACAGTTGCATACCATGCATATTAATGGCAGACTGTTTTGTTTTCGCTATTCCTAAGTTTCCACTCTTCCTAAAAGGAAAAACAAGGGTAAGAATGACGCGTTAAAGCGCGAGGTAGTGAAAGTGGGACAAAGTTCACAGCAGACGAGTGCCTTCTTGAAGAAGTATAGCTCCCACACCCTGACGTAGTATGTGGGACAAAGTTCACGCGCTCTACTACTAAGTTACGTCACACAACTTTGATTTTGGTCTAGTCTCAAGTAGACCGCGGTGTTTTCGGATCATACTAAAAATAAGTAACACGCCTTTGGTAATCTAATCGCCTTATAAACAATCAGTCGTTTCTACAACAATACTAATCTTGGTAGTGTATACAGTAAAATGTATTGTATAACTCACCAGCTGTGAACCATTTGTACAGAAGGTGTGGTAAGTAATCTTTTGGGGAGTAAGTTGATTTCCTTCATGATGTTTGACAGACGTACGGGCAGCTCTTGTCTCAGGAAAGCAAAAGACGTTTTCTCACATGCATTGGTGGAACCTGGACAAATACATATAAAAAAATATGTTTGGCACGCTGGACACACACACACTACACACAAGTGTCATAAATACAGATGAATGGTATGGTTCGGGACTGAAATGTATGCACGTTGCTCATTAGGCAAATAAACAGTCGAATGCATATGCGTAAGCATGGCAGTGGTGCAAGGCAAAGCCAACAGCAGTTAAATGATGCAACAACCAGTCAGTATGAACAACAGTATTGAGAGAACCGCGAATCGGATCTTTCGAATGACTCGTTTCAAAGAACCGGTCCAGAAAATAGATTGGGCCACTAACGTACTTCATCGCGTTTTCTCTGAGGTGCTTTAAAACGTTCAAATAAAACATTATGTTGGAAAATATAGCAGTTTATTGCATTTTTTCGTCGATTAAATTGTATCAGAAGGGATGTTTAATTTAATTTCTTGAGGTCCAGTTCAGTTTGTTTCAGCTAATCATCTCCTAAATGTACACATTTCTAACATTTATTTACATATCCTACCTGATTTTTTTGAGTGTTTTAATAAAATGTTACTTATTAAAAACGGATAAATAAAAACAAATAATAAAAATATGACCAAGTCGAAAAACAATTCAAGTAACTTAACGTAGGCTACGTTTTATTTAGCATTTTTGCTATTTTTAAAGTAATTTGGCTTTCAGCCCATTAGTCCTTGCTTCACTCTAAATACTCTTACTATCCCCTCAGTTCAATTTCAAATTAGAGAGTTGTTGAGTCAGATTTGTAAATGTATCGTTCAGTTATTTTCGTAAACAAATTCAGCCGAGCCGAGTCAGCGGATTCACTGAAAAGATCCGAATCAAAAGAACAATTTGTTCCCGAATCTCATAGTTACAGCTGGTAGAGCAGTATCAAATAATTTCTGCATCAGGTAGATGTAAAATTGCACGAGCAACTACATAGTCATGCACGTAATCATGAATGTAGTGCATTATAATAATAATAATAATAATAATATGCCATGACAAAACTGCCTGTTCTGCAGCATAGCACTTCTATTGGCAATAGACAGCGCATATACAGCTATTCCTTATCAATTTAGGGATACAAATGATTTCATATAGGTTACGAGCAAATAACACAGCAAAAAAAGCACTCACCAAAATCGAGAAACTGTTTCATGGAAAGTGGAGAAGGTGAAAATTTGGAGAAGTGTTCGATGTGATGAGGCACATTGGCCAAAGCAGCATTCTTCATTATAAACCTGACGAACTTCATTTCGATGATTAGTTTGAAACTGAGATATACCAGATATAGCAGCTGCAGAGGTCCAGCTTTATCAATAGCTATGATGTTTATAATGCATCTGATGCCCTGTATGGTCTATCGTCTAAGAGGCAGTTGTTCTTCCAAGAACACTCAACAGCCAATCAGAGTCCGAGTTTCCTATTACTACTCCAGATCCGTCCAATAGCATGTGGAGGCTTAAATAAGCATTCAGTGAGGGACATAAACACGTGTATTATAATCCTCGACCACTGTGTTGTTTGCGTCCTGAAGAAGCACATCTGTTCTTTACATCATAAACTGTAATGATCGTAATGAAAACCATTAAAGCTAAATGAATATGCTTATCAATATCTTAGGTATATTGCGTGAACAATAATGTACGCTACCTTATTAATTTTAGCACACTGTAAAACATTCCTTTGAGAACTTTAGTTTAATTAGGCTACTAATTTATAAAATCAAGTGCAAAAGTTATGCTACAACCCCGTGGTATTAAATTAATTACACTTTGTTCAAGTCATTTAAATTTAATTAGGCCTACTCAAGTTGAATCAAGGTTTGAAAACATTATGAAAATATCTTTTAGGCTAAAACTTCTTTTGAACTTTATTTAGGAGCCCATTTTAGGACATGCAGGGACAAATCAATATTAGAAATAAGATATTGTTCATATGCAAAGTTTTCTGTTTTGAATGGTGAATGTGTGTTTGAGGACATTATGTTTTATGAAAGACTAAGTGCCAAATCCATTCTTGCATAACCAGGACAGTCTCGATAAGAGACAAGTCATGCATATTTCACTCTCTCCTTCCAGCCAGCAGTCAGCTGAGTAAATCAGAGTTCCCCCCCCCCCCATTTTTAATTAGAACTTAGATGTATATAACAAATGTCTATCTTTAAATGCATCTTTAAAAATGAACAAACAGAGATTAGTCTGCAGATTTCCATGTGCATGCACAATTATGGGTTATGCAGTGACTCTCATCAGATGATTTATCACAATGGAGACCTAGATGAATCAATAATTTTTACAGTGTAGTGGCTCTTTCCATGATTAAATCATGACAAATAACGTTTCCCATATGTTCAGCTATACAGCTCCACGCTTAGCAAGTTATCCAAGGCGCCATCTTGTGGTCAGTTTTGGAATATTTTATTTAACCTTCCACCACAGTAAATGGGGAGTAAACCTGTTATTTTAGAGCAAGGGTGGACAACTCTGGCCCTTGAGATTTACTTTCCTTTACTAGAAAGCTGCAGGCAGATATGTTTTCTTAGGGTTGGAGATAAACGCTGCAGGAAAGTGGATCTTGAGGGCCAGAGTTGCCCAGCCCTGTTCATTACATTTGTGGTGTTTCTGTTTGGAGAAAGAGAGAGAGAGATAGAGAGAAAACAATCGGTTAAATGTTATAGTAAAACCATAGCTGTTAAAACACTTTATTTGGCACTAAAGCATGCTATTTGGCTCTATAGTTTTAAAATGCATGATGGAGTACATTATGGTGTACTGTTATTGGCTAAATAATAAAATATCAGTTGCAGTAAATTTATCTGCCTTAAACTGTGTTATCTAAACTCCAAAGCATCTCTCTATGCAGTATGCAGTAGTGATTGTACAGCCATTAAGACCTGGGGACCTGGGGAGAAGAAAACATGCCCAGTGGAAATTTCCTTTATGTTCAGACACGGGTCATTGATGTGCTGTTACGTCTATGAATGGAACAGCCTAGAGCAAAATGTCAAACTCGCTCTCAGGCCATTCCTTAGGAGCTATTTTCACAACAAGTAACAGACTTTTATGATAACTAATTCTAAAGATTTTAACTTTAAAGTTAAGTTACAATATACAGTGGCATGTATTCTCACAGACCCATACAACATGAATAAATGCTACAAATTCTCTGAGTCTAAATATGCATAATTCCTTAATATAAATATGTCAAATGAGTCGAATGCGAGAATACACATTCATGAAGGCAACACCAAGATGACATACTGTATCCAGTGAGAATGTATAACCAGATACTTTGCTGAGGAGCCGTCAAATTTGAAAAGATGGAAATGTATTTAAATCAAACATGTGGAAAACCAATAGCATATATAGCCAAGATTTTGTCTAAAATGTAGGTCACTGCATATTGAAGTGCCCCTATTGCTTTTTCAAATATTACCTTTAATGTCGTGTGTAATACAGCTGTTTGTGAATGTAAAACGTCTGCGAAGTTTCAAATATCAAAGTGCACGACAAATAAAGTTGTCTCCTACAAAAAATACTAGATTCTGAACTGTTGAAAGAGTCATCAGCAATCCAGTCACACTTCCTGTTACATACCTACCTAACAATGTAATAAATTTGCATAATACAGCTTATGGTCTTCATTGGCTGCCTGTGAACGATGTCTACTTTGACCCGCCCTCAAACTCTGTAGCTGTTGCTGAGGCCTGGAAGTGATGTTGACAGGTTGAAAAGACTCTGTTTTCAGTGCTGTGAATCCAATTTGCATGCACTTCAAAATAATAAGGACTTGCGCTGGAGTTGATAGGGAAAAACTGATGCCATCGTTCTCCTCACTGTGTATCAAGCACCGAGGAAGTCTCCAGAGCTGAAATTCAGATATGGTAAGAGGTGTTTTGTCGCGCTGTAAGCGGTAGACCAATCATAATAGACTTGGCCGTCTGACCAATCAGAGCAGAGTGTAGGCTCGCGGAATCTTCGAACTAACTGTTTTCAGACACTTTTGGCTGCGTTCACACTGCAGGCCTTAAAGGGTTAGTTCACCCAAAAATGAAAATTCTGTCAGTAATTACTCACCCTCATGTTGTTCCAACCCCGTAAGACTTTCGTTCATCTTCGGAACACAATTTAAGATATTTTTGATGAAATCTGAGAGCTGGATCACTCCTCCACAGGCTTATGGACACTATAACTTGCTGGCCAAGAAAATGTATTAAAGACATTGTTAATATAGTCCAAGTGACTCCAGTGGCTCAATCTTAAGTTTATAAAGCTACGAGAATACTTTTTGTGCACAAAAACAAACAAAAATAACGACTTTATTCCACTTTTCATTTCCTTCTCTCTGGACCTCGAGTCTTTTTACGTAGTGTTTAAGCGTAGCGCGTCTGTGTTGCACGTCACCACGTATCACACATGACCAGAGTCGCCCAATAGTGAGCATACGTGGTGACGTGAAACACAGACGCGCTACGCTTAAACACTACGTGAAAAGACTTGAGGTCCAGAGAGATGGAAATGAAAAGTGGAATAAAGTCGTTATTTTTGTTTGTTTTTGCGCACAAAAAGTATTCTCGTCGCTTTATAAACTTAAGATTGAGCCACTTGGACAATATTAACAATGTCTTTAATACATTTTCTGGGCCAGCAAGTTATAGTGTCCATAAGCCTGCAGGAGGAGTGATCCAGCTCTCAGATTTCATCAAAAATATCTTAATTTGTGTTCCGAAGATGAACGAAAGTCTTACGGGGTTGGAACAACATGAGGGCGAGTAATTACTGACAGAATTTTCATTTTTGGGTGAACTAACCCTTTAATGCTCAATTCAGATCCGATTTTTTTGTAGCTGTGCATTGTTATTTTGAATGTGGCCAGTATTAGATTCCAGTGTGAACAAATCATGATCCTGAACTGCCCCACATGCTCAAAAGAACAATAAAAAGACTACACAGCACACTGTGATGCGGAAGTAAACACGGAGATGATTACGCATTTATTTATTGTGTGATCTGCTGCAGAACCAAGCGAATTTATGCGCAGGCAATATTAAAATTGAATATGAGAATGTGAAAAAGAGAGCAGTTTTAAACATTTATGATGTTTTGCTTTTATTTAGAGCAGACACATCATGTAATGCATGTAGTAACTTATAGGTAGCCTATGTAAAATCTTTAAAGTGACTTCCACGTGTGCAGAATTGTGATGAATGTTGCTCTCTAGATTGATGTAAAAGTCGCATGAATTTTGATATTACCGTTTTACCGTATTACCGGATTTAGGACCACCTATTTGGAAGTGGCCCAAATCAAAATCACTGTCATTACAAAAACAGACCTGAGTCACATATGAGCAAAAAAAATAAAAAAAATAATCAGATTTGGGCCACATTGTCCTGCAGTCTGAACGTAGCCTTTGAAAAATTACAGTAGGTGATGTGCAATGTATTGAGAAAACTTTTTTTTTTTTTCTTGGATGCATATAAACCTATTGTATTAGACCTCAAAAAACAAAATGAGGAACCTTTAAAATAGCATAATAGGGGCACTTTAATTTCTTGTTTATTGTATACACTACTGTATTAATATACCACATATTCATGCTGTTGAACTGAATATGTGCCACTATGAATCACAATTATGCAGCACGTCTGTCTGATATGACTTATTTTTTTAGCATACTATTTTTCAATGTGCTTGTTTGGGGTCAAACTGATCCCAAAATAAATAATGTTCTACTTTGTGTTAAAAGGGTTGCAGCTTCATAAATATCTCTATAGTGGCTTCTAATTGGGTCAGATGAAAATAAAAGCGTTTTAGAAGGGACAATAACAGGTTAATATACTATATAATGACTATTTCTACTCGCACAGGAGGAGTCTCTCCGAAACAACCAGGAAGTAAAGCCCATCTAAACAGGACATGAGGGTTAGGTATATCGCTGTAGTGCCTGACTCTGTCGGTGATGTTTTCTATTGAATCTTCAGCAGTGGCGCTCAAACTCTCTCTGAATCCTCACTGAGAGCATCTGAACCAACAACAGCAGCGGAGAGCATCAGGCTCATACAATTAACCAGATCTCCTCGGGTGCCTGGCCCTTCACTGAAGACATGTCAGCAAAGGACGGATCTAATCACAGTGAGTGCCTCTTTCCTTATTTTTCATGTAATATGTGTTTTGGTGTTTATGCTCGGAGTATTGCAGTGCGGGTTACATCATTACGCGCTTTACAGTGGCAAACAGCGCACAGCCATGTTTTACAGAGTGCTCTACAAATGTCCGTGTACATGCAACGCAAGGCGACAAGGGAAGCATTGCATGTTCAATATGCATTAACATATTTTCAAATAGCATCTCTTCGTTTGTCTAAATAGGCTATGAAAACGGGCAGTTTTTGAAACAAAGGGAGACGTTTGCGGTTTGACATCAGCATTGCTGCAAGTAGATCGTCAAATGCAACAAAAATAAAATAAATAAAAAAACTGTTCTGGAATGGATAGGATCTTTATGGAACACGGCGAATTGAGATTAAACGACCATGGAAATTATATTTAATGATTTATTTCACGCGATCAATACGATTTGCTTTAATTTTACACAGAAAATAACCAGTCTGTTGGGAGAAATAACATTGGATGATGTGTTTTGTCCCGTACAACACTATAAATAACTTTTTCCTTACTGTAGAGCTCTCACGCATGAAGGATGATGTTCAAGATTACATCCCAACACACAGTTTTGTCATTTATTGGAGGAAAGGTTTATCTTAATATGATCAATTAAATCGATATATGTCGGAAAATATGTGGAAATCAAAAACTTTAGCGATGAATGAATATATCATTGGCATCATCAGCAGGTTCGCTGTGTTGTGTAATGATGAAACAACAATAGTCCCTGCACAACCGCATTATAGTGAGCTGACGTGGTGAGTGATCGTTATAATCCCACTTAATATAATTGTTTCAAAGCATTGAATTGTCCAGTGCTGACAGTCTTTAATTCTTAAACGACTATTGTAAAAGTGATCAAACATTATATATAAATATTTTTAAGTTATGTCCAGGTCGTCTGTTGTGTGGTTTAGCAGACGGTCATTTGTAACGATGCGCTGGACAGCTCCAGGTGCTGAACCGTTTTAAAGAGTGATTGCTTATAAAGGCATTATACATGTAAGATGTACCTTTGATGAAAAGTAATGACATGCCCAGAATTTGGTAGAGCTTTATTTTTTTAAATATCCAGAACAGAAAGAGGAGTAAAATGATTTTATTTTTTATTTTAAAATTTGACTGGACAAAACATTCTTAAATGCTACTGTAATTCACCCAAAAAATAAAAGTCATGTCATTATTTACTCACCCTCAACTGTTCTAAACCTGTAGGAGTTCTTTGTTCTGTTGAACACAAAAAAATATATTTAGAAGAATGTTTGGTAACCAAACATTTCCTGCCCAATTGACTTCCATAGTATGAAAACAAATACTATGGAAGGCAATTGGGGCCGACAACTGTTTGGTTGCCAACATATTTTTTTTTAGATCAACTTGAGGGTGAGTAAATTGTACTGTGAAATATTATACAAAAATACAAAGGATGGATTAACTAATTTACTCACCATGAAGTTGTTTCAAACCTGTATGAATTTCTTTCTTCTGCTGAACACAAAGGAAGATATTTTGAAGAATGTCAGTAACCAGACAGTTGACGATAACCATTGACTTCCACAGTAGTAAAAAAAATACTACGGAAGTAAATGGGATCCATCAACTGTTTGGTTACCGTCTTTGGAGGTTTGAAACAACTTCATGGTGAGTAAATGATGACAGAAGTTTCATTTTTAAGTGAACTATTCCTTTAATTTACAAAGAAAATGGTAAAATATAGTTGAAATGTTTAAAAAAAAATGTATATTACCTTATGATTATTGTATTATTTTAGTGCTAGGTTCGCATGGCATATTAATAATATTCCATAATTTAATGACATATCCAATCTTGTAATATCTGAAACATTATACCTGTACTTATAAGTTCTGGAAACCAGCTGCCAGTTTAACAAAAACAAATGTATAGTGTAGCTTTTGAGTATTGTATTGTTTTAGCGAGGAGTGACGGCACAGTCAAAAGATGCTGTCTGATACATTGTATATTCTGCTGGAATAAGGCTGGAATGTTATTCTACTTGATAAGTTGTCTCTGATCGCTGCATAGGTCTGCTAAACTCATTTGCAATTTTAACAAAACAAACCTGCACTCACAGTGTTGAATATGCCACAAAACAAAGCTTCTGAACAAGCTTTGTTTTTGAAAAGCGTGATTTCCACTGCTGACAGGCATTATGCTTTCTCAGTTGCGCTGCGTATTGAAAAGCGAAGTAGAATGGCTGACTGCATCATGTTTTAGGAATTCCTTGAAAGGAAATATTGGCAAGAAATAACAGTGGACTTTGTTGTTTCGCAGCAACTGCCCTGTCTTTTTTTTTCTTCTTCTTCTCCTCTCTTTGGAGACTTGACTTGATTATTGTGCACTTAATTAGTAGCATCACTTTTTTTTTTTTTTTTTTTTCTGGTGGGAGACTGTCTGCAGGAGTTAATTTAAGGGTCTGACGTTGGGAGGTGAATCACGTTAGCCTCTCAGCTATTCCCAGTCACAAAGCACTTCTCATGTTGCTCATTATTGCAACATGTTATTATGATTTATGCTGCTTTGAAATGGCTATTTTCAGACCTGTGAAAAGCTACGCTGTCTTTTATACTTTGCGTTTTCTTTATTATTATTTTTTATTCACCTATAAGAAAATGTCCAGCTGTGAGCCAATGGAAAGAGTGTGAGATAAAGATCAGTTTGGTGGAGAAACGGCAATCGGCTGAATTTCTGATAAGGGTCATTTGTAAGTGGCAAGAGATGAGCTTTGCCACCCGTGTCTCCTCTAAAAAGTTACTAGTCCTTTACCTCATCTTGCTCATACAAGCAGATGACACAATTTAGTATTGAGCTAAATAACAGCAAAAGGCTAGTTAGAGGTCATTTGAGCTGCATGTTTTATACAAGCTAAGCAATATGTGGTTTTCAACTTGCATTAATTTTTCATATTTTTAAAATCCAAATGCCTAAAAGTAGTCGCAGTCAAGGCTTGAGTGTCTTTTGCTGTACTCCTTTGAGAGTAAAACAGCTTAAATTCGGCATGAAACGGAAGTTGCAATAGTCTTTTCCTCCCTATTGTGACATATATCCTAGAGAAATGGCTTCAAGAACAAGAAATAATTTAGGGCGGGACTTGATTTTGCCCATCAGGAAATGATTGGATCGTTGTTGTTTGCTTATTACTGTGATCTCATGTGATTGACAGGTTGTCTAGCCTTTGCACCGATAAAAACCTCATCACAGAAGAGATGTCATTGCAACTGGAATGGCAAGTTATTTTAATTAAGGTTTATGAGGGCACATGAATAAAAAAAAATAAAAAAAAATAATGATGTGCACATAAACCATTTATAATAAATACTGCAATGTTCCATAAAAGATGAGAATTGTCAGTTTTGATTTCACTGTAAAAAAAAGTTGCTGCCTTAAAGGGGTGGTTTACTGCCTTTTTTCTTTGCTTGATTGTGTTTATGGGCTGCAATATAACATGTCTTCGTGTTTCGTTTGTTAAAAAACGCCTTATTTTTCATAAATTTCACTTTTATTGTAAGCCGCTTCCTCCTCTGTCATTTGAACGACCGGTTGACTTCCTGATTCTATGAAACCACTCCCTCAGAAAGAGGCAATGAGCTCAGATTGGTTAGTTCGGCCGGTGTGTTGTTGTAATTGGCTAAACTGCGTCCGGAATCTTCACGCCCATTACCTTTACGGGCGACAGTTGCATGTGCTCCGGTCAAATGTAATGGTGTCAATATTGCCTCATCAGTTTGAGCCAGAATCAGACCCAGAGAGCGGTGATGAAGAGAGTCAAGCAGAACCTCCGCAAACACGGCTCTTACTAAACGTTTCTGAATGGTAATTTATTTAATTTTATTATTATTCTCTCAAAGAATTTCCATACGCTGTTACTTGAAAATGCTACTGCTGTTTGTTAGCTTTTGAGATACGCTTTCCCCCTGATTAAACATTTAATATAACTGAATACATGACTGAGTAATACCGTTTTTTAAAGATATTGTTTTATTGATAGAATGAACAACCGTTTAACTATTCACAAAGCTTAGTTTACTCAGTTTGTCGTTTTCTTTAGGTGTACATGTGATAGCAGCTGAAGTTTGCTGTTGCGATAATTTTTTGAAGTTTGTACACGTTTGTCTTATACACACAAAATAACATCGAACTAACTAGCTACTATAAACAAACAGCTTTGGCATTGGTTTGCGTTCTTGATCAAATAAAAAAATTACGTCATAAAGTATACATGGAAAATACGTTTACAAAATTTGTACATATTACAAATTCGGGTCCAAAATGTTTGTACGCGTTTGTCATATACTAAAGCCAGCGCTGGCATTTTTTTACATCCTTGATAAAACTAAAACAATACGTCTTAAATAATACAGGCAAATACATTTAAAATGATTAAATCTTACTTGCAGGTTGTGGCCTCTGGTTTTAAAGCTGTAACTGCTTCATGTTGGAGTAATAGTTTCTTGTTGAATCCGACATTGAACTCGTGTAGATTCTGGAAGCTGTCTTCGGTAAAATGCGCAGCACAGAGAGCTAAACTACGATTGTAATTGTCAGGAACATAATCAAACTTAAATTTTAACCATTGTTGACGAACTCCAGCGTCTGTAGGAAGCCTGAACACAGAAGACCTGACAGCTACTCCACTATAACTCCTCCTCTTCGACAGCAGAACATGTTCCGGAGGGAGGGTGGATGTAAATGTATGGGTTAGTTACGTATAAAACCCGGGAAGTATCTCGTTGTAGTCCCATTCGAGACGTTTTTGTAGGCATTCAACTTCCTGATTTTTAAAAGACAATATCTCCGCTTACGTTGAACTTTAAGCGCAGCAACTTTGCAGATACTGTTCATGCACCAACAGCAACATTACACAGTATTTAAAATGAAAAAAGTGAAATAGCAATCAACCACCCCTTTAAGTTTTTAAGTACAATCAACTTGGATGTTTTAGTCATTTAAACTTAAATTACATTAAACTGACTTTTAAAAATGAGTGTAATCTAACGTATATAAAGTTGAAAATTGCTTAACTTATTTTGGTGAGTTAAAGCAATGTAAAAACATGTCATAACTTATTGATCATATAATGTTTTGCAGTGTAGAAATGATGTGGCAAAATCGCTACCATTTAAATGTACTCTTTTGTCCCAGCTGACCCTGACGAAAGAACATTCTGGCAGTCTCTGTTTCTATATCTGCGAAATCACACTGGCAAGCCTCACCCACATTGAAATCTCATTGGTCTAAAATCTTGCTCCTCATAATTATACATTAAACTTCCCCCATCACTTTAGCATGCCCACTTGTAATACACTTACAAAGTACTTCAGCACCCTGTGGACAGATAATCATGATTCATGGCCAAACTAGTATGATTTCATTACTTTCTCCAGTTCTTTCATACCTCCCATGCATAATTTAATGTTATGTTTATGTAAGGTACTTGCAGCCTGGCAAACTTTTGCTTGTGGGCTATAGCAACTCACAACAAGCCCTCCATCAGGATTGAATATTCATGAACGCCTGGGCAGGTCACACAGGCCGATGCAAAATACGGCGGGATTAAAATAGAATGAGTCGTTATGCTCAAGGTGACGTGTTGCTTTTTTCTCCATGGCCATCCTTCAGACGTTTGACAGATCTCACAAAGCTGTCAGAGAATTCAGTTCCTTCTTCCTGCCTTTTGTTCACATTCTCTCTCTTAAAAAAAAAAAAAAAAGTTGCCTGAGGTCCCTCAGGACAGAACAGATGGTAAAATGTTCCTTTTGATCTTCTTTTCAGGTTTCAAGAGTTTTCTGGCTGTCGTGTGAATCACAAACATGCTTTGGTTATTTGAAGACACAGTTTAAGTGCAGAGCATGAATTGGCAATAAGTAGTCAAATGCTTTTTATAGTTATCAGGGCTTCTCTTGCTATCTTGTCTGTGATGGTCTAGCACTGTGTGAATCTTTCACACAGCCAGACTAACAAACTGCTTGTAAGTGACAAGAAAAAAATAAAAAATTCAACAAAACTACAGTTTTAGGGCTAGTTGATGTCATTTGGCCTAACAGACTAGAGAGGTGTTGTCACAGTTGGATTGTTGAAGATTTTAGTGGTTTTCAATATTTAGTTTTAAGTAAATGTTCAATTAAAAGTCATTTAATTTAATTTAACTGTAAATGATTTTGCACAACTGCAATTCCCAAAATCGGCTAATGCTGATAAATTTAAAACCAAATCTCAATATTGACTAATATGATATTGATATACAGTGCTATGCATAAGTTTAGACACCCATGCTAAAGTTGACTAAAAAGAGGAATAAAAAATCATCTTTTGGAAATTGAACTTAATGCCTTAATTAAAAAAATTAGGAAAAATCCAACCTTTAAGGACACCAATTTTCTTTGTGAATGAATAATGTATCGTAAATAAATAAATGTTCTTCCTTAAAATACAGGGTGCATAAGTTTGGACACCCCTATGTTAAATTCCCATAGAGGCAGGCAGATTTTTATTTTTAAAGGCCAGTTACTTCATGGATCCAGGATACTATGCATCCTGATAAAGTTTCCTTGGCCTTTGGAATTAAAATAGCCCGACATCATCACATAGCCTTCACCATACCTAGAGATTGGAATGGTTTTATTTCAGTTAGCCTAATAGCTGGTTTGATTTGCATTGAGAAATGATCTTATGGAAAATACTCCATGCAAAATACTCCATACTCCATACATTTACGGGAATTTAACATAGGGGTGTACAAACTTATGCACCCTGTATTTTAAGGAAGAACATTTATTTATTTACGATACATTATTCTTTCACAAAGAAAATTGGTGTCCTTAAAGGTTGGATTTTTCCTAATTTTTTTAATTAAGGCATTAAGTTCAATTTCCAAAAGATGTTTTTTTATTCCTCTTTTTAGTCAACTTTAGCATGGGTGTCTAAACTTATGCATAGCACTGTATATATACCATTTTCCTTTAATGTTAGCTATTGTTCCTCAGTTACTATAAAGTAACTTTTATATTATGGATAATTATACCTGGGTTGGCTAAGAGTCTGAGTGAGGAGTGTCTGGGTCAGCGATATAAACAAAACCTTTGAAAAACCCTGTTAAAGTATGTTTATGAATTTATAGATATCATGGAGTTGCTTTATTGCTTGGGGATGTGATACACGAAACAATGATACACGTTTAATTATCGTTTTTTTTCCTCATACATGTTACTACAAATAACTATTTGTCGTATTTGTAGCTGGGCCAGAGAAAATGTTAGTTTGCCAAGTCAAAATCTCAACTGGCCCAATCAGGCCTGCAGGAAAATCCTTCTTGTCAAGAGTTAGGCAGTTTTATTCTGCAGTTTGAAGCCTTTCTGCCAAAATTGATTGATTGCCGGATTGTCAAAAGCCCGGCTGCTTGGCAGGAAGCAGTTTTTTCTCATTTGTGAGTACTTCAACATATCAGAGTCAAGCGCATGGAGCGATTTTTCAAAGATGACATCTCCATTCTGCCCTCATCCTTATGCCGTTCCTGCGGTTTGCATTCATCACCGTGTCACGATAATGCTTTGTCCACACACTCTGAATGCGGGTCAATAGCAAGGTTACGGTCATCTGATTGAAGCCCAACCAAATGTTCCCCCACCATGCCTTTGCATTGTAGGTAGTAATTTATCACATAGGAACAGTGAAAGGATATTCACAGTACTTTAGAATGACCTCTGGATGTGGTTGGGTGGACAGAGAGGTGCCCTTTGTATTCTCCCTTTCAAAACGCTGACGCTCTTGCGGATATATCAACTCCCCCTCTCTTTCCATTTCATTCTCCTCATTTTGTTACCTACCTACCCATTTTGTCTTTCTCTGATAGTCCTTGCTTGTTGTGCTCTGTCATTTTCCCTCTATATCCCCACAGTCCATTTCCGTTTATCTTACATAACTAGAATCAGAGGTGATGACCTTCACACTCCTCTATGCAGTGCAGTCACTCTCTGGGAATTGCTGGCCATAAGCAAGCCACAGGAACTGATGTCTTCTCTTTGCTTCCTCATTTGAATCTGACTTGGGATTGTCATTTATGAATGGCATACATACCACAGATAAAAACTGCTGTTCATAATCTGGGGTTTCTTGACTATTAGGTCTTAAGGAAGCCCTTTGTAATTTCTCTGGTTTACGTTCCAATGGCTGTCTGATTTAGATGGCTTGACACAATGGAACGCAACAGTCTAAACTGTCTTTTTGTTTGTTTGTGCTCATTTTATGCTCACCAAGGCGGCATTTATTTGTTAGAAAAAATTATAAAAACAGCAATACTGTGAAATATTATTACAATGTTTTCTATTTTAATATATTTTAAAATGTAGTTGGTTTCTGTGATGCAAAGCTGAATTTCAGTGTCACATGATCTTTCAGAAATCATTCTAATATATTAAAGGAGAACTCCGGTCAATTTTAACATTGAGTTCATTTTATTGTACATTTGGAGTGCTGTCAATACAGAGAACAACTACAAAAATCGGTGTTGCCTACACCGTGTTATTCTATTTTTAAAATTTGCACCCTGTTGACTTCAATGGGGCAAGTACTAAACCTGCTTTTAGGCTCTTAACATCCTTGATGTGTCATTACAAGTGCACAGAAAATTTGAGTGATTCCTTCTGAGTGAACACGAGTGAATCTGACTGCAGTAGATGTGAAAGATATTAATAAAAATGATGTTATTTAAGCCAGCGCAAATACCTGTTTACATCCTGTTTTTCGGTTGAAGTCCAAAGTAGTCGATTGCCGAGTTCACGCGCATGATCATAGGTAACTTCAACTTGCCCCATTGAAGTCAACAGGGTGCAAATTTTAAAAATAGAATAACTCGGTGTAGGCAACACCGATTTTTGTAGTTGTTCTCTGTATTGACAGCACTCCAAATGTACAAAAAAATAAGCTCAATGTTAAAATTGACCGGAGTTCTCCTTTAAGTCATATTATTATTATTATTATTATTATTATCATCAATGTTGAAAACAGTTGTGCTGCTGAATATTTTGTTGAAACCATGATTTTCCCCCCAATTCCTTGATGACTAAAAAGTTCAAAAGAACAGCTTTTTTTATAGTTTTTTTTTTTTTTTTTTAAATGTCATGTTTTATTCCTTGCTGAATAAAAGTTTTAATTGCTTAAAAAAACATACTAATTCCAAACTTTTGAATGGTAGTGTACAATATGTGTGCATAAACCAAAGGTTAGAAAAAATGTATACTTTAAATACAGACCTTCTACTGCAGAAAGTCCCACAAAAATGGTGGATGTCACAAAACGGTGGTTTTGATGCTTTAAAAGATATAAATCTAGAAGCACAACTTCTGAGAGAGTTTTATCATGCTAATAGTCCAACCGATTGTTAGCATGCTAATGCATAGCATTCAAAAGCATTCTCTGAGAAGTTACATCTCTAAATTCATCCCATTTAAATTGTCTCTTTTAAATATAATATTATTTAAAATTAGTTATGGAATTATGAAATTAATAATGGAATAGTTATCATGTTTGCTTTAACTTTAAAATTCTTTGCGTTTTAAAAGAGATTCATTTTGACTAGTCTGCCATCTTGACCCATCCCAGGCCTTTATGTGTGCTTTTGTACTGCATTGCAGGAGGTATGGATTGTGTTGTTGCTTGCATGACCTTTACAACGTATTCAGACACGTTTCTACCCAATGCTTTTAAGGTTCAACAGTCTCCCTGGAAGCAGTTGCTACGTGTTACTGAGTTGCTTAGCATTATTGCCCTCAATAATGCCATGTTGTGGTTGTGATGTCAACCGCAACTTTTGATTTTCCAATTATCAGTAAAGAACGCCTGACTAATGGGTTGCTGTGTGAAAGTGATAATATTCTGTGAAGTGATGGCTTCAGTAGCCCACACAAAGCACAACGCCTTACCATGGAGGCGTAACATAATATACCTATGTATCTATAAACGAGAAGGAGCGAGAAGAGCAGGTGGGGGGGAGGAGAGAGGGGGAGGGTGGGTTTATGAGACGCACATTAGGGTGAAAAATGAATCTAGGGAGGAAGTAACAAGATAAGAGGGGAGAGAAAAGCGGCAGAAGGGAAATGAGGTGAAAGTACGAGTAAGAAACGCAGGACGACAGTGGCAACTCGTGTTTGCTAGACATCGCTCTAGAAATATTATCATTGTGTTTCTCTCTCAAGGAAAACCAGGTTACCCACTTATTTGCTCTCGGTGCCGGACTGCTATAATTCCCCTCGGTGGTCCTAAAAATAACAGTCCACTTTTCCACAGCGTTTCCTCAGTCTTTCTTACTGCCCCTCTGGCAGTGCACATTGTTGACAGAGATGCTATCGGGGGAATGAAATTGTCACTAATAAACTAGCAGACTTATTGGCAACCCAGGCTCACTGGAAATACGTACAGTACCTGTGTTCCCCTGAAAGGTTACCGCTTTATTGCGTAAAATAACGTACTACCTACACTAAACTCTACCCTACACCTAACCAAACGTGAGATTAAAACATTTATTGAGGCAACCATGCCATTTTAGCTTATATTGCAAGTCTTTGAGCTCTTTTATCATGACTTATGTTTCACGGGACTCATACCCGATCGTTTCGCATCACAAGTGCAATCCTGTACCAGGTGAGCTACCAAGCAGGTTTATTACATCCAAAAAACATACATTTGGTTATGTGATGCAGACATCAAAATAGTTTACAAACCATGCACTATGGCAAAAAAGCATTTTGAATTCATAACATACCATTGTGCAAGAAATTGTGCAAAAATAAGTCTTTATTAAAGGTGCATTGTGTAATATTTAGGAGGATCTGTTGACTGAAATGCAATATCATATAACTATGTTTTCAGTGGTGTATAAAGAGCTTACATAATGAACCATTATGTTTTTATTACCTTAGAACGAGCCGTTTCTATCTACATACACCGCGGATCCCCTTACATAAATAGCCATTTTGTGCTGACATGTTTCTACAGTAGCCCTAAACGGACAAACTACTACAGAGCGTGTTTCGTCACTATGTTGTTCTTCGTACAAAGAAGCTAGCTAAAGTCAGCTAATAAAACACTGAAACAATGATATTCGCAATAACATATCGTCTTACTGAATAATTAAGTAAACATAACTTCTTTATTTATCTTTGTAAAGAAACCTCATTGCTTAACTGGCTACACTCTGCTGTCTCAGACGTCGACATCTTTTCCTGCCGGCCACCGTTTCTTCTGTTGGTTGCAATTCGTAACCTCACCACTAGATGCCGCACACACTAAAAATCACACACTGCACCTTTAAATGATGATCTGTCCTTGTAATCATCATTTGTATATAATGGAACAAAAGTTTTTGCCATTTTACTGCCTCTAGGGTTAATTTTACTAGGTATGTAAAGGTATGTTTTTTGAGTTTTGCTGAAATTTAGGTAGAGGCAACCTACATTTCGTATTTCCAGTTAGTCTAGGTTGGTTATTAGCTGTTAGCAGTAGTTTACCACATTTAGAAACAATATCAAGTCTATAAAACACGTAAAAACTCCATGAAGTACAAGCGTATCGGTGAGAACACTCATTTAAACAGCATACACACTGGGATATTTGACTGCACATCACATTTTTGACTATTGATACTGCTTGCACTCGTGATGCAATGGTAGGTTGGGTCTACGGGACATAAATTAAGCCTTTAAATAAAAGGGTTATTGAGTTGTTTACACTGTCATATACAATAAAAGAGCCTGCACAGCGACAGAAAATAAAAATAAAAAAACACAGAAAACCTGCCTACCTTACAAAACACAATCTGCACGTATGTTTACTAAATGCTAAAAATGAATAAATGTAAATGAACAAAGATTTACAATCCAGCACTCCCACTTCCCTCGCCCCTGTAAATTTCTATCCAAATATCACTTCTATCACAAAATAGTCACCAAATATGGAACCTTGAGAAACAGACCTTTCCGACGATGTGTGTTTAATCAAGATTAGAAAAGGTTTTGATTCTAAAGTAATTAAAATAAATTGTGTAATATGAAACCTAACACCGCCCTCTGGGGGAGGAGCCCGCTAAAAGAATTTAAAGTTCCGTTTCCATGGTAACGCAACGTCCAATTTCAAAATGGTTTTCACAGGATGCATTTTTAGCTTATTTGCTTTCGAATGACACCTAATTTATGATGATCACTAAAATATGTGATAGGAACAAAAGGCATTAAAAAAAGAGCGGCCTAGCGACCCTCTAGCGGGACGGTGACATTTAAGGGGTTAAATGTTGTTTGAATGCAGTCTCAGCCTCTGATGCATTTTGCACACAAAACTGGGAAGCATGTGGCAAGCAGTATTCTGATTTTACCTTTTTTTTTTTTTTTTTTTCACTGAACTGTTTCCATCCACATATTTTATGCACATTTTGGGAAAAATCCTAAAAATGCGCATAAAAAATGTATGCGCTCAATTGAGACGGATACATTTTTCATTCGATAAGAATACATGCACATAAACTAGGATCGAAACACATTTATAGAATAAATCCCTCTATGCTCAACAAAAACTCACGTGGCTTAACAGTGGATGTGATTGGATAACTGGACTAACCAGCTGACCAATTTCATTGCACCGCATTTCAAATGTTGGTTTGATCATTGTGAAATGCCTGAGCCAATTGCATTCCTAAACACCAGTGGCCACATGTATAAAACTTTCCGTAGATTTCTATGTAAAAGTTGGACGTACACAGAAAAGTTTTCAGATTTATAAAACCAGAACCTGCTGAAAATTTCCATATATAGAGCTTACAACACCTAGTTTTACTATGCATAATGTCATCTGCATTTCATTTCCATGCATATTCCAATCCATATTGAAAGGTACAAGGCTGAATATGTATGGGTCTCAGTCAGTTTATATTAAGTGAAAAATTGCATAACAAACATTTCAGTATAGAACAGCTTGAATCACCAATGTGCTATTCTGCCATTTTCCTCAGATAAAATAGTCTCTGGTGTTGGCATATGCAGACTACTATATATATATCTATATATTTATCTATGTGTTTATGAATGTGTGGGTGTTTGTTTGTTTGCATGCACACACACGTGCGTGTATTGTGAAATGGCTTTCACGCTTTTTGTGCGTTTTCTGTGCGTGGGAATCCAACATCCAATCCCTGCATGAGTTTCTTCATCTTCTCTACTCCTCGTTTCTGATCTTCATGTTTCTTGGAGTGTTGCACGATCAGCCATTCCCAGGCCCCCTCCTTCACATTCCTCCTTTTTCTCTGAGAGAAACTAATGCCGGAGCAGATGCTGATCACCTCTTCTCTCCACATGCGTGCGTGTGACGTTAGAGCCCGCCTGCCTGCCTCTGATTGTCTCGGGAGGCATTCATTGCAATGTGTTCATCTCTGCTGGGTTCACTGGTGTGGGTGTGAGACCACAACATCCTTTTTGTAACACCCAGTTTAATCAGAGCCAATTGTTTATTTCTCCTCTTTTTCATGTCTCTATACTCCCTGAAACCTGATTTCCAGAGTGAATGCTTTTTAGACATTCACTAGGAGTGTTAAATGTCCTTGCCAAGGACACTTCAGGGCTTTCACTTTGGTAATGCAGTAATACATCAACACATAGAGCGGAAAAACTGACACGCACATATATGAAGGTAGTGCATTCTGCAAGTGCAAGCCAATGTTTTCCGATAAGTCATTCCTCCGCGCACCCCTCCTCTTTGCTGAAGTTGCTATGTGACGGAACAATGAACTAGAACACCTAGTGAACAGAGCTCAGGGTGCTGACTTCTATTATTGATTTTGTATCATCACAGAGTCACTAGGTGTGGAGAGGGGGGAGCTCATTTTATTTATGTGTCAGGACTGAATATATTACATTCATTTTGAATAATGTACCCATAAGCTGCATGCATTCTTCACTTAACTTTCCTCTGTCCACCATCTTCATTTCTTACATACTGGTCAGTGTTGTACTGTATAGATGGACGGATGGAAGGATAACTTTTACATTTAACATATCTATCTATCTATCTATCTATCTATCTATCTATCTATCTATCTATCTATCTATCTATCTATCTATCTATCTATCTATCTATCTATCTATCTATCTATCTGTCTATCTGTCTATCTATCTATCTTTCTGTCTTTCTGTCTTTCTGTGTGTCTGCCTATCTATCTATCTATCTATCTGTCTGTCTGTCTGTCTGTCTGTCTGTCTGTCTGTCTGTCTGTCTGTCTGTCTGTCTGTGATGGATGGGTGGATAGATACATGGATAGATAAAACTTGCACAATCGAATTGTAATTATAAAATGAATTGAAATTTACATAAATAAATTCTCATAATGACTAATTTTTAACTAGGAAAGCAAAAACAAACTAGATAGATAGATAGATAGATAGATAGATAGATAGATAGATAGATAGATAGATAGATAGATAGATAGATAGATAGATAGATAGATAGATAGATAGATAGATAGATAGATAGATAGATAGATAGATAGATAGATAGATAGATAGATAGATAGATAGATAGATAGATAGATAGATAGATAGATAGATAGATAGATAGACAGATAGATAGACAGATAGATAGATTCATCTTGTGAGCGTATACATGATTTTTCAAAAGCACTATTCTTGACTTTAGGAGGAAAACTTTTTAATGAGGAACAAATTACGGAGTGCATCATTAGCGGCTTATGTAAAATGTCTTCTTTAGGAGGTTTTGCTGAACTTTTAATACTAGGGGAGAGGTGGGTTTGTAGTTACATGCCAAAAATGGACAGGAAGATTGAGGCTAACAGTTAAAACCCTGCTGAAAAATACAGCATAAGGAATGGGGACCAGCATGGGAGTGGGGTTTTGCTTGAAAACAGCATGACAATGCTTGTCCACCAGCTAGACCAGCACTAAACCAGCTCTAACTAGCATAAACCAGTCTGGACCAACATGGAATTCATGCTGTTTTATGCTGGATCTTTCAGCAGGGATAAGCTCAAGAAGAAAATCTGGAGGTAGAAAGGTGAAGACGTTAGTGGATGAATAGACAGAGTGAGTGAAAACTAAACCCAGAAATAGGATGATGAGGAGCAGGATAGTTAGAAAGAGAGAAAGGAGAGGTGCAGTATAGTGAGCTGTGAAATTTAACTAAATCTTTTTTTTCTTTCTCCCCTCTCATCCATCTCCAGTTCCACCTACGGATGCAGCACCCACACCTGCTGTGCTTTGCTTTTTCTGTGCTCACCTTCCTATCGCTCTGCCCTGAACACATCACACATGCATTCGTATGTCAGCTAAAACCCTATCAAATGGCCTCTTTGCATTACATTGTTTACATACATGCTACATAACATAATGTTTCAGTGTGAGACACACTCACAAACCTCTTTAGTGCATTATATGCTTCTACATGAGAACGCCACATATTAGCATGGCTATGAACAACAAAAAGAGCACATTAGCTCATAGTTTGTAGTTGTGACTGTGGTAGAATCTATCTCCCTTACTCCCACTCCATGGTAAAAATACACGTGTACTTGCTCTGATTTGCCCACGAGGCTCAACCACAGTCCCTCTGCAACACCCACTCAGTTATGTTGCTACTCGTGCCAACTTGTGCCTGCCCGATCTTCACTCCAAAGTAGGCGTTTTGCTATCAATATGGTCAATACAGTTGCCCAATGCGAGTTACTCACAGGGAGTCTGTTTCTAACTTAGATGCAGTAAAAATGACATTAGTCAGAGAAATTTGACTGTAAAAAAAAAAAAGTTTTGCTTTAAAGTTTTTAAAGCCACTTAATTACTAAAAACTGAAAGGAAAAGCAAAAATATGACTAGATTCTGTAGATGCTAGGTATTTTCATAATGTTACAAATTTAACTAATCAGGGCTCAACAAACACAAAACACAATTTCTGTCACCTTAATGCACATATTTACTCTAAAAAGAGTTAATCAAGCATTTACATTGAGGTGTCTTCAGCACATATTATTCAAAATTTGCATTAAAATACTTCAAACCCAGTCTAGGCTATAAGTTTTATACATACATATACATCATTTTTTATTTATATTCGGTTTTACTGTGAAATATTGAGCATTAAAGATTACAGAATCCTACTAATTTAAATGTTACCAAGGTAACATTGTCTAACTGGCTAAAATAGATTTATATATATATATATATATATATATATATATATATATATATATATATATATATATATATATATATATATATATTAATGTTTTGTGCATTTTGTATTAATAATGATAATAAATTAAGTTACATAGCTATATCACTTATATTAAATGCAAATTACATTAATTGTGTAACTTTTTTTGCAAAGATATCTTAACGTTTAATAAATAATACAAATATATTTCCTTCTGACACATATAAAAGGAAAAATTTAAAAATAATTACATATACAATGGGGCTAAATGTTATCTACTGGCTGGCCATTCCATTCGTTTTTAATTGTTGGGCATTATTTTTTTAAATATGTGCTGAAGAATGAAGGATGTCTTTTTGGCACATACAGTATATTGTGTTTCTAGGTTTTAAAATATGTGATTTTGCTCTTTTATTGTCATCCCATCTCTTGTATCCAATTACATTTTGTCACGCTTGTGTTATGGCTGTTTCTCCCAATAAAGTGTAGGATGCATAGATGTGTATGTAGGCATATTTTTGCGTGTGTGTGTGAAGATACACCTGTAGAACCGCTGTGGTCATTTTATTTTTTTCTTTCATTTTTTATCACAGGCAGTCACACTTCTCCTGCAGCCCTGCTAATCGTCGGCCAAGTGAGGGGCCACAAAGCATGCCAGAAACACACATAAACACCCCACTGAAATAACAGGTGTGTGTGTATGTGTGTGTGTGTGTGTCTGTTTGTGTCTGCACCATGATATGGCATTATAGCAGCCAGATTCCCCGTGACAAAATGGGCTTGAGTCCGATACGACTGTGTCCTGCTGTCTGTATTTGCATGCGGCTTGTGGTAAATGTTTAGGATGACAGCCAATTTCATGAGCAAGTGTGACTGAAGGAAATTATGCAATAGCACTGTCTACAGAAGAGAGTTGGATGCTGGCGTTCCTACATTTTGGATGGTTGGTTTGACAGATTATTAAATAATTCAGAGGGTGTACGTGCTGATCTACCAGTTAGAACATTAGCATCATTTCAAGAAAATGTGATGCCCACCACATTATTAAGGCAAATGATGTTCGTTTCAATCTCATAATGATTTTAGTGACTTTACAATGAGCACATTTAAATGCGAAATAATTAAATGCGAAATAACGCCAAATAATGTGCTTACATATCAATTTGGGTATTAATTCATTGCTTTAATTAAATTTTTTTTTGTCATTTAATAATGATGAACTGCAAACGAGTTCCTGAAAAAATCTCTGTACAAATGTGTGTGTGTGTGAGAGAGAAAGTGTGTGTCCATGTCTGTGCCAGTGCCATTTAGGCCCCAGGTAACAAATGACTTCCTGTGGTAATTGCTCTAATGAAGCAGGGAGGAGAGCTGTGGAATTCTTAATAGGTGTGCGGAGAGTGTAAGTGTTAGGTGCAGGGGAGAGAAAGACAATAGGTGAGATGGAGGAAGATGGGAAGATAGATGGTGAGCTAGCCATGGAAAGACTGTCCCATTTGTCTGTTTTCTCTTGTATCTTGCCAGGGTTTTAAACCCTGACAAATTGTCAGATCCATGTATAATCCATGTGCTTAAATTCTTGTTTTCACTGAGACTGGGATGGCTGTATGTTTGTGCAAGAGAAGCATTCTTGTCAATAGGAAGCAGGGGCATCATGCATCTATTTGTTTTAGGGGGCACCAGTGGCAGGAATAAAAACATTTTAACAACGGACTTGTCTTATGTAAGACAAGTTAGTCTAACAATAGTTTTTAATCAGTGAGCAATGAGACCCATATTGAAATACTGGTTGCAGTGCTGGGTAGTTAATTAGTAACTGATTATATGTAATCTGGATTATGTAATAAGATTCCAAAAATTAAGTACTTGTAATTAGATTGTTACATTTTAAAATACTCGTAATCAGAATATTCAATTCAATTCACATTTATTTGTATAGCTCTTTTCACAATACACATTGTTTCAAAGCAGCTTTACAGAAAATGCATCAGTCCACATTACAATTTAGAGTGATCTGTTATCAGCGGTGACTAAGTTATGTATTTCATAAATGTACATATACAAATCACAGTTAGCTAAAAGAAAAATACAAATTTATACAATGTAATAATTTAAGTACAGTTACTTTCTATTGATTACGTTATTCTCACAATGGCAGTAAATTATTCATTATTCATTGATTCTCCTTACTACTTGTGTTCAGAAGGTCTTCCAGGTTTGCACACACAGACTCTGTCATGTTCCTATCACTGAAAACTGAGACCCACACAGCATTAATCACTGGATTTACAGACATCTATTTTTAATTTAAGAAGTGTATTCTCAACATTGCATATCAAATCTTCTGATGAACACATGCATTATTATATGAATTATAAATCAGTGAGTAATTTAACCATGCAGGCTTTTGTCTTTCAAACTCATTGAAATGTACAAATTCACATCATTTCATATTTACATGCAATGCAGGGATTCACCAACTTTTTTTGTCAGCTGAACCTAATATATTTACTTCAAGTACCCACTTAGATAATTTTTCAAGGCATGTTCACGGTTCTATGATGTTGATGATAATAATAATAATCATCATCATCATCGTAGTATTCATTGTATCAGTTTTAGTAGTTTTGTCCAGATGATGATGATGATGATGATGATGATGAAAGAGTTCAAACAGGTTCAAATAAACAAAAGATTTATTAATAAAACAAGCTCAACTTATCCACAAGTAGAAAGGCTTCGTAACTGTGACTCACTAAAACCATGGTAACAAATGAAGAGCGGGAAACAGGTAACTGAGAAAAACAAACTAAAAGTCCATAATACGAAAACAAAACAGGCAGTCCATTACAGTAGTAATATGTTTTAACTTTATTTATAAAAAAAAATAAAGTCTGAAATATATTATATACAAAATATATACAAAAATGTATTTGTGCTTCACTCTGAAACATGCAGCACATTATATTTTACATTATAATAAAGAATTGTATATTTCTTACTTGTAATATAATTATTTAAAAAAAAAAATTATATATATTTATGAAAAATAAAAATATATATTCCTTTATTAGAATACAGAATATATATATATATATATATATATATATATATATATATATATATATATATATTCTGTATTCTAATAAAGGAATATATATTTTTATTTTTCATTAATCACGCAAAATTGCAGAGAACCTTGACAGCCAGTCAATGCCATTTTTATTGTATGAAAAAGAGCGACATTGAAATTTTCATAACTTATTTTGAATTCCACAGGGAAAAATTGTGCAACCCTATCGGATTGACCGAATGTATGCATGTAATTAGGTGATTTCTGACTGCTGTGTATTAGCCAAACATTTTTTTTTTACTATGATAATCATGCAACTATTTTATCAGAGAAACAGATTATATGGGCATGACACTTCATTATGTTTGTAATAACAGACATCACATGAGATAAGTGCATTGTGCTGCAACTCCTTATGCAGCACACAGAGAAGCCCTGAGTGAGAACACACTCGCATTAATGTAGTGGGTTGGAATGTCTCTAAAGTGATATTCTTCCACCTACACACATTCACACCTTCATCAGAAGAGCAATCTCTCCCCCATGGTCATGCTGCTTAGCCATGCCTGTGCGAATGTATTGGTGTGAGTGGGTGTTTTTCTGGATTACCCTGAAGGATGGAGAGAAAGAGAGGGAGTAGAATACACCCAGGAAGAGGTCCAAGGCTTCTTTGTAGGTTTTTTTTACATTGGTACGCAATTGATCAAAAATAGCTTACTAAGTAAGAAGCATCTGACTCATTTTGTGTGCAGTTAAATCTCCTCACACCTCTGTGGTGTATCAGATGGCCGAGCTTATGCTGCATACATATCCATATTATCTTAATAAAAGGTTACTCCATGTTAGCTATACATGTTTGTGTCCTGCCTTGGTGTTGAGTGCAGTATTGTCTAGTGTGAATGCATGTTGTTGATGACACTGGAGCGATTCATCATAGTGTGGACAGTGGGCTGTGAAGGCAACACACGGGACTAATAGAGCTACACCTTTACACACATGACTGCCTGACACATCATGCATTCAAGTCAAGTTCAATGTCTTTGAGCAGTTACTACAGTTAACAATTGTCCAAAATTTGGAAAGCTGTTCCAAAATATTAGGATGCACAATGTATTGTTACAAATTATTATTATTGGTTATCTGCCAGTATTATAATCAATAATAAAATATATTATTATAAATTATATAAAACTTTATTATACAAAACTAAAAATCTTGTTTAGTTATAGAAAAATAACAATTTAGTAACGCTGATAAATGTAGTCTTTAGCCAATTGTACACTATTATTCAAAAGTTTGAGATCAGTATGATTTTTTATTATAATTTTTTTTTATTAATACTTTTATTCAGGAATGATGCATTAAACCTGATCAAAAGTGGCAGTGCATTTTCTATTCATGAAATAATTCTGAAAAATGTATCACCCTAAAATAGTGTATATTATAATGTTGTGGTGCCTTCATTTACTTGTAGATTTTCAAGTTGATATTTCATTTTTTATTTATTTAGATGAAATCTTATATAATGTTGATAACCATTTAAATACTAGCTTATAATTATTGGCCACAATTGTAATATTACCATTATAAATGTTGTTTGGAAATATACTATTTTTACAACTGTACATAATCAAAGCTCAAATGTATGGATACAAATTATTTCAGTCTAATAACAAATGGGCCAATTACAAAATATTACAAGTATACACAATATTATGTATTGCATTGTTAGCTTAGCAACATGCAAACAGCAAACGATTGCCATCGATTGTGAGTCATATCTCCTGTGTGGTTTGTGTGAGAAGCACTATTTATATGACGCATAGAGTTGCTGCCTATGTAGAGCGCTCTAAATCTGTCACTTAAGAGGTTTCATTTCAGATAGGATGTTGCCTTAAAGACGACAGCTAGGCAGCTCATTAGGTTTCGGAACACAGTTTATATGTACACTATCAATAAAAAATGTAAATTATTGCTAATTTTTGACATGCCCAATTTTCTCTCCAGCAAATTTAATGTCATCGCCATGCTGTATTTGCAAAATTTGCTACCCTGTAGAAGCTTGTAAGAAATGGCAGCTGTACTTGTGATCTCAGTCATTGTTGCTAGGCGGTGATGTCATCCTCTTAGCAGCACAGCATGTACTTGAATCAGGTCATGCCGCTCTGCCCTTTTATGTATCTCTGGCTTTTGTCTTCCTGAATAATTGATGACGTCTTATTGACTGTGGTCGGTCCATATTTCCCCCCCAAAAAATTACCAAACATATCCAGTGTGGTTGAGAAAGGAAATAATTATCCTGAGTGAGGGTGAAGTGAAGCTTATAAAGGGAAGAGCACGCTCAATAACAGAACCATTGAATAAGTGATGAGAAGAAGCGATAAATTATGTTCAAGATGAAAGGACAAACCTCCCAAGGCTGATTAGCTCACATTTTTGATGCACATAAACAACCTTTCTCTTTCTCTCTCACATCTCACAGGTTGAGGATCAGGAGTCATGGAGTCTCTCTTCGGGGGCCAGTTGGGCTTGCTGGGGGGTAACGAGGGTCTGAAAGAAGATGGCTGTGGGGTGGGCTGGTCCGGCTCTCCCTTATCAGAGGATATGTACTCTGCCTCCCACTTCGCCCTCATCAGCGCATACCAGGACATTAAGACTCGACTGGCTGGCCTCGAGCGAGAGAATGCAGACATCAAAAGAAAACTCAAGATTTACGAGATAAAGGTACAAAACGCCTCCAAGGTCCTTTAGCCTCAGATATCAGCAGTGGTCACCTTAGATGTCGGCCGGTGTTGTAACTACCGATAGTGTGGACTGGCATTGGTAGACATTTATTGTCCACATGCTACTGTAGATAAAATAGTCTGTTAAACCTAATTAAAATTTGAAAATGAGTCATTTTCAAATGGCGTTGCCTATCAAATTAGTTTTTACTTTACCACAGTGTAGGGATGCTTAAAGGCCCATTGATGTACCTTTGAACGCGCAGCTTTGTATAATGCGTTGACGTAATTTCCACTGAAACAAGAAGCTAAGGTGGGGCATATTGAATGGCCCCTCACCCTTTTAAAATAGCCAATAGTGTTTAGTTTACCTCACAGACTGCAAGTCGTACTTGACAGCACCATGGAAGCGAATCTGAGCGCTGATGATACGTTGGATTCAATAATAGAGGTGTGAAGAAATTCTAGCCATTTCATTCTTAAAGGAGAACTCCGGTCAATTTTAACATTGAGCTCATTTTTTTGTAAATTTGGAGTGCTGTCAATACAGAGAACAACCACAAAAATCGGTGTTGCCTACACCGTGTTATCCTCTTTTTAAAATTTGCACCCTGTTGACTTCAATGGGGCAAGTTTTAAACCAGCTTAAGCCTTTTAGCCTCTTAACATCCTTGATGTGTCATTACAAGTGCACAGCTAATGTGAGTGATTCTTTCAGAGTGATCGCGGGTGAATCTGACTGCAGTAGATGTGAAAGATATTAATAAAAATGATGTTATTTCAGCCAGCGCACATACCTGTATTTACATCCTGTTTTCGGTCGAAGTCCATAGTAATCGATTGTCAAGTTCACACGCATAGGTTTAGTTACCTATGATCATGCGCGTGAACTCGACAGAGTTCCCGGAGTTCTCCTTTAACCAACGTACAGTTAGAAAACGGAATAAAACTCGAGCGTTTGAGCAACCGAGCACACATCTCAAACCCATATTGCTCCGTGAAGTGTCAACGGTTGCTTTGGCCAGGTGGTATTTATACCATAGGGAGTGGGACGCTTTATATTCTAGAGAGCATTTGATTGGATTTGATTTGATTTGTTTTAATGTTTGTCTCCTAAATGCAAATTTTGTTATTGATTTGGAACACACCAGCTTATTCATAACTTTAAGGCTAACATATTCATACTAAAAGCTAAAAAACGGCCTTTATATATGACATAATCATCCAGTCAAAAGTAGGGTGTAGTAGACATCCTTGTTAGCCCTAAACCCTTTTCTCCTGCCTCATCTCACATTAATGCAGAGACTGTGACATGGTCACAGACGTTGAATATAGGACATTTAATCAGAGTGAAGCAGAGTGGACACACGTAGCAAATGATAATATGGTTACCTCATGCACAGCAGAGAACTGCGCTGAGAAAGAGCATAAAGCAATAATTAAACTAACCACGTCATGTATCAAGCAAGCCTACTTGATGCGGGTAGATGCCAAATGTTTTATATAACTATTGTGGAGTTGCTTTACAGTTTTCTTGTGAAATTATAGTGATCTTTGTGAGTTCAGCAGCTGAATACTGATTTGAGCTTGTCAGAGTTTATGCTAAGCAAATAACATTGAGTTGATTAATGACTGTGGCATGACAGCACTCATTAAGAGCTGTGCCTGCTTCATGTATGAAAGAGCTTTATTTATAGGCCAGCTGACACGTGAGCCGAGCTGTACATGAACAAGTGTGCGTGCTCTCTGTAATTAGCATGTCACGCATCCACATAAAAACGCACAAAGCCACTTATACACACAATGCAAGATGCTCCTGATGCTGTTTAGATCGCTGTTAGGAAAGTAGATCACGTCTCTATTAATCATTAAACATGAACACGTGATTATTATTCACATTTAGATGAGAATGTTTATCTTCCTTGGATTACAAATCAGGAGCACAATGCTTGTGCTGTGCAGTAACACACTCAACAGAGTGTGCAGCTGGTTCATTTGATGTGATCTTTTCGTACGACTAGGTAGGTTGGACAGATTCCAGGTCTCTGGGGAGCTACAGGTTGTAGATGCTCCAGACTGGGTATTTTTAAAGCTTTTTGGGTTGGCCCTGCCCAAACATATGCATGTATACGCACCAAGGATGGCTAGGCTCTGAAGAACAGCTGTTTTTGCAGAAGGAGAGAGAGAGAGAGAGAGAGAGAGAGAGAGAGAGAGAGAGAGAGAGAGAGAGAGAGAGAGAGAGAGAGAGAGAGAGAGAGAGAGAGAGAGAGAGAGAGAGAGAGAGAGAGAGAGAGAGAGAGAGAGAGAGAGAGAGAGAGAGAGAGAGAGAGAGAGAGAGAGAGAGCCTCCAGGGTTCTGCGTTCACTATGGCTCACTGCCTAGTAAAGGGCTAAGAGTGGGGAACAAATGCACACGGCTCTCAAAGCTTGTGGGAGTAAAAATGTATAAGATAAGATCCAGCACATCAGTGCACACAGCATCTACTGATATATATTATAGTGTGTATACTGTATGTCCTGGAAATTACCTAAAACACCATAACAAATACTGCTAAATTGCAGATGAACTTGATCCCATCTGAGGGCAGTAAATAAAAAGGTCTAAAAAAAAAATCCTTTCGGTGTTGCAAATACACTATTGTTCAAAAGTTTGGTGTTGGTAAGATTTTGTCACAAGGATACATTTATTTGACAAAAAAAAAAAAAAAAACGTGTTACAGTAAAAACTGCAACATTGTGTAATTTTATTACAATTTAAAATAACTGATTTTCATCCCTTTGTTTTAATAGAATTTAAAATGTAACGTATTCCTGTGATGAGAAAAATGAATTTTCAGCATCCATTACTTATTATTTAGCCATTATGATCCTTCAGAAATCATTCTGAAATGCAGAAATATAGTACTCAAAAAAAATTGTATTAATTAAAGGTGGTATCAGCGATTTCAGGCCCAAACATAAATGATCACATTAATCTAATATTTCGCTAGCTGCACGCCCCATAAGCATGCTGTCAAAAAACGTCTCTCTAGGTAGCCTAGGCTCTGAGATCTGCACACAAAAACAGCTGTTTTCAGTCTGTTTGGCCAAACAATCAAAACCCAAACAGATAGTGTTCCAACCAATCACTGACAGGGGCGGGTGTTGTGAGATTTTCGCGTGCAGCCGTCATAGGCAGCCGTGCACGAGCGCAAAACCTCACAACACCCGCCCCTGTCGATGATTGGTTGGAACACTATTTATTTTGGTTTTGAGTGATGTTGATACCAACTGTTTTTGTGTGCAGATCTCAGAGCCTAGGCTACCTAGAGAGACGCGGTTTTTTGACAGCATGCTTATGGGGCGTGCAGCTAGCGAAATATTAGATGAATGTGATCATTTATGTTTGGGCCTGAAATCGCTGATACCACCTTTAATGGTGAAAATAGTTGTGGTGCTTAATATTTTTGTTGAAAACAAACTGCTAACTGCTGTTCTTTTGAAATATAAATCTTTTGTAAAATTATAATGTCATTACTGGCCCTTTTGATTAATTGAAATCATCCTTGCTGAATAAAAGTAATAATTTCTTTTCTAAAGAAAGAAAGAAAGAAAGAAAGAATGTATTTATTTTTTGGCTTTTGCCTTTGTTTTATAGGAAAGGAAGGTGGTGAGAGAGTAACAACAAATGTGCTTCACTATACCTATCATCTGGATATATGCCCAATGCTTTTCTTGATCATTTCATAATTGCTTGAGAATTTTCACAAGCATCTGTTAACCGTTGCCAGAGCGCGGGCGCACTGAAGCGTTTTTTTTTATAAATAGTTCAAAGTTACTATCAGATTTAATGTTATACCTTGACAAACTATACATCATTACAAAGATATAAGACTCAAGTTTCAGAATTTGACCACTATTGTATTCTGAGAAACTTATAGCGACAGTTATTTCTTAATTTGTGTCAGGAGTTATGAAATGAAAAAATGAGTCGATACCTTTGATATGAATTATGCGCGTCAGCCGCTTTCATTCATAAAAAAACTCCCGTGCCGTCGTCATGACAGCGATACACAAAACAACGTCCTTCCGGGCTTTTAGCTAAAAAATGTGCAGATTTGGAGAAATATTGATATATTCTCATAGGTTTACATCAGATTTCTATAGACAGGAATAATATTTATTGAATTTATACCCAAATGCGTCGATGTAATCATTATGAGCGTTTGCATACTCTGTTAATGTGTTTTCAATTCGGACCAATAGCCTGAGGGCGCCCTCGCCGCCCTGTGCACAGTATTAGAACATGAAGAAGTGCCATAATCATGTGACAATCCAGGAAGCCTCGAACACACACACAGCTAACAAGAGATCGCGCTGTAACTATGGCTGTAACATGGAGATACAGTCGTTTTGAAGACAATAAACATGTTTGCTATGATATTTGAGTTACTTGTGTTTTTCAATCCATGCCAGGTATTTCCATAATAATAGATTATATTTATAATGTAATGCTAATCTATATAGATAGACTATCATTGTGCAGAACAGTATATAATAGTATATTTTCTGTCTGATTTTTTATCTGAAGCCAAATTAGATCACAGAAAATTATTTAAAATACTCGATTTGCTTAATAAAGTAAGTTTATAAGCACAAACCAGGTTTTAATCTCATAAATTGTCGTGTATTGATGGTATGCTAAGCTAACATGCTAGCTAGCCCTAGGTGCACCTGCCACCTAGAAGTTATATTTTTATTATTTTTTGAATGCTTACTGAAATGTTTCTTTATTCAAGAAATGCATTTAAAACAGTTTAGAATGTGAGGTGAACTTTGAGAAAAGAAATTAGTGACTGAAACCATATGAATAGCATGTGAATAGCCAGTCGTTAGTAACTATAATGCAGACAAAAGAAATGCATATTTAGAGCCATAACCAGGCTGGAGAGGTGTGAATGTGTGCAGGGGGAGACTGAGACTGAATGGGGATCGTTTGCACCACAAAACAATAAAGACAATATACTGCATAGATGGTAAGAAGATGACAATAAATATCAGTAGCATTTTAGCTAAAGTCACATGACATGGTCTTAAAAAACATTTCACTAAATACAGAGTTTTGGACTTATTATCTTAAGATTTTAAACATAAAATGTTTAGACATGTGGCATTAGCTGTAGTACATTTCTAGATTGCTCCAGTGCCAACTTCAATTTTATTTTCATGAGGATGTTTCATAAAAAATAATTTCTAATAACTTTACAAAACTTTGAAGCTATTTATAACAATTTTTGTCATTATGACAATAATTAATTCTACATTACAATAAACTGCCAGGTGTCAGCTTTCAAATGAGATCATACTTGTGCTTTTAGTACAAAGGGTTCATGAACTGTATCTGTTTCAGTTTGGGTATGTCATTTCTTGGGATTTTTCAAAAGTGGGGTTGCAGCTTAACAGGTTAAAAAAAGATCTCTAGACCTCATTTGCATAGAAAAAAAAATGAAAATTTGTGCTAAAAAGAAAGACAATGACTTCATTTAAACAGTGCTACAGTGCCCGGTTAAACCAGATTGTGGGTGGTTGGTGAATATAATGATGGTTTGTGTGCCAAAAGTGGTACAACTGTTTAATGAACTCAAACCCCTGGTTTCACAGACAAGTCTTAAGCCTAGTCCCAGACTAAACTGCATGTTTGAGTTGTCCTACCTGAAAGCAACTTGCAAGGGCATATCTTAAAATATGTCAATGCCATTGTTTTTTCTCAAGATTCACACCAGTAATGTTTTTTTCTAGGGCATGTTTATAAAAGCTACTCAAAAGTCCTAATTAAACCAACGCCTAATCCTGGCTTAATCTAAGCCCTGTTTGTGAAACCAGTCCTAAATGATTCTGTTTAATGGCGGTTTGTGCCTGTGATGACCCGTGTCACTTTTCTTGTACGTGTGTGTAGTTCCCCATGATAAGCGAGTTTGGAGAGGACAGAAACTCCTACTGCTCCTTTGAGCCCAAAGACACAGCGCTGCTCCAGTCAGAGAATGGCAGTCTGCAACAGAGAGTCAACATGCTGACCCTCGAGGTGAGAGGACAAACACATATACACACATACACACATGCTCCTCTTTCTGGACTGTATTTCATCTGTTATTCTGCTCTTGTTATATTGTGATTTGGCTATATTGTTTTGTAAATCTGGATTACACAACACAAAATGGAAAGATTATAGAGTTACAGTAATACGATTAGTAGGGTAATGAAGGACAACTTTTGAATGCCCAGTCATTCATGACAAAGGCCTTACGTAATCTAGACCACGAAGCGTTCGGTTTTGCGTGCCTGAAGCCCGCTCTCAATCGTCTCCCCCGACTGGCTGTGATGTGGAGTGTAAATGGGAAGATCATACTCTCTCTCTGCATCTCTCGGCTCATTGCCTGGCGAAGCGTCTCATTAATTAATGATGCTTGCTATGTGTTTCCATAGCCACCCAGCAGCCTTCCCTTCGTCGAAGAGACAGATTTCTCTTTGTCATCTGTTCTTCTCTCTCCCACACCTCCCTCGCTTTTGCTGACGTTTGATACTTTGTGTGTACATTCCTTATTCTTCCCCTCTATCATCGCTTGACTGTGGATTTCCTCCTTTATTCATGTCTTGTTGTGTTTCATTCTTTACTTTTTTTTTCCCTAACACCAAAGAGCTTTGCAGTCATGAGCTATCGCAGAGATCTAATGCAGCGCAATTGCAAGTAAATAACCCGTTCTGTTATTTTTCTGAAAATAAGCTACTATTATCTGTGAAGCCAAAGGATCATTGCGCAGAGGTGTGTTATATGATAATTGAAGTAGATGCTTATGTGTCTGAAAGTGCTGGCAACGACACAAATGCATTTGTTTCATTTTTATATCAGGTAGAACACCCTCTGTCGATAAATGTTTGTACTCTTTTTTCCTAACCTGTTTCTACTGACAAGCAATTTGTCAGAATGTGAAACTTGTATTCAACATGAACAGTTGACAGAACAGTCACTAGCCCTTTCGCCACTCAAAAGCTTACTTTTTGTTGATCTTGTACATCCATGTTTTTGCCTTGTAAACATAAACTTTGGTTTTCTGTTGCTGATTTGTCAACAGGATATAGCAAAAAATGAAGAATGTCATAAACTAAGGAATCATATTCCATTGTTTTTCAGCAAAAGTGTGTTAATAAAAAAAAAAAAAAAAAAAAAATATATATATATATATATATATATATATATATATATATATATATATATATATATATATATATATATATGTATGTATATGTGTGTGTGTGTGTGTGTGTGTGTGTGTGACCCTGGATCACAAAACCAGTCACAAGTCACACGGGTATATTTGTGGCAATAGCCAACAATACATTGTATGGGACAAAATTATTGATTTTTCTTTTATGCCACAAATCATTAGGATACTAAGTAAAGATCATGTTCCAGGAAGATATTTTGTAAATTTCCTACCATAAATATATAAAACTTTTATTTTTGTGAGTGAATGCAGCACAATCACGAACATAAATGGACAACTTTAAAGGTGATTTTCTCAATGTTTCGATTTGTTTGCACCCTCAGATTCCAGATTTTCAAATAGTTGTATCTCGGCCAAATATTGTCCTATCCTAACAAAACCATACATCATCTGAAAGCTGAATAAATAAGCATTGGTGTATAAATCTCAGTTTCAAAAAATTTACCCATGTGACTGGTTTTGTGGTCCAGGGTCATATATATATATATATATATATATATATATATGAAGAGTTCAGATGCAAAAGTCTCTAAGTGCCATCTGAAAATTTCTTCTAGAATGATAATTTTTATGAAGCTTGTATATTTAAGTTAATTAATTTCACTTAAATGGCAATGAAAATGACTTATTAATTGTCTTTGAAGTGAAATTACTGAACTTAAATATACGAGCTTGATAAAAATGATCATTCTAGAAGAAATTTTCAGATGGCACTTAGAGGCTTTTGCATCTGAACTCTTCATATATATATATATGCACATATACATACACACACACACACACACACACACACACACACACACACACACACACACACACACACACACACACACACACACACACACAGAGACATATCAATTATTTCTAGTAAATGTGAAATATATTGGCACAAAAATAAAAAAGGTTTAAATCAGAGTAAAAATCTGAACTACTAGAAGGGGGAAAAAATGCTTGTTTTTCCTTAGTTGAGCCCTGATATTATTGAAATATAGTTAACAGTTAATACTGATGCTTAACAGTAAAGTATGTGGCAGAAAAATAAATAAGATAAATGCATAAGGTTTAGGTCACAGCTTCCAGCAAGATTTGTATGGGCCTATTAGGAACATATACATTCCATATTAGCCAGTGAAAAAGAAATGAGAATGATTTTAATATATTCTTATACTACACCTGCCTAATACCAAATGTTACAACAGCTTGTCATTATACAGCCTGAGGACAGCCCAACTGTCCTTGTAATTCAAAGCACATATTAAACATACTAAATATTGTTTTGATGAAAATGTAAAAGTGGAAAAAGATTTCTGTGAGGATTAAGCCAATGGAAAGTCAATGCAATGATAGGAGTGTGTGTGTGTGTTCTGCAGCTTCAGAAGAGCAAAGAACGAGAGGAGCAGCTTGAAGATGTCATTCAGGCCTATGAGAAGATCCACATGGAGAAGTCCAGCCTTCAGCGAGACCTGGACAAGATGGTGAGAGCTCTTCTAAAAATTCATTCCCCGACATCCATGCTAAGTTTGGCTGCCGAGCGGATGGGCAGTTGCGATAATTAGCCTCTCCATGTGCTTCAGGCTTTAATCCAACCAGGTGTCCACTTGATTAATCTTGTACTATGCGTACGTCCTAACGAGGCTGTGTGAATGTAATTGAGCTCTTATATTTCCCAGCCAAGCCCTCGTATAAGTGGATGATGCTGGATATCTGTAATCATATTTGCACATTTCAATTCTCAGTTTTAAACACGGGTCTCAAATGGCTTCGAATGGATTGGTACCAAAAGAGTGAAGTTTTGAAAATTGCATGATGCAAGCTTTTGAGCATCTGCGCCGTTCGCCTCTCTGAAACACTCAGCCAGCTATCAGCTGTTAGATCTACATGTCCTCATCTTTTATTGCTGACAAAAAAATTCCACATAGACGCGAATGTCGTGAGAATCTGCATGGTGAAAGTAATGGCTTCTTTGGCCTTGTCTATCTTTTCATCAGTCCCTCTTCGCCCGTGTTACTCTCTGTGCTTTCTCTTTTGGCGTTTCAGTTTTAATATTTTATAATCTTTTACTTTTGTGCTCATCTTTGGCCCTTTCCCTCTCTTCTTTTCTCTTTCTTCTCTCACTCTTTCCCGGTCTCAGACGTCTATGGTGGAGAAGCACGTCGAGCGGATTCACAGTCTAGAGTCGGCTCTGAGGCAGAGAGAAAGCTCTCTGCACAAACTCAACACACAGCTACACAACAAAGACATGCAGTATCTGCAACTACACAGCCCTGACCCGCATAGTAAGTCTTGTTTTGTGTGTGTGCATGCAGATGTTCATTTAGAAATCAGTCAGTGGTCTAGGACATGCAGATCTGTGATTAAAACCGCTACTGTTGACTCTTTCGCTCTTGCTGTATTCACTACATAGTGAATGGCTTATAGGTCTCCCTAAGTAAAGAGTGCATGAAAATGTGTGTATTCGGTCTGTACTGCACTTTCTATGATCTTACGTCACATTTATTTCAAAACAAAAAACTGGCAAAATATTTAGTGGTCTTTTAAAAGTCTTAACCATTTTAATCACAAATCACTGGTCAGGAAATGAGCAAGAATTGCACAAATAATGTAGATAAAGTAACTTAAAATAGCCTTCCCTAACTTGCAGACAGCTTTTTACTGGAAGAAGAGTCAGTGTTGTTCCACTCTGTTAAAGGGATAGTTCCCCCAAAAATAAAAATCACCCTCAAGTTCTCCCAAATCTGTATGACTTTCTTTCTTCTGTTGAACACAAAATAAGATATTTTGAAGAATGCTGGTAACCAGATAGTAGAGGGTAGCCACTGACTTCCATAGCAGGAAAGAAATACTATGGAAGTCAATGGCTACCGTCAACTGTTTGATTACCAACATTCTTTAAAATATTTTTTTTGTGTGTGTTCAACAGAACAAAGAAACTCATACAGGTTTGGAACAACATGAGGGTGAGTAAACAGTTACAGAATTCTGCATGAAAAATGAACTATCCATTTAATGGCTTCAAGCAGTTCAGTTGTTGAAAAATGTCTCCTAGTTCATTTGAGTTTTATGTGAGACCAAATATCCACTGTAGGATTCAAAGGCCAAGGCCAAAACATGAGCCTGATGGACTTGGTTGTCTTTGCAGTGTGGACAGGAGCATTGTCTTGTTAAAAAATAGCATCTGATCCTCATTCCTCTTTAGATAACAACTTTTCATTTGTGGGAACCAAGCCATTCTGCAATATTCTCCTGTATGCCAAAGCATTAAATGTCTTTTTCACAGTTAAGTAGCTCACCAATACCAGCAGCTTAAAAGGCTCCTCACACAATAACACCTCTCCGTCCATGCTTCACTTAGGTAGAGATGCATTTATTATTATATTTCTCACCAGATTTTCGAAGACTCCACTCTGGAGCTTCACCGTGTAACTCATGTTTCATTGAGATTCATCTCTCCACACTCAATTCCCATATTCTGCTGAAAACTTCATTCTGTATTTTGATGTTTTTCTGAGACCGCAATGACGTAATGCATTTGCTTAAATTTTGCTCATATCCTGACTTATATTTTGTGGTTAAAGGAGAACTCATTTTTTTGTACATTTGGAGTGCTGTCAATACAGAGAACAACGACAAAAATCGGTGTTGCCTACACCGAGTTATTCTATTTTTAAAATTTGCACCCTGTTGACTTCAATGGGGCAAGTTTTAAACCTGCTTTTAGCCTCTTAACATCCTTCATGTGTCATTACAAGTGCACAGGTCATGTGAGTGATTCCTTCAGAGTGAACACGAGTGAATCTGACTGCAGTAGATGTGAAAGATATGTATAAAAATGATGTTATTTAAGCCAGCGCAAATACCTGTGTTTAAACTTTACATCCTGTTTTCGGTTGAAGCCCAAAGTAGTCAATTGCCGTTCACGCGCATAGGTTTAGTTACCTATGATCACGAGTTTGAACTCGGCAATCGACTTCTTTGGACTTCAACCGAAAACAGGATGTAAATACAAATATTTGCGCTGGCTTAAATAACATCATTTTTATACATATCTTTCACATCTACTGCAGTCAGATTCACTCGTGTTCACTCTGAAGGAATCACTCACATTTTCTGTGCACTTGTAATGACACATCAAGGATGTTAAGAGGCTAAAAGCAGGTTTAGTACTTGCCCCATTGAAGTCAACAGGGTGCAAATTTTAAAAATAGAATAACTCGGTGTAGGCAACACCGATTTTTGTCGTTGTTCTCTGTATTGACAGCACTCCAAATGTACAAAAAAATGAGCTCAATGTTAAAATTGACTGGAGTTCTCCTTCAAGACAATTAAAAGCTTGGTGTTTTGCCATTTATATATATTTGCTATTAGGTTTATATATCAGCATGTTCATTATTTGTCATTTTATGTGCCTGCCTCATTTGATTTCCACTCCAACAATTGTGTATTGGGTCTTTGAAGTGTCCTTTTTCATTATATATGCTTCACAATTTCTGTCCAGTTTTCAATCTAGCCTAATTTAGTTTTATTTCAAAGAGCCCCTCTCCGATGAAGGACTTCAAACAGACCAAGCATCAGTCCTCTTGTCCTTTTGGTCCTCTTTGTTTTTTCCCCTGATGGCAGTGTTGTGTTGCATCTCTCTCCTTTTGCCTCATTTCCCTTTTCCTTTCTCTCTTTCCTTTCACTGTCTCTTTTTATTCGGATTGAGGTTCAGAAAAGACTCTCACAACAAAGAGACTATGTAACTAAGTGGAAAGGACGTGCGTTCCCTTTCAGGAATCTAAAACATTTCAGTCAAACTCAAAGGCGCTCAACAGGAGTCAGATAATCCCGGAGAACTCAAGTAAATTATGTATTTATGTAAATTGTTCAACAGAGATGTTCTGTAACCTTGTCAGAAAATAATAGAAGAATTATGTCAATTTTGTGTGCATTAATGAATACAAATATTACATGCAACTATGGAAGAAAAAATTAAATAAAAATCCATTTCACTGTGGATTTGGTGTGAGATGTAGGCGTGCAGGGGTGTGTGTTTTCTGCTTGCTTATTGCTGAACTGTCACAATAGCTGCTGGCTCAAGGACTGCTTTTCTATGAGCTGCTGAATCACAGCACCCACGCCGGGGGTGAGGAGCAGGACGCTTTGACAGGAAATAGTTCAGTCTTGTGTTCTCCATCTTCAAGGTTTCTGAGCTACATGGAGTAAAGGACGCATGTAGGGTGACTTTAGGTTGGATGTTGGCCCTATAGGGCAACAACCAAACCTCCTGTCCGGATAAGTTGCCGTCTTTTCCATTGGCTGATGGAGGAGAGAATTTCCCATTACATGGTGTAGACAAACACAAAAGGTATATCTGTTGGTCTCGCTTAAACCTGTTTTGAGTTACAGATGAGGTCAGAGATAGATCTGATGCTGTCAGACAATTTGTCTGCAACATCCTATGTTCTGAGGATGTTTCTTTTGAGGAACACCAGCAATATATCGATATTCATGAAACATTATACTTCACGTTTTTGGTGATTTATTTAATTTCAGCCTTTGATGTGCCATCTATTTTTTAAACTTTATATAACTTTAATAACTCAAAGTTTGAAAATCTCACATTGGCATTCAAATCATTCATATTGACAATATCCCCACACTGTACTGGATTCCCAGATAGCAATGGGGATTCCCAGATAGCAATGGAGATTCCCAGGGGCCTCATCCTTGCTTCAATTCCGGCCCAGTTCTGGCTGGGTCCCCAGCCCAAAACTGGCCCACACGCTGAAAACGGACACAAACAATTACCTCAATTACCCCAGGTGTGGCCCACACCCTGTAAAATGACTCTCATTTATTGATATGGCCCAGGCACTGTAAGATAGATCTGGCTGATTTGATCTTCTTTCTTACATTTATTTGCATACTGAACTGAATTGTGATTAGTCTGTCATTTGCATTCTGAAGGATCCTTTGTGAAAGGCTTTTTACAAATAAATTATTATTATTAATTTATATATTATTTAACTTATGTATTGCTATGAACATGACAGATGTTCAGTTTTATTCATTGACGCAATGTGTTTGGCTTATCTAATCATGACAACTGTCCCATCCCTAGTGCTAGACTGCCCCATGACCCTGCAGAGCTCCCGAAGTCTGGACACCCTCTCTGACCTCAAATTACAGCGCCTGGAGGCGGAGCTAGAGGAGGTACGGCACGAGGCTCAGGGGGCGTGTCAGAGGGAGGAGGAGCTAAAGGCTGATTGTGATAGACTACGGGAAGAGCTGAGAGACTTGGAAAGCAACCAGAGACAGAGGGTCAGTGACATGCACATGCTTAAAGACATGAACTACACATTGTCAGAATAGAGTTTTGACCAAAATCAAACTCTTAGGTAAAAGGTTCAACGGGGTTCTAAATAGAACCCCTATAGGATTCTAGACTCAATTTTAAAATGCCATTTATACCAAAAAAGGTTCTATATAAAGAGAAATGTCTTAAATGTTTGCATAATACTTTAGTGTTTGACGGGTTATTTTAAAAATAGATTCTAGTGAAAAGGTATTTTCCTTAAAATTTAAAATCCATTAAATCATCTGTCAATATAACCAAATTAATTATTTAAAACTAAATCCAAAAGGATCCATGATGGAAACATCTTATAGGTTCTATATAAAAACTGCCTGACAGAACAGAACCATTTAAGGTTCTATGTAGAACCTTTTTTTTTTTCAAATCTATTTGACTGTCTGTGCTTTAACAGATAGAAAACAATGTGATGAGTAATAATAAAACAATCAAAATTCAATAAAAAAAAAGTTGTCTTTCAATTATAGCCTAGTAACTGAATTTTGCCTTTGAATTTAGTCTCAGTTCCAGCAGTGACGTGACCTTTTATGCTTTTATAAACTTGGACTTCAGATTTCTTTGGAATAAATGAATACTTTTATCAAGGATGCACTATATATTGCACTCAAAAAAAATAATCTGTTGTTTCGTAATAAGAAGAAATGTTTCTTGAGCACCAAATCATCATATTAGAATGATTTCTGAAGGATCGTGTGACACTGAAGACTAATGCTGAAAATTCAGCTTTGCCATCACAGGAAAAAATAACATTTTAAAATATAATAAAAAGAAATGTAATTTAAATTGTAATAATATGTCACAATATTACTGTTTTCATAAAAAAAATGCAGCCTTGGTGAGCGACTTTTCAAAAAAAAAAAGAAGAAGAAAAAATAAATTTGTAACCCTTTACAAAAAGGTCTCAGTTATTAACATTAGTTAATGTATTAACTAACATGAACTAACCATGAGCAATACATGTGTTACTGTATTTGCTAATCTTTGTTAACTTTAGTTAGGTGTTCAATATTTGTTCAAACTGATGTTAACAAATACAACTTTTGATTTGAATAATGTATTATTAGTAAATGTTGAAATTAACATTAACAAAGATTTATACATGATGTACTGTAGAAGTGCAGTTCATTATTAGTTCATGTTAACTAATGAAACCTTATTGTAAAGTGTTAATAAGAAATCTTGCTGACCCCAAACTTTTATATAGGTCAGATTGCACATAGGTACTATACAGAAAGAATAAAGCCTGACATGACTGTCTTTTGCACAGGAGGTGAGCTCCACATGTGGACAGTGTGATGTGGAGTGGATAAAGAAAGTTGGAGATGAACAGTAAGTGTCTATTTCCTTGATTAAAAGACCACAGCTGCACATGCTTTTTTGTGGTTTTTGCTGCAATTGCATGGGTAGTTTCCTTTAAATGTGTGGGCCATGGATATGTGCCAGTAGAGGGCAGTATAGCAATTGGCAAGCCTCCAGATCACTTTCACAATCACACAGAAGTGGTCTAAAGTCTAACCGACGCTGAAAAGAATACAGGTGAACTGAAAGTAACCTGTGTTTAAGTGAAATGGGGAGTCTTGGAAAGGAAGGTCCCAGTAATGCCTACATCTCTTTGCACCTCACAGTTTCATACTCTACTCCCCCTCTCTGTTTGAACTGCTGGTTCTTGTAAAAGCCGTGATTTAACAGAAAACGGCCAAAATCTTGCATGCAGTTACTCAGACATTCTTATGCTGGTAGTTTTTTGATGTTTTGTCTTGTTTTCTTACAATGTTCTGGTATCTTTAATTGAAATTGCCATCCCTGCCATCCCCATTTTTTCATAAATGTACATATTATATGTTTTTTTCTTAAGCAATGTACAGATAAAATTTTAGATTTTAATGGTAACTTTATTGATCTAATTTAGTATACTAGACTATAGTTAGTAATAAAAGTATTGAAAATGGATACATTTAGCTAATATTAATGCATTGTCAGCTAAATTTGCTTAACTGCTACAGATTAAATAAAAACTATCTTTAACTAACAGTTAAAATGGTCTTTAAGCATATGGCGCACAACATGCCACTTTATAAACCAGAGAGTGTCACCTCATTGTATAGAAACTCTCAGTTAAACTGTTTTTTAAGTGTGTGTGTGTGTGTGTGTGTGTGTGTGTGTGTGTGTGTGTGTGTGTGTGTGTGTGTGTGTGTGTGTGTGTATACATTGAGATGTTTGGTTTGATATCAGATAGCAAAACTTAAAGTGCTTTATTTACCCAAAAAAATAGTTGAGATGGATTTTTCGCAACTATTTTTAATAATGCTCTTTGGTGTAAGGTCCTTATTTGTTGTGTATTTGTATGGTATTTATCATCTGCAGTGTGTGCTGTGCTGATTAAGTTATTTGGCTGCTTTATATTGAAGTTTTGCTGAAAAATAGAAGATAAATACATATAGCCAACATTTGTTTGCAAAAAGATGAATAATATTATAGATACTAGTTTCAGAACAAAGGTCAGACATCGCTCAAGCAGCCCACATACCCATCCCTCCCACACTAGTTCATCATCATCAATATTCACATAAAAAAGCTCAGATATACACACACACATACACATCCTCCCACCGTTGTTTTTTTTTTTTTTACTTTTTGTACTGAATAGCACTGCAGCTGCTCAACAAAAGGCAAGTCAAGTCAAGTCGCCTTTATTTCTACAGCGCTTTTTATATACAGATTGTTTCAAAGCAGCTTTACAGAGATAACAGGAAAATAACGCAACAAAGTTTGTTTCCAGAAGAAAATAGCGTCACAGTCCAGCTTAAGTAAGCTCAGTGATGTTTCATTTTTGTTCTAAAAAAAGGAAAGGTGTGTGAGTGTGAGTGTGTGTGTGTGTGTGTGTGTGTGTGTGTGTGTGTGTGTGTGTGTGTGTGTGTGTGTGTGTGTGTGTGTGTGTGTGTGTGTGTGAGTGTGAGTGTGTGTGTGTGTGTGTGTGTGTGTGTGTGTGTGTGTGTGTGTGTGTGTGAGCGAGCATGTGTGGAGGTGAGAAAAGAAGTGTTGCACATCATCTAAATCTGCTGTAAATACCTCTTTGATAGATAGGGTCTATCAAATGAGAATGACACTTGGACAGTTGAGTTGTTGCTCAGGCGTCTGTAATGATGGAAGAGAAAGGCAACTCATTATCGCTGAGTACAATGGATGCTCAGGAGCCCAGAGGGCCAAATGATGGACACAATGAGCAGAACGGTAAGAATATCCAATGCTATGGCTAATTGGCCTACAACAGGGGAAAACTTTGCAGATCACTGGTGGTGTGAGTTGGTTAGAACCGATTGGCCTCTGGCTTCTTTTGGTCTGTGGTCTATGAATACAAATTAAAGATGAGCGTCCAGTACATTGCCTATACAGAGGTCAGTTTGTTCTTTGGTATTAAGTAGTCTCAATATAAACACATGCAAGGCATGATTATGCAACTATGCTGCTGGATCTCTTTTATTCAGATATCGTTGGGCCATATGGTTATTTGCGTGTGTGTGTGTGCGTGCGTGTGTGTGTGTTTTGGGTGGGTGGAGGGCTGAGAAAGATTTTTAGTCCTCCACTAACTGAGAGAAAATTGACTAGATGTGACCTTGCACCAGACCGCTTTTTGGCGGCAGCTGACTCATTTCACTCATCTTATTAAAATGCAGTGAACTTCATGATTAGTATTGGCCCCTTCATACATGTTTGACTCTCATCATGTTTTTTTTTTTTTTCTTATTTAGTCATTATTATCATTTGCAATTAATTAAAATATGCATTATAGTGACTTTACATAGACAAAGTGGTAGTTGACCTTTAAAGCTTTTTGAAATTATTTTTAATTTTGCAGTGAGTAGATTAGCTTTTTTATATTTTTATTATTAGAAAGTTAATTTAACACTATGATGGTTTCACATACTATATACTTCTCTGTGGTTCTCAAATTCATGCGAATGTTGGCAGGTTTAAAAAAGTGAGTGGTGACATGTGCCCCCTGAAGCGTAAAAACTGAAATGTCTCTCCTGATATATCTGACACCATCTCAAAAGTGATGAGTCTTTTTAGAATAAAGCGCTAAAGGTTTTTGTGAATTTGGTCTGCACAAAATCAGATAAAGTGCATCTGATGACAAAGTGTCTCTTTCCTTGCATCAAAATTAGTTGGCATGGTTTACAATAAACTTTTTGATGATTATCACAAATGTATCACTCATCTGTGTCAGGCTTATTGTGTGTTTAAAAAATTATCTTTTGAGTAAACAAGATAATATCAATACAGTATTTGATAAAATGATTCAATATTTTGTGAAATGATTATCAATGAAAGGAAAGCAACAAGTTTGCAAGATAAGATGTAATGTACAGTTGACCAGTCGTAAACCACCCTAATTTATTTTATTCTATACAATACTGTTTATATGACTGTTTATCATATAAAAAAAAATTAGACATGAAAAATTGATTATGAGTTAAAGTTATTTTATAATGTGAGAAAAAGGAGACCGCAGAGTGCTTCGAGAGACTACCACAGTTATGTAGGAAATCAGTTGGCAATTTTTGTGATGACTGGGGCTTTTTAGAAATTTTGTTGCCATGGTGAGTGACGGCAGTAGAGTCATATGATTAAAAACTACTCTGTTTTCTTCTCTGGCACAGTCATGCGTTATGTTCTTTCTGGTGGAGCGACACATATCACAGTTAAAAAGTGTTACCAACTGTCATAAACATAATTGTCAACCATTGTTATGTGCTGAAGCATATCACCTATTGCTTTTATATGTCATAAGTGCTGAGGAGGTACTGCTGATATTTTTTATTGTCATTGTCAGTTATATGTGCGGTTTAGATCCAGTGCAGTCCCATCTCAGCTGGTTAGCAGGCGGTCATAGCATGAGATTAATTGCACTTGGTATGTAATGTTTAGTTTTGTAAATAAGTGCAATTTACAGTATGAGCCTAATTTATATAACAAGAATATGGCAATGAGGGTTAAACTTGGTGGTTTTAATACTAAAACTGTTTCTTTTCTCATTCTCTCTTTTTCTCCTGTTCTCTGTACAGAGTCAATCTGGCTTTGGCCTATACTGAGCTAACAGAGGAGTTGGGCAAGTTACAGACTCTGACCTCGAAACAGACTGAGATATTGCGGAAAGCCTCACAGGAGCCGGTTAGCCCAGGTATGAGGACAAGGCATCCATATTATACATTCATTCAGAAATGTATTGATTTGAATAACTGTAACAATATTTTACACAGTCATGAACATACACTATTCGGCTAGAAGAACATAGACACCGTCTAATTACCGGTTTGGCTATCTCATGTACAGATGAAAGAGGTCTGTGACTGAATAAAATTAAACTGGCTTGATCCAAAAATTGGATAAAGCCTGTTTACATGGTTGCAAAGAAGAAATCACTAATTTAATATATTCCCGTATGTGGCACCCACAGCACTCAATTAAGTCCTTTGGGATGATTTAAAACATCGACTGCCAACCTGACCTTACCGGTTCTCAAACATTTTGCCATGTAGTGTTAAGAAGACCTGATTTAGGTAATAATCATATTTTCATACTGAACCTGTAAAACTTGAGAAATTAGAAAATGCCGGACAGTCTGGTTAAGGAGCGACCAGACCCTGAGAAGACAGGATCTTGCTGGAAATTACCATTTGAACTCACCATTTGACACACAATTCACACCTCCGAGTCATTCTAATCTACATTTCATTCCCTCATCCCTTCACCCCCTCTCTCTCATACTCAGATCACCTGAATTCACTGAAAATATATAGATTAATGTGAATGATCATCGACTTTATACATATTTAGGATCATTTGAAATGTCTCAGTGCGACTGGTACAAATGTCTCATTTCCAACCAAGTAAAACACTAAGTTTAGGGATAACTGGCACACAAAGGAAGGTGGTCTCTAGACAAATGGTCTCCTACCCCCCAAAAGGTGTCAACTCTGAATGTAAATTCCCATTGTTAGCAGATGTTTCCATGTGAAAGAAGTTTCTGTCTGTATAAGGAAATGCAACGAGAAGATCAGGGCTTTTCTGTATTTCAGATTAGCCCTCAAAAACTCTCAGTTTTATGTATAATGTTGGGTTTGCATCTCTTCTCTTTATTCCAGAGCATTTGATGTTTTGTGTCGATTATCTTTGAATTGATTATGAAATTGGCATGATACATTTACCTGACATAATAAATTGTTACATTTGATTATTCTAACTGACTGTGACATTATTTTTATTAAAGAGTTAAAAGGAATAGTCAAACATTCGCTCACATTTAATGATGCACAGATATCATTAAAACCTTTTCATTTCTGGAGTCAGATGAAATAACGAGAAAATACATTTTCAAATGTATTGCATTTAATCAAAAAATACTTTGCTTCGAGAAAAGACAGTAAAACGTAGAGACCTTCCGCGCTGGTCGGATGCCGGACTTTAGGCCGATCGAGCGTGAGCCTACAAACCTCTTTTGCAATAGAACCCATTTGTCAACATCGTCGAAATTCAGCACAGTGAACATGTGTTTTTTTTAGCATTGCATGCTTGTTTGCTCATGCTGTATTCCACAAGGAATATTTTTGCTGACGTCTTGATCGTCTCTCACTTTGAGTGTCTCTTCTTTAGAGTTTTAGAACATAAACAACCCCCCCCCCCCTTATCTTTTTAGCACCTCTGCACTCAACCACACAACCATTTTGATATAGGAAACCAGACCAAAAAGCAGAAGCGGATGGGAAAAAAAAAAACCTACTGATTCATAGATAGTAGGACTGATTTTTCGAAATAGCTGATTGCAATCTCGCGATTGCAGGAAGCTCAGTTTTATGCACGTTAGACTTATTATTGAGAGACAGATGCATCTTCTGTACAAGATCTTGTATGCCCGTTACTAGTCAGAAACTTGTGTAGAAGTAACGCAGGTGCTGGGGGTGAATGCACAGGAAAACAATATGAAAATATCTCAAAGAGGAAATGCGAGGGGAAAGAGGAAGTCATTACAGACGTCTATCAGTCCATTAGGGACTGTTTTCTTCACACTGCCTTTCAAGATATTCTTCCGGTAATAAAAGAAACCATGCTAGCTACCTTTAATTTAACCAGATATTCAAACTATGTATAAATTAATTTTACCACATTATTTTAACAGAAACTTCATGTCATTTGCCCATGTTGTAGTTTGTTGTTACGGAAAGTGTATAATCACAATGTGATTTGCTCATTCTGTCTATGTTTATGCTGTGTATTTAAATCTGATTCATCTTATATGTATAGGGTGTGTCTGAGTGAGTTAGTTAACACGCTAAAAAAGCACTTCAGTGTACATTAACTCTTCAGCTTGCACGGGTCATGTATTGTAGGTCAATCCTTGACATTATTGACTGATTAAATTATTTGAAATTATCATATTTTTTCTGTACTTTTATTGTTAAAAAACATTGTTAGTGCGTTTTTAATATAGTTGCTGTGGTTTTAATTGAAATTGCTTAAATATCGTCATGACGTCTTCGTTATTGTTGATATTGGAGATTAAACGGAATTAACGACAGATCATTCCTTCTATATTGTGACATACATCTGAGTGTAATGGATTATAAAAAAAGAAAAAAATTTAGGACGGTGACTTATATTTATCAATTGTTGATTGGGCGTCACACTCCATAATGGCGGTAGATGAATGCAAACTTGCAGAGGGGAGTTTAAGCAAAATAAAGGATTAGAAACGTCACCAAAGAGAAGTCTGTTGTTTGACCAGAAGGTCGAGTTCAAGATTACGAGGTCAAAAAAAATGAAAGAGTAAACCATAATAACATGGATTTAGAAAATAGTATGGTGAGATTTAATTTCATACCGACTTTTAGGAGTTATTTTGTTAACAAGATTAACACTGATCTCAAGCATTTATCCAACGTGGTTATGTTTAATGTCTTACTGCTTATATTTAACCTATAGAGCTTTTTTCACTTTTGTGTTCATCTTCTAGTTCAGCGCCACTCTCCTGTCCCTCACCAGAGGCATTCGCCCGTTCCGCAGCGGCATTCCCCCATCCAACAGCGTCACTCCCCCATCCAACAGCGCCACTCCCCTGTGCCCCAGCGGCGCTCCCCTATCCTGCAGCGTCTCTCTCCGGACATGCACCGTCGCTCACCTCTGCCTGAGCTCAGCGACGGGCCCGCTTCCTATTCCTGCAGACCCACTTCCCACCACCTGAGGGCCAGTTTCCAGGGAAGACGCAGTTACTCTGAAGTAGCCGATCCATCGGCTTATCAACGTCCGCCTCGGTTTACTCTGGACCCGGTGTCCACGCTGCCGAAACCTCGACCTTATGTCGACAGCTACCACAAGCAGAAGCAGCAACAGCAGCAACAACAACAGCAACATGGAGGAAGTCAGCACATGTTAGTTCAAAGACAGAGCTCTCAGTCTGGCGATGGGGGATTGGCTGAATCTCCACGGCTGTCCAGGGAGCTGTCCTTCCACCACTCGGATGTGTCCCACTTGCATTTCGAGCCTCAGCCCAGCCCAGCATCTCTGCATCCATCCCCACAGCCTCCGCAGTCCTCAGAGGATGAGGAGGAGTGGTCCTGCCCTCATCCCATCAGTCCACCGCGAACACTGGGGGTGTCGAGCCCCTCATCGAGCTCCAGAGGCCCCGCCTCTTGTTCCGCTTTCCCCATTCCTTCCCATCCCAACACCCTAAGCTGCCACCCACCTGGATACCTGCATGCAGAGCACGCCCAGTCGTGGCCGTCCATCAACGTGAGTAGCAAATCAATGGGCAGAATAACCATCCCAGGGTCATTGGAAAAACGTGCCTGTGGCAACATTTCTGCAAAATGATATTACATTGCTTCTTGCACATTTCGTGACGCATTGCAAGCGCAATTATGCAGGTGAGCTACCGAGTAAGTTTACTATGTCAAAAAAAGGCAGGCACATGGAGAGCTGTTTATGTGAAGCAAACATTAAAATGTATCAGTTTACAAACCATGCACTATGCTGAAAGGCTTTTGAGGTCATAACACATTATTGTGCAATGTAAAACGTGAAATTAATTGTAATCATAATCTGTGTGAAAATTGCTAAAAGTTATTGGTGTTTTACTGCCACTACTGTATATTTGAGCTGGAAACTGTAGTAAATTGTTTCTATAGGTAAGTTTTTTGGAGTTTAGGTGGAGAGGCACATTTTTCCAAAGAGCCTATGTTGAGAATAACATAAAGGTGAAATGTGAAATTTCTGCATTTGCGAAACCAAACTGAATTACAAATATGTTTTCACACTGGATTCCTTACATTTGTGCAGCATTCAGAATTCAGAATGCTTAAAAAAAATCCATTTATTAAAATGAACTGAAAATATGTGTCATTTTTAACTAGAAACGGAAGGTGAACGGTGGCTTGACTAAGCCATGTCTTAAAGGATTGGTTCACTCCAGAATTAAAATGTGCTGATAATTTACTCACCCCCATGTCAGCCAATATGTTGTTGTCTTTCTTTCTTCAGTCGAAAAGAAATTAAGGTTTTTCAGGATTTTTTTCCATATAGTGAGACTTCACCGGGGTCCAACGAGTTGAAGGTCCAAATTGTAGTTTTAATGCAGCTTCAAAGGGCTCTACATGATCCCAGCCTAGGAATAAGGGTCTTATCTAGGGAAATTATCTGTTATATACTTTTTAACCACAAATGCTTGTCTTCCACTAGCTCTGCGATCCACGTCCACAACTTCATGCATTAAGTAGTCATGTTGGAAAGGTCACACGTAGGCGAAAGTACCAACCCAGTGTTTACAAAGCAAATGTGCAAAGACTAAGTCAAGCACCCTTTACAAAAAAAAGCAAAACAACTATGTCGGATGAGTTGGAGGTACTTCCGTCTACATCACACGTGACCTTTCTTACGTGACTGCGTAATGCGTGAAGTAGAGCATCCTTGCCACTGTTGCCTTTGGCTTGCTCAGTTGGGGATACTTAATTTAATTAATCAATCAACAATACTATTGATCAGCATTACCAAACGTGGATGTTTTACACTAGAAACAAACACTAATGTACTATTTTATTTAATACTGTGAAGCTGCTTTGATACAATCTGTATTGTGAAAAGCGCTATATAAATAAAGTTGACTTGACTTGACTTGACATTTGTGGTTAAAAAGTATATACATTTTTATTTATTTTTTTTAAAAAGCCCAATCGTTTCGCTAGATGAGACCCTTATTTCTCGGCTGGGATCATGCAGAGCCCTTTGAAGCTGCAATTTGGACCTTAAACTCGTTCGTCCACTATATGGAGAATAATTTTGGAATGTTTTCCTAAAAAAACTTAATTTCTTTTAGACTTAAGAAAGAAAGACATGAACATGTTGGATGGCATGGGGGTGAGTAAATTATAAGGAAATGTTCATTCTGGAGTGAACTAATCCTTTAAAGTTTGAAATGCCACCGAAATTTGTTTTCTACTTTGCATACACTTTTAATTATCAAAAATGTATTTCCCAGAATGCCATTGTTTGTCAAATTTCTGTAATTCAGGAAAATCCTTTTCCTGTAATTCCAATTCAACTTCCTGTGGGGTGTGGCCAATTAAATTTAAATTAGATTTTATGATGTTGCTCTGTCTGGCTGCTCTAATAAACACTGAAATGTCCTGAAAGTGGCACAGAGAAACAGAGTTGACCCATTGACAGGTTTGTGCCAGTCAAGCTGGGAAAGAAGATGTTTATTCAATGTAACATTGAATAAAACACACATTTCACCTTTATTGTATCCGTTTTAATGGTGGATTTTAAACATTACGGCTGTCAAACATATCACTGTGCCCTTTACAGCTGTGGATGGAGACCGAGGAGGAGGGTGACGTCAGGAGCTGCCCGTTGTGCCAGCTAATCTTCCCTGTTGGTTACCCTGATGATGCCTTGATCAAGCACATTGACTCGCACCTGGAGAACAGCAAGATCTGACACCCACAGCCACGCCATGACCTTCCATTGTTCCGCAGTTACATTCATCCTTCGCTCCTGGTATTTTTAGCTGGGTGCCTTCATACAGAATGTAGGCGATGCACCTGTGGCCAGTCTCGCAATTTAAGTGAAACGGAGATCAATGATAACCTACACAGCTCCGATATGTAGTGAATGGCTCATATCTCTATATATCTCGCTTCGTTTTAACACAAATTTCTTGAAATTGTTAACTTTCAATTTTGAACACTGTCAGCAATTACATACACCAAACCAAACTCGCTCTCCAAAAAACATAATGCATTATTAAGGCTCTTTTAGCTAATGTTCCCATGATTTTTTACATTATTTATACTTCGATGTGGTCACAGAATGTACTTTGTGTGCCATATTTAGGTGAACTGAGAAGATATGATGGAGCTATACAGGATGAGTATGAGGGAATATAAGACACATGGCCAATGGTTGCATCATTTGAATTTCAGCACTTTATATACGCACTTAATATCCAGTTTACCTTTACCAATATTACTAACACTAAGGCAAAAAAGTAAAACCTTATAGATATAATTTATTTTTTAATACTCCAGGGTTTCGCCCTTATATATATCTTAGTTTGGCAGGACTTCCCTTTAACAAAACTAGATTATTTGTAATTATCTGTAAATTCAAAATCGCATCTATTTTGTTTGTCTTCCAGGGTGTCCGGCTGTACAAAGAGGGAAGATTTTTTTCTTCCCTATAAGATATTCTTAAAAAATTTCCTCTCATAATATACATAATGATTGCAGCTTTGTACACACAGTTTTAGCCAACCACTGACAAAACACCAGTTACTGTTGTTTCTCAAGACAGAAATACTGTGATTTCTGTAGGATGGTTTTTGATCTTTTTGATGTAAATGATTTCAGAAAAATTGCTTTGACAAAATAATATATTCTTCTGATCACATCACGGAGCGCGATCAGTTTTATCCGTTTTTTTAATGTACTGTAAATGTTTACCTGTATTTAAAGCCAATTATATGTATTAACCTGTAAATTCAGCTATATAATATAGATATGCATTTTGCAAGCTCTGATAAGAGCAAATGGATTGCTAAAGATTAAAAGAAAACCATTGGAACTGCTAATTAAAGTTTTGTATTGTAATCAAAACGATAAAGCCACCCAGTTGAATTAGCTAACTATCTTACTTTTCCCTATTCCTCCAGGTGTACCCTATACTTTGTGTTTAAAAGTCTTCTTCAATGCTACTTTCCCTGATTCTGCAGACTTTGTGAAATCGAGGGCACTGGATATGCTACTAACCCAAATACAGAGGAACTAAAATGGGAAAGTGGCACAAAGAAGTCATTGCCGGTGCACACATGCGAAATTACAAAGCCAAAAATAGCGAAGAGCAAAATGAGAAGCTGTACGCTGTCTGTCAAATAACTGGGTGGAGGAGGTTTCATCCAATTGGTCGTCTAATTTTATGTGGTAACCGCTAATATTCTGGAAAATACCGTCCCAGATGTTGTAAATATGAATCGTCTATGATGTCACCATTAACTATTCCATGAAAGACTAACAAACAGGTGTGGATAAACTGAAATACCATCAATACAACCAAAGACACAGTCTGCTTGTTTTTCATTTCTTTTCACATGATAACCACTTAAGGTTATATTGAAATACGGTGCAAAACTGGAACATGTGGGAAAACATTTTTTTTAATGGGTAGTGTGCAGACGTGGAAAGTCACAGCTAAAGTGTAAAGACAATCCATTTCTGCATAATCACACACAAGTTTCCTTGTCTTGCAACCTTGTCCACGAACATGCAGTGTAGATGCAATGTAAAACGTCGGCCACTATTCACAAAGATTCGCTCAGGAGTTATTTAAAGAGCTGTTGCTGTTTCCTTGCTCCTCAAAACAGTGTTTTCTCATGCAAAGGCGAATTAGCCTGAATGCTTTTCTGGATGCTCAAAGTAAATGGTCTCTCTTTTGCCCTGTAGTTTGGTGTGTGACTTTTTTGTGATATTCTTAAATAACTCAGGGGATAAAACTTTGTGAATATGGCTCCTTGACCATACCGGACTAACCTCCACAGGGACAACGTGACAACTCGCCAAACGTATTAAAGAGCTAAGAGGACAATAATGGGATAGAGATATTTTGTCATAGCAACAAGGTTCTGTAAGAAAAGAGGGGGGAAAAGAACATTGAAAATGAATGCATATTGTGTCAATAATTCTTCTGTAAATACTATAAAAATAAACTGGAACATGCACTGATTGGGTGTCTTTTTTTTTTATAGAATGACAACAGATTTTTAGATTTAATTTACAGTACATTATAATCCTGTTTAATTTAATCTATCCTCATGACAATATTGGGAATATCATAACCCATTAGAGTAAAACGTTTTCACAAATGAATGGAGACAATATACACACAATTTAGTGGAAATGTTTTAGTTGAAAAATGTGCTTATACTTTTTTTTTTATAATGTTGATTTGTTGCATATTTTGATTTTGCAATGACATTAAAACATATTACACACACACCAATGAGCCGAAACATTTGAATATCGAGCGAATATCGTTGATAATCTCCTGAAAAGGCTACATATTAAGGTCTGGGTAGATTAGATGGTGAGAAAACAATCAGTTCTCATAATCAATGTGTTTGATGCAGGGGAAAAGGGCAGAAATAAAGATCTGAGCGACTTTGACTTGGACCAAATTGTTATAGCAAGGCGACTAGGTCAGAGTATCTCTAAAATGGCAAGGTTTGTGGGTTGAAGACTGCAGTGCTGAGAATTTACCAACAGTGGTCCGAGGAGGAACAAACCACTAACCGGTGACAGGGTGTTGGGCGCTCATCGATACACAAGGGCAATGATGGCTATCCCCTCTGGTCCGAGTCAACAGAAGGTCTACCGTAGCACAAAATTTAGCTGGGGAAGTGATTGCACCAGGGTACACCATGGGATGACGACAAGTCGGTAGAGGGAATGTGATGCTCTGAGCAATGTTCTGCTGGGAAACCATGGGTCAGGCCATTCATGTGGATTTAAATTTGACATGTGCCACCTACCTAAACATTGTTATAGACCAGGTGCACACCCCTTCATGACAATGGTGTTCCCTTGTGGAAGTGGCCTCTTTCAGCAGGATAATGCACACTGCATTCATTGTTCAGGTATGGTTTGAAGAATTCTGTGAATTTTGTGCAGAGTAAAACTGAGCAGGTCAGTGATGAGTGTGGGGGATTTTATCGTTGATGGATGTGATTTTTACATTTGTGTGCGTGAATGCATGTTGAAACTAAATTGCATGTTGTCATGGCCTCTAAATTCCCCAGATCTCAATCCAATTGAGCATCTGTGGGATGTGCTTGACAAACACCGGCTCCACCTCGCAGACTACAGGACTTGGACAGGACAGGATCTGCTGCTAATGTCTTTGTGCCAGATACCAGGACACCTCTAGAGACCATGCCTCCGTTAGTCCACGGAGCTGTGGACTAACAGCATATTAGGCAGGTGGACATAATGTTTTTGGCTCATCGTGTGTATATATATATATATATATATATATACACACACGTTTACACAACAACGATGTACGAAAAATGGAAACGTTTTTCCTTTGCATTTTTTGCATACAGACGTCAACATTGTCAAAACGGCATCCGCATGACGCCAATGTCTTCACAAGTTCACATTTTTGTAGTTCACACAGAGACTTGCACTTTAAAGCCATTGTCAACACACAAAAAAAATGTATAGGTCTTCAAAATGCCGCTGTCGTATAAATGAATGGCCAAAACGCACAAAAAGTTTTCTGTTTTTGAAAACAGGATCCTTAGAAAGAAACTTTTTTTTTTTCCATTATGCTGTTTATATTCATTGAATAGCTACATAGTGACAATAGAGATGGTTTTCTCAAAGTGCTTTTTAAAACTCTCATCTGTTTTCCTCTAATTCCCCCCACCCCACTTCCGACCCTTTGTGTCATTTCTGTGCCACATGCATACACTCTTTCAGTGAGAGATACACTTCTCTCAAGTTCACAGGATGGCCCGCCCATCCGCTCAAAACCACATGCTCTCCGTGAGCTTAGTACTCTCTCTTTCTCTCTCTTCTTCCTCCTTTTCTCTTTCTCTGTTTCTCTCTCTCTCTTTGCTTTTCTTTTTTGACTCACAAACACATCACATAGACACCTCAAACATTTCAGCAGATGTGGGTCAAATTTAGGTTTTAGGGGTATTAATTAAAACTAAAGCACAAAGGAAAATCACAGCCAAGTTGATTTATGAATTATAATTCATTTGTAACATTACAATAAGTACATTTATTTTACTGTAATTTGCTTTGGGGAAAGTTGATAAGATTCCCCTAAATAGATTTTAAAATTTACCCTTGACTCTGTATCTATATATATGAGAAAAGTGTAAGTGTATATATACTGTATATATATACACATACATATATATACACACACACATATATATATATATATATATATATACACACACATATATATGTGTGTGTGTGTGTGTGTGTGTGTGTGTGTGTGTGTGTGTGTGTGTGTGTGTGTGTGTGTGTGTGTGTGTGTGTGTGTGTGTGTGTGTGTGTGTGTGTGTGTGTGTGTGTGTGTGTGTGTGTGTGTGTGTGTGTTTTTTCTGTGAACCTTTTCTCACCTTGTCTCCATTTGTCTAAAGTTCCTTAGAAAATACTATAGATCACGATAAGAGCTTGCCGTTTGCGGTTAACACAAATATTCCTTCTGACGTGTTTTTGACGTCATCTTCACACGTTTGTTGAGGCCTTCCACAAAAGGAATAAAGGTCTCAAAACTAAACAATTGGATTAATCCAGAAATGTTTGTGAATCGGATCGGCATACATGCATTACTATCACCCTGGATAAAAAAATGGATGAAAAGGATAAAAATGAACATATACTATCTATACACACTACACTCTTAGAAAAAAAGTTGTGATTCAAGAAGAACCCTGGTTCTTGTCTCAGTTTTAAAGAACCAAAAAGGTTATTTATGCCAAACAGGTTCTATATGGAGAAAGCATAATTGCATAATACTGACATTTGGCAGACGCTTTTATCTTATATTGCATTCCAAGGTACACATTTACATTCTTATCAGTTCTTGCTTTCCCTGGGTATCGAACCCAAGACAATGGTGTTGTAAGCAGCAACGCTCTACAGTGTTTGAGCTACAGGAAAGCCCATTATACTTCCATGTTTACAAGCTGTTTTCATAAAATTTTATTTTAAAAAATGATGATAATATTAAAACTAAAGTAATTAATTAAAAATAATCAATAAAATGATCCATGGGTTCCCTAAAAAATGCTCTATATGCATGCCTGAAAAAACTCATTAAGGCTCGATATAGAACCTTTTCTTCTAATAAACATGTTGTTTATCCAAATCTTCTAGTTTATCCATATGTGCTTGTTGAACATTTCATTTCAAAACCGTGGGCATTAATGTGGAGTTGGTCCTACCTTTGCTTTTGCAGGCTTTTTGCAAATCAGTCAAGTTCTTCCACACCATACAGTTCATAATTTCTTTATGGATCTCACATTATACAGAGGCATATTGTCATGCTGGAACACTAAACATACACCTGCTAGTAATGGGTGCTGTTGGTAAATGTTACATCTGTAGATTAAACTTTAATAACTTCCTAGTATGAAACCCTGGAGGTTTTAGGATCAAATTGGCTTGATTGGCTTGCTTGATAATCTAACTCTTCCATCTCAGGACCTCAAAACGCTCTTCTTCTAGAGCTTTTGAGGTCCTTTTAATATTCAAATGTTATACTTACACAATACAGTATGCCTAGAAATAAAGGAAATTTAAAAATGCATAACAAGAGCTGTAAAATATGATTCATGCTTTGTCTTTTGTTTCTGGGCTTTGGCCTGGCAACCCTGGTCAAATAAAGCTACAGTGACCACAAGCTGCAAAGCCGTATCACTGTACATCTGTCTGTTTCCTTAATAGCCCATTACGGAGAACTTAAGATAACAAAACCAATCATATTTAAAGATTGTCATGTGAACTGGTCCCAGGGTCTTTTGGTTTAGTATTCTAAGCATAAGTCATGCATTTTACAGTTTTTCTCAGTCGCTTTGATGCATTTCTCAGATCAGAAATGAAATTCTCAAAACTTGTTCAACCTCTACATCATCTAGTCACTTGTTGTGCACATCATAAAAGCAGTTTTTCATTCTTTTGAACAAGTTGTGATTGCTTTGGTACATTCATGCAATTAATTATGTACAATTGTCTGCGGTTTCCTACATTATCATTGCTAATGCCATGTTGCTCAAAATGTATTAAATAGTTCTCTGTGCAATAGTCTTACCCCTCAAAACATCTAGTCATTAGTTCATTGTATAAGTCATTACAGTTTTTCTCAGTGGCTTTGGTGCGTTTTTCACATCATCCCTAACATGTGCAAAATAATAAGTGCATTTCTCAGAACAATTTGTACAAACTGCAATATACAATAGATATGTTTCTAAAGCTAGTCAGTCACTAAAAATCCTTAGTACATCTTTCAAAAATAAATATTCATGCCAATGATCATGTCAATGTCATCAGAATGATTGTTCACGAACAAGGTCGTCAAAATGTTTAGGCATGTTGTGAATGTAACTGTGTACTTTGACAGTATTACCTGATGTAAACTTAGGCTACAGTTTGGATGACAGTTACTGTATTGAAAATGCACAAGACTGCACTTCTGTATATCAATTTCAACAGTACTATTTACATATTACTGTATGTGGGTTATTGATTGAAAGAGAATGGACAGGATTTTGTTTTTCACAGCTTTTACTAGTGCTACTTTATGAAAGAAAAAACTAATTAATTTACAGTAAGAAAAAGACAAGGGGCACAAAAAAAAAAAACTAAATTAGAAAGAAACACAGGAAACACTCCTAAGGCACAACTTTGCCCGCAGCACTGTTGTCTCTACACATCCAGACGTTCCTGTCTGTCGGCCCACATATTCTCATCCACATCACACCGGATATTTTCCCTTCCAATGCAACGTGGAAAGAATGAGAAAGAATGTGTGGCTGACGATCGTACACCTTCCACCTCCATGCTGAAAAGAAGTCCTCAATTGGGTTAAAGAATGGATTATGGGTTATGAGCATCCTCGGGTGGGTCACAAACCATTGCTTTATGATGTTTGATCGATGGAAACTCATAAATGACCACATACTTTGGCAAATCCTCTCTAAACAGACCCCTCTCATCATCAGGGATGAGAGCCCTGTAGAGAGTCTCTACAAAGTTGAGTAGATGCTGGGTGTTTTATGGCCCTATAAGGGGGATATGGGTTAGGACACCATGCACCGAAATAGCAGCACACATGGTGATATTTACTCCCCGTTGGCCTGGCAAATCCACAGTAGCTCTGTGACCTTTGATATTCCGACCCCGCCTTCTGCATTTGGTCAGGTTGAAGCCAGCCTCATCCACGGATACAAAGTTGTGAGAGGGTTCACTTGATTCCATCTCCATTATACGCTATATCCCAGAACACACAGTTGAATTTGTTTTGGTAAGGAAGAGTGACATAAAATGTACATTTATTGCATGTTCCTTCCACAGCAATGGAAATGTGTGCAGTTTATGCTTACTGTACTATATGTATCACTATAAAATGTTGCTGTAAAGTAGTTACATAGATATATGTTTTACCTGTACATACTGGTACCGTAGCTCCTTACCCGTTGCTAACTGCTAACCCGTGCTAACATCCGTATGGATGTTTTCAAAGACATCGTTGTCTTCTATAATAGTCTCAATGCATTGTTTGCTCGGACCATGGTGCAAATAGCCTCCTCCTGTTGAGGTGTGAAAAGGCGACCTCTGCCACCAGTTTGAGGTAATCTTGCAGTCCTATGTGGGGAAAAATGAAGTAATGCATCACACACTTTCACATAGACAAAAACTTTGCAAACACACATTTTACTGTAAAACATACAGGTGGGTGCATGTAAGGTGCAGTATGTATCTGTATAGAGTATGTTTCTGTATGCTGTGAAATACAAGTGGACTACTGTAATATGAAGCATTGTAGGAAGTATACAGTATACTGCTTATATACAGTAACAGTGCACTGTACATTGGTGGACATACCTGTTCTCTCTTCGAAACATTTGAACTACTGAGGAAACGGTTGATCTCCCAATATTCGGCTGCACCCTTCGACCGCCTCAGCCATTGTAAGGCCATGATTGACAACATGGTCTACAATAGTGGCCCTTATGTCATCAGATATGCGCCTATGTTTTGAAGGGTAAGACTATTCAACAGAGAACCATCTACTATATTTTGATCAATATGACATGAGCAATTGAAAATCTGGAAAAAAGCTAACACTTGTACATTATCAATTGCAATATGTACAAAAGCAATTGCAGTTTGTTCAAAGGAAGAAGAAATTGCGTTAATGATGTGCACAAGTGACTAGATGATTTGGAATTTGCACAAGTAGTATCAATAATTGCACTTTTGATCTAAGAAATGCACCAAAGCGACTGAGAAAAACTGTAACAGAGTGCAGTGTTTTATTGACAACATGACTAAGCATTTTGATCTTGTTTGTGAACAATGACACAAGGACTTTTCATTCTGATGGCACTGATATGTTCATTGACATAAATACTTACTTTTGAGAGATGAACTAAAGATTTTGAGTAAGTTACAGGCTTTTGCAGGTAATCCAATGTGTGGTGCTGTTTATGCAAATTGTTTTGAGAATGCACATTCTTCTTTGCAAATATTAAGGATCATTTGAGAAATGCACCAAAGCGACTGAGAAAAACTGTAAATCAGCAACATGCTATCACATCTCCCTCTTAATCTTGTTTGCCTTTGTATCCCTGTATATCCCACATTTTCCACTAGATGGCCAGGAAGATCAGAAGATTGAGCTCCTTCACAGCTCAACACACAGAACACAGAACAGTAATATATCACTCCAAAACTCCAAGGAATATATATTACTGTAAATATATATCTGATAGATAGATAGATAGATAGATAGATAGATAGATAGATAGATAGATAGATAGATAGATAGATAGATAGATAGATAGATAGATAGATAGATAGATAGATAGATAGATAGATAGATAGATAGATAGATAGATAGATAGATAGATAGATAGATAGATAGATAGATAGATAGATGCACTACAAGTAATGTGAGTTACTTAATCAGATGACTTTTTTCAAGTAACAAGTAAAGTAATGGATTACTTTTAAACTTACAACAACATATTTCAGTTACTTTTTCAAATAAGTAATGCAAGTTACTGTGTTTTCCCATTTATGGACAGAGGCGTTGTGTGCGCTGTGTAAACATGATGGTTATTGTAGTTCTAGACTAAATGTGAGCAGGCATTTTTTTTTTATCTTACTTGCACAAAAACAGATTCACTTTCCTCAAAATGAATAAAAACAGTGAAATGTAAACTATTAAGCAATAATTAAAGGGGGGGTGAAATGCTCATTTTCACTCAATCTCCTGTTAATCTTGAGTACCTATAGAGTAGTATTGCATCCTTCATATCTCCAAAAAGTCTTTAGTTTTACTATATTTATAAAAGAAAGATAGGCTGTAACGAGTCTTTCCGGAAAAAAAACGAGCGGCTGGAGGCGGGCCGTGCGGGCGGTGCTAAAGCTGTGTGCTAACGCACTGAGCTAACAACACACAGAGACATTTGAAGCAGTTTTACTCACCGCCAGGTTCAAATCCACGACCGCGAACCTTTATCATTGCGACTGCTCGATCCTTAAGCATTAGACGATCTGCAAATCCGTCGATCTGGGCTTTGTTTATGAAAACAATCATTTCGAAATGCAGGGAACAAACAGTCTTACACAACTCCGTTTATGCTCAGGAAAAACAAACTCCATCCACTGGTCCCTTAACGCTGGGTTCTTTGGGAATCTGTGCAGGGTTGTCTTGCCCTGGCAACCAAAAACACACTTCTTTGGTGACATTGACTTCCCAAAAGCCGGGCAGAGCGCTTTGATGGCGTAGCTGCTACTGCTTTCGCTCTCTTGCTCTGGTCTACGAGTGCGCGCGCGCACGCGAACTTACCGGAGAAGAGCCCTTAGGACCCATATAAGGAATTCCGCCACAGCTGACGTCACACAGACCCATACTCGAAAAAAACTTTCCGAAACTTGTGACAAACCGGAAGGACAATTTTTGGCACAGAAATACTCCTTCAAACGTACAATTTAATTTTTGAAACTTTGTCCATGTTTAGCATGGGAATCCAACTCTTTAACAGTGTAAAAAACTCAGTATGCATGAAATAGCTTTTCACCCCCCCTTTAAAATGTCAAATAATACAAATATACTTTATGCATTTAATCTCACTTTATTAACCAGTGTCTTTGCCACTGATTTTTGATGATCAAATTCAACCATACCAATAAGCAAAAATGACTTTAGATAAACACACACGTTTGTGTTTATTTTTTTATTGCTGAAGTAATAATTCTTCTTCAATCCAGAGTGGCATGGCGTGAATTTCCATTTCCTTCATTCCTTCCGTCTGAGGCTTATTCATTTTACATTTAGTGTGAAAAGGCATTTACATTTGCCCAAAATAGAACTTTTAGCTTTTTTGTCTTTAAAAAAACTAATGCAAAAGTATAAAGCATTACTTTCTATAACAAATAACTAAGGCAATTAGTTACTTTTTTAGGGAGTAACGCAATGTTGCAACGCATTACATTTAAAAGAACATTTCCCCAACACTGGACTTGACCCAACCAGTCAACCGTCATGGCATAGTTGATTGTTGTGACAACTTTCCCATATGACAACTAGCCCCTGCCTATAATCAAGACTTCCATTATACACACTGAAAATATCAGCTAGTTTCACCGTCACCGTAAAATCACATGTGGCCCACCGAGAAACAACAGTGCAGTAGATACGTGCCGACATTTCCTGCATGTAAAACAAAATGAGGTTGTATATACGCTAAATAAAGTATCAACCAGGGCAGGGATCAAACAGCGGGGAGCAGAAGTGAATCTGTTGGCGCAATGAACCAATCAGGGCAGAGTGAGGCATCGACACAGTGCATGAAGCTGTGACCTGTGTTTGAACTGCTGACCTGTGTAACTCACTCCTATTGATGACGGGACAAACACTACCACTCTTACAACATAACGCTTCAGCGAGCACAGCGTGGCCCTGGGCGAGAGGGACGGAAAGGGGCAAGAGGGGGGAAATGGGAAAGGAGAGGGCAACAGGGTAGCGTTAGTCAGAATGTTAGTTTATTTAGTAGGGTTTTACACTGAAATGAAGACAAAGAGTAACACTTCCCTGCATCTATGGGCCTGTGACAGGGAAATGAGACCAGTGTGTTGAGAAATGTCAGTAAAAGATATTAAGAGAAAGGCAATAATGCGTAGCGTTAATGACATGGAGTCATCTGTTGGGCTATTGATAATTGAGTCAATTATTTTCAGGATCAGTTATTCATCCATGACTGATGTTCTCTTGACCTCAATTACACAACTGAGCACAACAGTGGCAAGAGAGATGTTTAAAGATTTAGTTGTCTTTCCTGATTTGCTCAAAAAACAACACATCTTCTGTATACGGCTTGTATTAAATTGAATCAGTATGTTATGCAATTCACTGAATGCAAGAAAAGTATTTGTGTCTAGTTTTCCAGTGTTAACATCAATAATATAAAATTTACTTGAGAAGCAAAATTATATAAATTATATATATTTCCCTGAAAATATTATCAAAATGAGGTGTTTATGCTTAAAACAAGAAAAAAATACCTACCAATGGGTATATAAAATGTATCCCTTTGAATTATGTTTACTTTTCTGACCCTCATGTTTTCAGCTTAAACTAACTTTATTTTGATTTAAATAAATTGTAGTAATTTTGCTTCTCAAGTAAATGTTTCTTGATTTAAAATGGTGCGATATCCGTACTGGAAAACAAGACAAAAATTCTGAATAAGAAAATACCTGTGCAGTGTGTTACATATAACATTTCATGCTGAAATATTGCACAATGCACTTATATGAAAGAAACCTCCTCATGCTCAAACCTTTGCCCAAGTGACCCCATTTTTTTTGGAAACAATATGACCTCATCAAAGAGATTTGAGGGTTATATTACAGTATGCGTGTCTCTGATTCGCAATATCTGCGAAACATGACAGACACCAACATCATTTCATGTTCACGTCATTGCATAATTTCTTGACCTTAAACCCCCATATCTATGGTTTCTAAAGCAGATTAGAGGTCGGGTCCATAGATGAAATCAATATCTGTGGAAACCATTGTGTTTTCATTAGGCTTTGTGGTTTCACCTTGCAAGTGCATCTTGTGGTTTTTACACCAACCCTCTTTCCTTGTTGGTGGCACACTTATGTTTAGAGAAGAGTTAAGCATGACCATGAGTTTCCACTAACAGAGTGACTCACTATTCCCCAGTCATGACTGCTAAAAGCAGCAGTATTATCAAAAAAGGTTAAACATTTTGAATAAATCAGCACATTTCATCCACATTTTCACCAACTTTTTGCAATCAGCTTGGTGTTTTTGTTAGTTAGCTTTATTTACTCTTGTGACTGGTATCATCTGTCAGGATGCATTTCAGCTCGATGTTCGGCGGACATGCAGCGCAACTTATCAGCGCTCATCATTAGCTGTTGCCGCATGGCAAACGGGTGGCGCAGCCCTTTTTTTCCATGCGGCAGTATCACAGCTCCGATCTGTCACCCTTTGCTCGCCTTAATGTGTGAAAGTAAGACGTGTTGCGCCTATTAGCACTTTCTGGCAAGGCTGGCATGCTGATCTGTCCTCCCTGGGGAGCCAGGCAATATGGTGGCCCGCACCCTGCCAGACAGGGCGCCCACTGTCACTCCACATCAGCTTGACATCAACTGCCCAGTCAGGCGGCTATATACACACACACAAACATACAAATCAAAACGTGATTAATTCCGAGACATGGTTTCAGTAATATCAAATTCAACTCCCCCCAACCCCATTACAAAAAAATGAAATATAATACATAATACATTCACATGAGATGAAGACTCTAGTCATATAAGGAGCCTAATAAAAGGTGTTTTATTCTAAAGCTGGTCGATTTGTGAGGATAAACAAGTTGAGATCACATGACCAGCAAAGTACTGCTCACTTTTGTAATTTTTGTAATGCTCTGTTATTGGACACTTGCGCTTGTTGAATAAATGATTCATGCCTGACTACTAAAAAGATGATTTCTACAAAAAAATAAAAAAACAGTTTGCATGACAATTCATCCATACCTCTAGATGTCACTACGAAGTTGCTTTCACATTAGACTTCGAACTTCACAACGAACAGGATATGGTGTCTACTCTATGGCCTCTGTTTTAGTAAATAATAAATATATAACACATTTAATAAATTAGAAATATGGAAATTATACCTTTTCCTCATGGTAGGCCTACAGCTTGGAAGTTTTTTTTTCAATACTCGTGATTAAGAATTCGTCCCCCCTGCTGTATTAGCTAATTCATGGCTGTGGTTTATTAATTTGAAATTGTAGCCACGTTGTGCCAACTCGTTCTCGAGTTTTAATTGAGTTAAATCATGGCCATGGCCAAATTAGTGTGATGTGGCCACAATTAACTAAAACAAGCGACAAACGAACAAATGAATTAAACTAGGCCAAAAGTTAGTGGGAACTATTTACTATTTTTCTGCATGTCATGCGCAGGCCTCCATACTTAACTAAGTTTAATGCTGAAGACAAATAATACAAATTTAAATAAAAAATCATATTGACATAAACTTTAAACTGTGTACTGTTGATTTACTTAATAATTCTGTGAAAATGCTAGCGCTTTTAAGGTCTGAGTACTACTCCAAATCAGAGTTCATCGTGTTTGAATCAGTGGTGTGAAAAGGTTAAGTACCTGCCAGTGAGGTTGCCGACCCTGATCTCAGCGTGCCAGGCCTCGTCGTGAACTGCAACTGAGCAGAAACACTCCACAGATCTCCTGTAACATTAGTGGGAAAGGTCAAAAGTGGAAAAAACGTCAAATAACATCATCTTCCAACACCATCTGACCTAACGCATCAGGAGTCACTTTTAAAGGCCACAAATATTTTGTGTTCACTGACAGCGTTGCACATACAATTCACAGGTTTTTTTATCAATCACATTGTAGTGCGCGTAATCTCTCTAAAAGATCGGAAAATGGAGTCGTGTGTGGTGATAACGTGACTCGCAGCTGTAAATAATCCCCAAGCATGTCTACAACGTGTTATCTTGTTAATCTGACGTTACACTTCCTTCCAGTGATCCCCAGTGGGCAGGTGAGGTATCATAGCCTGGTGCCAGGGATTGGTTGGTTTTTGACCTGAAATTAATTTAAGATTAAGCGAGCCAGAGGTAGCAGGGATGAAGGGATGCTGGGAGCAGAGGCGTGAGGGGGGCAGGGATGTCTGCCGATCTGTCACAGCTCCACGCCTGGATGCTCAAGTTCATATTAGCGGTGACGAGACAAAGGGGTGACACGTCCCAGCCCGCAGGGGCCGGTGCATACACATACACATACGCACGCGAGACCTCCACACAGACACAAGCGCACACACGCAATCCACTTAAATATTCCTATAGGCCCTCCAGGGTTGGAAGGGTCAATTTCAGTTCATTTCAGCTGCAGTTGTGATTCATGATTCATTGTGATGAACTGAATCTATTAAATTGACCCTAACTGGACACATTCAAAGTCTTAAATTCGTTCAAACAGAAAAAAAATGTAATAAATAACAGGTGGGTGATGCAGCTGCGATGATGTGTTCTGGAATGAAGGAGCTGTGAGAACATCGCATACACACAAACGAGAGTACACACAGACACACACATATCATAATGGTTCACAAACAGCTCGGTTGATGGATAGAGGGTGGCAGAAAGCGATGCCTTAGCATGACAAGATTGAACTTTGGGACATCTCAGCACTCGACAGCTTCAACAAGAAGAGGGCAGCAGGCGGTCACCAGGGGCATTGCTGCGGTCACCGGGGAATGACACGGTATAGGAGAGGGATCTGGAGAAGGAGAGGAGAAACGGAGGGAGGGAAGATAGGAGGCATCACAATGTCACTGTACTGCCAGGCCATGTCAGTTGCAATTAGCATTGGATGTAATTTTCTGAGCAATTAGAGCACTTATGTTGAGAGATCTGGCTGGCAAACAGGAGGTCCTATAGCAGCCATTCAGGCAGTAACACATGCCAGACACACATATTTACTTGGATAACTATTTGAAGACATGACATAGGCATCTATTTTTATTTGATTTTTTTGACAAATTAAAATGACTGCACATGAACTTTAACACCCTAAAAATGAATCGTATTATTTTATTATTCAATAATATCCAATATTCCATTCAATAAATACATTTTAAAAAATTATATATAGCTAATACATTTTAAAAAATTATATATAGCTAGACAGACAGAAAGATTACATAGATAGATAGATAGATAGATAGATAGATAGATAGATAGATAGATAGATAGATAGATAGATAGATAGATAGATAGATAGATAGATAGATAGATAGATAGATAGATAGATAGATAGATAGATAGATAGATAGATAGATAGATAGATAGATAGATAGATAGATAGATAGATAGATAGATAGATAGATAGATAGATTGTACTTAAAGTTGATTGTACTTAAAAATGTAAGGCAGCAACTTTTTTACAATGTATAGATGAATGATAGAATGAAGATTAAGGCAGATTATACATTTGAATTGACTTTATCAAGTCAAGTCACCTTTATTTATATAGCGCTTTTTACAATACAGCTTCACATTGATAACATGAAAATAATACATTTACATTTACATTTAGTCATTTAGCAGACGCTTTTATCCAAAGCGACTTACAAGTTAGGACTAAATTAAGCGAGTCATCATGAAGAGGCAAAAACAACAACAATGCAAGAAGTGCTCAAGATACGAAGTTCAGGCATTATTCAGAGTAGCATAAGCCTGATAAGTGATGTTTCAAAGGGAAAGCAATTTTTTTTTTTTTTTAATACAACAAAGTTTGTGTCTAGAAGAAAATTGCGTCATCGTCCACCTTAAGCAAGGCAGATCAATACTATTGTTGAATACTAAAACAATAGTATAAAATGTCATATCTTTATAAAATGTCTGTATAATTTCTAATATTCTGGTTGTTTAAATGGACCTACAGAGGTCATTTAATAGCAGTAAGTGTGGGTGTGATCTCTGGAAATACTGAGTGGTGATGGATGTGTTATTGTGGGAGTTACTTGTTTTGTCACCACAGAAGGTGCTTTTACACCACTTCCACCTAAATAGGGTCTCTAGAATGATTAGCATCCCCCCAGTACGTCTTCCCCCACGTTCCATAGTTGTTTATTGACAAATGAAATTTCAGAATGACTGACCAAACAGGCAATGTTCCATCTCTGTCATTGCCCACATACGTACAATTGATCAGCCTTTGCTGGAACAACATATTATAATCGGTTTTGAATTCATGAATACAACAATTGCTCACAAGTTCATCTTTAAATATTTTAATTTATTATAAACTCCTCTTTCCAAACATCCAACTGGACAAACAACAATTTAGAAATAGCGGCAGCATGTGAGAATGATGCTTCATTATTATTAACTGAAATATCTTTTTACTTTGGTCGTAATGGAATGAATTTTGTATGTAATTAAAATCTACTTTGACTTTAATTGTTATGATAAAAATGTATTTTGTAATGAATGTTGCATTTAATTATAAAAAACACAAGCAATATAGACTGAGTCACAATAGAGCAAGAACAGGAAGGAGTGACATATAGTGAAAAAGAAAAGGCGATTAAACTGAGCCCAAAAAGAGATGGGTGCAGGGAGGGGGTTCATAAGAAATTAGGTGGTTACACTTTTCTTTCCTACCCCTGAATGCAAGCTTCTACACTAAACCCTGCCACATTCATGCCTCCTACATGCCTGTTTGAGTCAGAAAACACCAGCAAGGGAGATCTGAAGATGTCTTCTGCCATCAGCTGCAATGTCCAAAAGATCCCTCAGCCTCGATCCAGCCTCATTCATTCAGGCTGAGACCTTCATAGAGGCTTAACGTCTACTGGACCAGAGGGTGTCGTCTCATGTCACCCCCCGTGTTACTGACACATGTCTTTTCAGGTCCTAGGCTCATATTCCCTGCTTCATCTGGCCCGTCTGCTCCTGTTGGAAGAACCCACATCACCAGCCGTCCTATTGCCTGGGCCGAGAGCCTCGAAAGGATTTGTCACATTCAGAGTTAACACTTGCCTGCGCATATTAAATGATGAGATGACACAAACACATTAAAGGCCTCAGTCACAGATAGGGATACACAGAGAAACGTAGCTGCAACAAAAGGAATGAGCGGTCAAACAAAATAGAAAAAAATATTTATTATCTATATTTATTATCTTTAAATATCTATATTTTTAATTATTATAAAACACACACACACACACACACACACACACAGTGTGTGTGTGTGTGTGTGTGTGTGTGTGTGTGTGTGTGTGTGTGCAATAATAATTGGGGTTAGTAAGATTTCTTTTTCTTTTTGAAAGAAATACTTTATTAAGAAAGGGTGCATTTTTACTGTATTTTTAAATGCAGCCTTAAGTTAGCATAAGAAACTTTTTTCAGAACATTGAAATCCAAATGTTTGAACAGTAGTTTATATATATATACAGTGCTATGCATAAGTTTAGACACCCATAAAGTTGACTAAAAACAGGAATAAAAAATCATAGAGGCAGGCAGATTTTTATTTTTAAAGGCCAGTTACTTCATATATCCAGGATACTTTGCATCCTGATAAAGTTCCCTTGGCCTTTGGAATAAAAAAAGACCCACATCATCACATAGCCTTTACCATACCTAGAGATTGGCATGGTTTTATTTCAGTTAGCCTAATAGCTAGTTTGATTTGCATTGAGAGATGATATTATGGAAAGTACTCCATGCCAATCTCTAGGTATGGTGAAGGCTATGTGATGATGTCGGGCTATTTTAATTCCAAAGGCCAAGGGAACTTTATCAGGATGCATAGTATCCTGGATCCATGAAGTAACTGGCCTTTAAAAATAAAAATCTGCCTGCCTCTATGGGAATTTAACATAGGGGTGTCCAAACTTACCCTGTATTTTAAGGAAGAACATTTATTTATTTATGATACATTATTCATTCACAAAGAAAATTGGTGTCCTTAAAGGTTGGATTTTTCCTCATTTTTTTTAATTAAGGCATTAAGTTCAATTTCCAAAAGATGATTTTTTATTCCTTTTTTTAGTCAACTTTAGCATGGGTGTCTAAACTTATGCATAGCACTGTATATATATAATTATTAATGGTAAAAAATATATATATATGTAATGTTAATACATATAAATGCATACATAGAAGGATTTTACAGCCAATATTTTCAGCAAATAAAGTCTGTTTAGTCTGTTCCTCAAACAAAACGATTATGAGACTTCAGAAGACTTAGAATATTATGCACTCAAATATGCATCTTTTACAATGCTTTTGCTGCTTTTTTTTTTTTTTTTCTCCATTTTTTTTTTTTTTTTGGAGCTTGACAGCTTCTAGTCCCCATCTACTTTCCTTGCACGAATAAAGGATTGCTCAGACATTTTGATAAACCTATATTGCATTCCACAGAAGAAAGAAAGTCATTTGGCAAATAATGAGTGAATTTTCATTTGGGGAGAAACTTTATTTGTTATCTGGTTTTTAATTTGACTATTTAATGAGATGAATACACCACAAAAGAAGGAAGGAGCTAAAAAGTTTGTTTCCTCTGCCTAGCCACACTGATATCAATAGACGTGTTATTTTATTCCACAACGGCAACCTTTGGTCTATTTCTTCAGTTTGTCTATTTCTCTCTCCAATCTTTGACTCACTTCCTCTCTAACCCCATTCTTTGTTCTCATTTTAAACATACTCCCACCATTCTCTCCCCCTCTCTTGTTCTCTCTTGTCCTCCCTCTCCGTCCTCCCATCTGGACTGATAGTGGTTGTGATGGCTGGGGTGTGAGGCGCTGCCTGGGTCCAGTTCCATTCTGGTCTCACCCACACCATGTGTACCATAGGTGCGTGAAGTATAAATACCGCGCGCCCCGTGGCCATGCTCATCCCAGCAGGACCCTCTCTGGCCCTCTGCCCCCCTCCCCGCTCCCCCTCAGTTCTTCTGTCCCTAATTAGGATCTTGGGCTCGTTAGGGCCAGAGACCCTCGGGCCTGCTGACACAAAGTTGATTCTATCTGACGTAACAAGTCAATGCTAAGGGGATGGATGCTAATTTTAATTAATAGAATGTAAGGGTCAGTTTGTACTAAAATGCTAGTGGAAAGCATAGTGAACAAATTACCAAGAGGTAAACCACAACAACAATCACCATCAAAATTAAATGCCCAGAACAGAGAGCAAAATGCATCAGTCCTGGAATTTGTGACCTCTTGCCAACGTGAGTCTTGGTAGAACCTGTTGATGATTTCCCATAGTTCTTTCTTACAATGAGCTTGCTGTACATAAACTGTATGGTTTAAAGCAGGGTTTTCAAAATGGGGGTTCATGGGAGAACTGCACAGGGGTTTGTCAGTGGATGAAAAGCTAATAATTAATTAAATAAGCTGAAAATCGTCAACATTTATTGCATTTCATCTGCGAGCTTTGAGACGCAAGTCATGATGCTGGGAAAAAAAGAGTTACATGAGTGTAGCAACTTCCATTTTTATTACAGATACAGGAAGTGACGATTTTGTTCTCTTGAACAGATGGGATGGAAACACTGCTTTATTTGCTTTATATGTTTTATGCAATATTTCAACTTTGGATGGAAACATAGCTATTGTTCTCCTCTGCTCACTTGATATTTATGACAAGAATGTGCATGTAATCTATACCGTTTTCATGTACATTTTGAGGTGGTGAGCCACATTAGCGAAAATTGGTGGGCAAAAAATATCTACTGTCTATTGTCAATGTATGAAGCTCAGCTCACACAGAAGTCACACTCAAACCAAGCAACTTTCTGTTGGTCATTATGAAAAATTAATGTGACCAACTTGAACCTGATGTGAAAACAAATATTTCACCGTCAAGCAGAAATCCAGATTGCATGGATTCCTATTGAAATGACTCGATTTCAGCCATGAGAATTTGCTGAACAACAGTAAATGTGACCAAAGAACATGTCAAGATTTTGAAATGAATAATGACATTATGGAGAGTAAATGATGACACCATTTTCATTTTTAGATGAACTATCCCTTTAAATACAGCTCATTCTGATTATTTAAAGGAACAGTTCACCCAACAGTTACATTTGTCATTATTTACTCTAATGTCATTCCAAACCTGCTGTTATTTCTGTGATACACTTTAAGAACATCCACGTTTTTTGGTGAACTATTCTTTTGAGCACAGTGGTTTAGCTCATTTCCCCCTTCATCTCCCCCGGCCCATGAAACCTGTGTGATGAATGTGAGAAGACTGTTAGTATGTGTCCCTATCAGAGCCAGTGTAATGGAGCACGGAGAGCCAGATGACTGTCTCTATGTGTGGCTTCCTAGTGCTCTGCCATAACTTCAGAGTGATGCCAAATACCCATACACAAAAGAAATATATTTCAAATATATTTTCAAAATATATTTTTGGAATATATGCAAATATTTGAAATTGGCCCAATAAATATATAGTTAAATATATGTAAATAAATGTTTACATATATGTTCATATATGTTTTAACTTTTGCAAATTGTTTCATTTGAAATATATTTTGAAATTTAAAAAGTTAACATTTTCACAAAAAAAAAACACATTTTCAATTTATCTTTTAGATACACCACTTCAGCTGTGGATGTGGGCACTTCCCCCGCCCACATTTTTCCTACTGGTCAGGGATCGAACCAGCAACCCTTCAGTTACAAGCCCAAAGCCCTAACCAGTAAGCCACGGCTGCCCCTTTACTGACTTTACTGGCCTAAAATGACATTTTAAATAGGAAATAACACACAGAATGCAGAGTTTTTTCCCCTATTTTTACAGAATTGAATAGGCTACAGTTATTTAATAGTGTGTGTATGCAGTGTTAGACACTGAGTTCTATCTATTGTTTAAGTGTACTTCACTGTTGGAGTGTCATTGTTATACTTGCATCATAAATATTGTGCATATTTTCAATATTTAAAAGACTTCAGGAAAGATGTCAATAAAACAACAATAAATCTAATAATTGCACTTAGTGTTAGGTACGTGCCACCTCATATGGCCTAATAGTCCTAGGAAAGCAACTATCTGTCATTTTACATTGCAGTCATTTAAATGTAAGTGCAGTATTTATTATAGCTGTGTGTCATAATACAGTAGTGAAATATGGTAGCCTATTGTTGTGTATAGGGGGAAAGGTAGAGGAATTACTATGATCAAAATATTATAATATTAATATTTTCAACCCTTCTTTAGCAAGCTAAACATTTTATGACCATATATTTTGTCATATATTTTACATGTTATAAATGTAAATATATTTCACACTTAACATATTTTTGTTATATTTCAGAATATATTTCAAAATGATAAATATAAGTGAACAACAATGCAGATGTATTTGGAATATATGCCACATATATTTTTGACACTTTAAAATATATTTCAATATATTTTTTTCTGTATGGGTAGAGCCCTTAAACTAATAGTGGTATTGTTTTGTCTTCTGCGTCATCTGTTTTCTCAGTATGAGTCGAGATGCTATAAGCTACAGCAGAGCTGCAATTGATACTGCACACCCACTGCAAAGTAATTTAGGCTTTAGAACGAATAGTGATATTAATTAACATGTCATGAAGGGTGAAGGTCAACCCCTCTTCAACCAAACTGACCTTTAACATCACCACCTTCTACACACCTCACATCCTGTGTCCTTTTTAAAATGTCCCTATTTTGCTATTTTAAAGGTTGCTAATGTTGTTTTGGAGGTCTCCTACAATAGGTTTACATGCATCCAAGGTCAAAAAACACTTTAGTGTTTTGCAGAATATACATTGCACATCACCTCATTTGCCAAAGTGTCTTAAAAACGGTTCGTTCTTGGTTCAGTCTCTCTAAACCCCTCATTTCTGAGCCTACTCTGCTCTGATTGGTCAGACGGCCCGATCTGTTGTGATTGGTCGATCGCTTTGAATACAAAACGCCTATTAGCATATCTGAATTTCATCTCTGGAAGCTTCCTCAGTGCTTGATGCACAGTGTTAAGAACAGTAAAAATGGCGTAGGTTTCACCGTATCAAATCCAGCATGAGTCCTCATTCCTTTCGAATTGCATGCAAAATGGATTTGCTTTCGCAAACCTAGAAACAGCGTCTTCTTGACATGTCAACAACACGGACCAAACTCTTCCAGGCCTCATCTACAATTAGGCGGGTCAAAGTAGATGTTGTTAGCGCCAGCCAATGAAGACCATAGGCTGGTATTATGCTAATTTGTTACATTGTTACAGTAGGTGTGTAACAGGAAGTGAGACTGGAATTTCTTACAACTTGTTTCGGCAGTTCAGAATTGATTCTTTCTTTTATTTGTCGTACATTTTGATCTTTGAAACTTTGCAGACCTTTTAGATTCACAAACAGCTATATTACACGCGGCATGAAAGGTAATATTCGAAAAAGCATAATATGGCACTTTAAGGCAACCCAAATGCTTAACATTATGCTTATGCCCTCATCTTAATCACTGTTTCTTCAACACGTCCCTCTTTGCTCTCCACCTTCTCTGTAACATACCCTCCCCCTCTTTTTTCTGACCTAGATTTAGCAGTTGATCCGGACTGGAAGGTTAACCCCTAGAGGGAGCACCTTGTCAGTCCTCCACCCCATCAGTTCACACACAAAGGGCACCCTTTGTCACTTCACATTTCCAGGCTTTCCCTGCCTCACTGTCGGTTCCATTGTTATGGTCACTCTTCCATCAGGCCTTAAGTCTCACCTTTGGCCAAGCACAGGTAAGGAAATCACCTCAAAAACATCAGTCAAACAAGATTTCAAAATCTTGAAATGTAAGAAATGCGCGCTAATTCAAATCTTAAAGGACATTCCTGCACTGCAAACGCTAATAAGTTGGCAGAACTCAAATAATTTGAGGCAATCAGTTGCCTCTAATTTTTTAAGCTCACAAACTTAACATTTTGATTTTGTACCACACAAATATGTTAACTGCAAATTGATTGAAATGTTGACTAAACCGAGTCATACAATTTGATTGCATAAACATCATGTTAACTCAAAACTTTTACAATAAGCTGCTAGCTAGCAATAGCACACTTGAATGTGCCTATATAACTAACAAAGATACTTTCTCTATACATTTGCATGTACTTAAGTACAATTAACTTTAAGTAATACTTGAGTGAAATAATATCTGTTCGGGTTAATAGTGTGCTCTTTACTGTGGACGATTTATTAGCGCACGTTAGTTTTTGTAATCTTTGTTCAAAATGAAATAACTTGTTCTTATTCTGAAACAGTTGTATTCGTATTAACTAATGTTAAACAAATATAAATAAATAAATACCCTAAAAAGAGTATTCCCATTGTTAGCTGATGTTAGATAATGCATTAACGTTAATTATTGGGACCTTGTTATAAAGTGTTCCCAAAAAAAAAAAAAAAAATCTTGTAATGCATAATGACAAACAGGTGTTTAAGAAAGTATAGGGGGTTTTGTTGCACTTTGGTAGAAGACAAAAATCGAAAGGGGCCTTTACGGTATAGACTATGGACTTTTCTGCTCAGAATAGAGCTCTCTCTCAGCTCTCTGCCTCAACTGATATGATCAATAAGTTATGACAACATATGTTTTTACATTGCTTTAACTCACCAAAATAAGTAAAGCAATTTTCAACTTTTCTTATAAGTTATGCAAGATTACACTCATTTTTAAAAGTCAGTTTAATGTAATTTAAGTTTAAATGACTTAAACACCCAAGTTGATTGTACTTAAAAACTTAAGGCAGCAACTTTTTTTGTGCAGCGTATGGTTCATAACTAGCTAGTTTTAAAACAGCTTAAAAAGGAGCCTGCTTGCCATCTATGTAACACACAGTGTGAGTGAGTGGTGCCAGGAGGAGAGTTTAGGTTGGTTATGGCCCTCCCAGGGGTCAGCACCCATCATGCACCGGACCCTAATGCTGCTGATGAGAGAAAGACCGCCCTGCAGGCCTGTAGTCCCTCGAGGAGTGGGCATTCAGCATCAACATAACCTGAGCCGACAGAACAAACACACACACAAAAGCAAGAACATGTACACTCACATACACACAAGACAGGAACCTGACACATACAGACAAACAAGCACAAAGACACACACATATCAAAACACGTACTGCAAGACAAGTCCAATATTACATGACACATAAACACACAGGTTTCTCACTAAAGAAACTCCTCATGCACAGGAGCACAATGAGATTCATGTTGCACACACAGGAAAGTAAACTTTGAAATAGCATTTTATGATCACACACATGTTTGGTTTCCATGACTTTCCATAGACATAATGATTTTTATACTGTCCCTTAACCATATCCCTACCCTAAATACAACCCTCCCAGAAAACATTCTGCAATTTTACAGTTTCAAAAAACATAATTTAGTATGATTTATAAGCTGTTTTCCTCTTGGGGTCAAAAATGATTGGTATTACTATCTTTGTGGGGACATTTGGTCCCCATAATGCATGGTTTACCGGGACCACACACACAGCCACCAAGGCACAAGCTGAAAGATCATGCTCATCATAAAGCAAGACATCAAAATTGACTTCTGCTCTTGTCAGCAGTGTCTGTGAACATGCCCATGGAGCTTGCAGTCTGGTCTCATGCAATAACAGCCCTCAAATCAGCAGTCTTTCCTCACCTTCCCTCAGCACAGCTGCCGTGTGTTAAGCAGAAGGATGCAAACTCCCGCCAGCACCTTCTTCAGGTGTGCTGTACATCAGAGGTGCTGCAAAACACACCTCCGTCAGAATTCCCATGAGGGTCTATAAATATGTCACATCAAAACAGCAACAGAAGACCTAATTAGACTGATAAGCTCATCAAGTGTGATTAGGCATTGGACAGATAACTGACAATGACTTTAATAATACTTTTGTTTTTGTTTGTTTTACGTAAGGGTTAATGCCCGATGAGGTGTCCATTATCAGGTATTAACGGACGACGGCGAGGCGTGAACCGTCCGACGCGCAGCGGAGTCCAGTCGCCGAAGTCCATTAATACCTGACAATGGACACCTCGAAGGGCATTAACCTGCTTATACCATGGTCACTTATGAAAGAAAGAAATTATTAATCAATTAATAATACTTTAATGTGTTTTAGAGTAAAAATCACATCAAAACAGCAACAGAAGACCTAATTAGACTGATAAGCATCATCAAGTGTCTCCGCTGCGCGTCGGACGGTTCACGCCTCGCCATCGTCCATTAGCAACCTTTCTTTCTTTCGTGGATATTTTATCTGTTAATGGACTGCTCTCTCCAGATACTTCAGAATGGATTATGGGTGGTTAAATAATGCCCAAATAAATTATATAATTGTATACTATGGTTCCGGAAGGATTTTTTCCATTCATTTCTCCCATAGGGATAAAAAAAGAAAAGAAAAGGTCTTTATTAAAGCATAATAAGCCATGAACCGAGCCAACTAGCTATGAGGTGAAAACTTTGAAAGGAAGCAAAAATGCAAAGGTACAAGACTGTGTAGCCTACTTATCGGCTTTAGTGAGGGAAAGAACTACAATCCCATGAAGCATTGCGAAAAGCATGATCAAATTAAAAATGATGACCAATTCACTTTCCAATCGCAGTGATTCATGGGAGTGGGCAGAGCTAAAGAGCTATGCCGCATTTAGCTTGTTTCGATTCTCAGATTGGTTTAACTTTCTGTACAGCATCATGGGTAATGTAGTTTTTCACCACTAATTCCGCTGTTAAACACAATCATTTTAAAACTAAGTTGAAATAATATTGGGTTCAAAGGATGCCACAATATTATCAATTAACAACCTCGTAGCTCACAGTTAGGCTGTCTTTAAAGGTTTATAAGTTATGTTAAAAATCAATTTCCATATATGGAGAAAATTTACAGAGCTTTTACTTCTAGAACCGACTGTTGCACTCTGAACTGTTTTAATTCAAATCAAAGTTTGCAATGTGATTCGTCTCTGGTTTTATTGGTCAAAACTCTCATCTGAAGAATTTTTTGAAAAATGTCTGGAGAAAATTAATGGCAAAGTAATAACCTTCATGTTTCCTGCCATTTTCATTTTGTGAATATGCACGTAGTAGTAACTGACTAGTTGCACGTAGCCGCCATTTTGGAATTCGAATCAGCGAGTGTACGCGTAGACACTTCCGGTTTGGCATTACGCCCGGTGCGGGGAACCGGAGAAAGCCGACTTCTCTATTGTAATGTGACGAAATGGTACATAACGGCACACAACGATGAAGTGCTGAGGCTGTCACCCTCTGAAAGGCAAGTCGCCTCTCTTTAATCCTAAAAACAGTTATTGTTTATATTGTTTTATATTGAAAAATATCTCTGTAATGGAACTCGGTCGCTGTTTTCTCTCGCTCTCGCTGACAGATCACCAGAAGTACAGGCGCGCACACTCAAGTTCGAACGTCAACGGTCGCCGTGCACGGAGCGAATTGCTATAATGATAATTACTAATTACTATAATAATAATAATGATGATGACATAATGTGTGCTTGGGTGAATTTTTAAGAGTCAGCAGCACTGTTTTGCAGACTGAAATTGAGTTGACAGTTTTTCTTGTGATTACTGGCCAAACATGCAATCAAAGGTCATTCGGTCTGATGGTACATCACAGACAGTATTTAATTCATCAGCAATACACGCTTGTTTCATGATTACATAGTCTTTTATTCTCATGAAGGGCAGTTGAGATCTTGGGAGAGGCTGCTCTGTTGCATAATTCAAAAGTAAAATCAAACCAGTTGACCTAATGAGTCAAGCTTCAGCACTGAATATTGACCCAGCATGCCTGCACTTATCACTACCCTGTAGGATCCCTTAACAGGGTCTTGACCCTCTTAATTTACACCCGCTGCCAAACAGTCTGCCAGTAGCAAGCATTTTAACCTCTTGAACCCTGCATTGCAAGAAATACATGACCAGAGTTTTCTCTTAGTCACAATCATATACGACAAACAAAATTATTGAAATAAATAAATAAAATACTGAATCTGCCAAATATGCCAGAATGACAAATACACCCCAGCTGAAATATCTTAACTGATTATAATAAATAATACGATTTTTTTTAATGATTTTAATTGAATGCATTTTGTGCGGACACTTTAAAAATAGGATACATAAAACCCTCAAAAAATGTGTATACGTGGTGGTTATTGATCATAACATGCAGTGAGACATCCATGGAAAATTGGCTTGACATATAACAAACCTAATTAGGCTTATGGGACAAGAAAGACAAGTGTGTGTGTGTGTGTGTGTGTGTGTGTGTGTGTGTGTGTGTGTGAGGTTGTGTTGTAAAGTCGAGTAGCTGAAGGGGCTCGCAGGCCGGGGAGCTGAAAGGAAACACCGTTGTGTTGATCTTTAGGAATGCAGCATGCCAGAGCCCATGGCTTGGCTGGCACCAAACCCAAATACCTTGCCCACCCCTCTTCCTGTGCCTGTTCCCCTTCTTCCTCGTCTCTCCAGAGAGCCACTGCTACACTCTTTCTCCCAAACTCTGCACCCCACCCCCTGAAATGGGAGAGCCCTCGTCTCCACTTCCTCTGAAGATCAGCAAGCATCCCCACCCCCCCACCCCCCTCGCCCCCCGCAGCATTCCTGCCCTGGCGTTGCTGTTGCTGGCCGGCTGTCACAACTGGCCGGCCAGAATAGCTCTGTGACGTCTGCTGAGTTACTAGAAAATTGAACTCTCCCAAGAACCCCGGGAACAAGGATACGTAAACGGACAAAATGTATCCGTCCACTTGTGGCCATGCAGTCTCTGACACAGACACAGCTGCCCAGGTGCACCAGGGTCAAAATACACGCGGAGAGATGCACATGCACAGGGTTATATGATGATTCAGTGCCGTTTCTAGACGATTTTATTTTGGGGGAGCCAATTGTGCTTTTAGTGGGGCGCCTTCAATGTCACCTTATGTATGACTACAAAATGCATCCTATGTTTTAATAGGAGGATAATAGAAATACCAAAATATAAAACAAAAATATAAAGTTTGTGTTTACCACACACTGCAAGCATGTGTGAATGTCATTAGAATGACAAATACTATAGTAACACACTTTAAGTGAAAGGGGTCTGGTTTTATCAGCCACATTTGTCTGTGCAAAACAAAATTAATGACAGTGAAAGTTTAGTAATAATAATAATAATACATGAACATACAAACATAGATTTTTGTCTATGTTTGTTGTATTGTTGTAGAATATTAAATTGCATAAATTATATGTACATAGTGTAAAATAAGTATTATATTATATTATATTATATTATATTATATTATGTTATATTATATTATATTATATTATAATAATTTGCACATAAACTCTTTCCAAAATAAAAATTTGATTGATTGATTGATTGATTGGTTGATTGATTGATTGATTGATTGATTGATTGATTGATTGGTTGATTGCAAAATACGCTGTCTTGTAGGCCTACGTTTCGCTAAAAGCTTAATGCTCTGTTTTAAAATAACGTACTCCTATACTAAATCCTAAACCCACCCGATAGTGTAAATGTGACATAAAAACGTCTTTTCATGACTCGTCTTTCACGGGATTCAAACCCGAGCTCTCCGCATCACAAGCACAATTCTGTACCAGCTGAGCTATCGAGCAAGCTTGATATGACAATAAAACCGAACATATGGAGCTGGTTAAGTGATGCAAACTCCAAAATATATTCGTTTACAAATCATGCACTGTGGTAAAAAGTGTTTTGAGTTCATAACATAATTGTGCAAGGAGCCGCGTGAAATCAACTCTTTTTTAATCCATAATCTGCCCTGTAATCATAATTGTGTGTCAAAACGATTAAAAGTGCTTGCTGTTTTACTGCCTCTAGTGTTCATTTCTGTTGGAAACTACGTATTGGGATGTTTTTTGCATTTGAGAGCCTGTGTTGTTTTAGCTGTACAAACCTTGTTATTCTGCTTGATATTGGTATTGGTATTTACTGCTATTTCTTTACATATTATTTTAATGTCTTACTGCACTTTGTTATTCCTCTAGTTATTTACCTATCGCGGCTATGCCGGCTAATGAATCAGAAGTCTTGCACATTCACAGAAAATAGATTACGTAACCTAACCCTAAAAACTTTCCGCATTACAATAAAAAAAGTTTATTTTCATTGTTTTTAAAAAAAATTTACAAATGAAGGACATCCACATAATTAAGTTTGTCAGATTTAGCTCACTTCAGGGTACAAATATGTCCCCAAAATTTGGTTAAATACAGTAGGTACACAGACTATACACAAACATACCAAACCACCCATATCTTTTCATGTACATCTTAGAACATTGTTCCCTACAATCTTTATAAGTTACATGACCTAGAATATGGGACTAGAGTTTTATGCAATCTAATGTCGCTCTCTCTACAAAACTGATAAACTCTTAACTTTCACAGGTTCTTTGATAGTACATTCTGACACAAGGAATCTAAAAGACTCTCTGACCTCAAAGCGCTTCAAATAAACATCCTCACAACAAAAGCGAAACGCTCTCTCAGAGCATCTGAAAGAGTGTGACACCGCAACTCAGCTCGGTGTCAGTAGGAATGATGCATGTTGACTGTAGCTCTGCATTTGTCAGACGAGGTGTCTGTCATAAAATTGGCAAAGCCAGCAGATTGACACTCATTAGCAGGCCGCTGAGAGCCATTGCCCGGGGAAGCAGTGCAGAGAGACCATATCCCACTAAAAATAAATGATTCAAATGATTGGTACCGATAAAACCAGATGAATTAGAAATAGAAGAGAGCTCAGGCAAGACCTCTGGTTGGCAAGCTGTTGTCACATGGAAGGCCGCTTAAAGCCTCCATGACACCCACCACCCCCAACCTCTTAGCGCTGGTGTCAGCAACCCTCAAGCTGAGCCCCCTCTTCCTGCTGCCACTCACAGGCACACAAATACTGTAAATTATGCACGCCTACACACACACACACACATACACATCAATGTCTGCTTCATGCCACAGTTTAAAAGCAGGAATGACCAAGGCCAAATCCTAGAGGGTGAATTGAGTAACACACCCCCTTCACACGATTTTGCCTCCGCACTCTGAGCATACGCCATCATGAAGGTCCTGCCCTGGTCTTTATGCCTAAGTCCTTTGCACTTTACATGGCTTCTCAGACGGAAAGGGCACCTGTCCATCACTCGTTTTGCTCGCCATCCCTAAATTAAGTCATTCATCATTATGCATGTCTCGGACTGTCAATCATTCAATCAATTAGAAAATTATTACAGTAATTTAAGAGTCAGGCCCTCCAGCACAGAAAGTAAAAACAGATTAAAGAAACGTCGAAACTTTTTGTGAATGGTATTATTTTTAATATATTATTCTTTGAGAAGTTATTTCAGTTCCATAGTTTTTTTTAAACTATTATTATAATAAAATAGTTTTACTTTTACTTGTGTAGAGCATTCAAAAGCAATAACTGGGTTTCATTTTAGTTAGGGTGATGCCTTAGATTAGAAAGAAGCTGACCAGCAGTAAAAGAGATAATAAGTCATTTAAAGGGATAGTCCAACCAAAAATGAAAATTCTGTCTTAATTTACTCAGTCATTCCAAACCTGACTTACTTTCTTCTGTGGAACACAAATGAAGATCATTTGAGTAATTTTGGTAAGAAAACACTTTCAGTTTCCATTGACTTCCATTGCATTTTTAGTTGGAAGTCAATGTGAATAGAAACAACAGTAGAATAACAACATTCTTGAAAATATCATCTTTTGTAAATGTTTCATTTTTGGGTGGACTATTAAAATGAAAATGAAAATGAAAATGTTATATATATATTGTGTTGAACAAATCACAAAAAGTAGCACAAAAGACAAAGGCAGAAGTTAAAGAATAAAAGAAACCGCATGTATCATTTCAGGATATGCTCTCTCTTTTTTTCCGAACCCCTAAATGCATCACTGTGCTCTCTGAAGGTCTGTTTTCCCACAGTGATCCTTCCTGGATGTGGACTAAATATCCTGCACTCTCTCTGCCAAAGGGTGTCTGATCCTGTCCAAATGTGGTAGGATTCAAGCCTGTGCCAAGTGTGTCACCATATACAGGACTGAAGGGTCAGTATCAGAGGCTACACTGAAACCAAAGTCCAGGGTCACAACAGGAAAAAACACCACACCCTTCGTTGCTCATAAATCTGTCAAAATGTGTAATGGTTTTGAGGGAAAACAGTTTTATCTACACTGTATATGACTGCATGTCTTTTTTTTTTTAGTCCAACCAATGAAATTGAACACATTAAAACTTAAATATTGAAGTGAAATTAAATCACAACCTGCACTGATAAATGTGTTGTGCTTTTGAGTTAAATGAGTGGCGAAAATTAAAAAAAATTCAGAATATGTTTTACATAAAATCTTGTAGCATTAATCTTTATTAGCCTTTAAATAGACAAATAAATAAATAAATGTTATGCAAATTTTGGCCAGTTTGCAGTAAACAGTTCTGATTGGTCAAATCATTCCTGTGAATTTACTTACGACTTCCCTTTGCAGTCATAAGCCTGTCAAAACAGAGAGAGTGAGATGTATTTCACTTCAGCTCACCATCTGTGTTGTCTGCTCAGCGCTAGCCAAGTCAATCTTCCTATATGGATATTGTATATCCATATTATGTGATAAAATAATTAGAAAATATTATTAGAATGATTATAATTAGTACACAATACGTACAGTGCATCCGGAAATTATTCACAGCGCTTATTCCAAAATGGATTAAATTCATTATTTTCCTCAAAATTCTACAAACAATACTCAATAAAGACAACGTGAAAGAAGTTTGTCTGAAATCTTTGCAAATGTATTAAAAAAAAAAAAAATAGCATACATAAGTATTCACAGCCTTTACTCAATACTTTTTTGAAGCTCCTTTGGTACCCAATTGCCATCTTTACATGTCTTTAGCTCTATCCTAACCGACATTTGCTTGCACATTGCCCAGCAACATTCCATTTCTGCTCTAAGCGCTGATGTTTTTTTTTTTTTACACTATCTATCTCTCCTGTTTTCCTCCTGTCACTCCCTCCCCACATGTATTAAGATACAAAACTCCTGCTCGTATTGCCTTGTTACAGACTATATACAAAAGTGGATTTAATGGGCTTTTGCAGTGATTTATGGCTGTCACGGCTCACCAACGCAAATGAGACTTGAGACTAGCCCACATACTTTTTCCAGGCTACGAGCCAACAGATACAGACAGAGACACACACTATTGCTCATTCATGATTTCAGTCAGAGCAGACACGGTGGGGCACGTCAGATCTCTCATGCAGGTTTTTAACATCTTTAAGAGTCAGCTTTCTCCTGGTCAGTTCCCAAGAGGCTGCTGATTCCGCATTACATGCGATGACCCCTGACTGACAGTAGTCATGACAGCGGTGATGATTTCTTAATGTTCGCCAAGTGGGCGACAGTGGGGGGCCCGTTTCTGACATTGGGGAGCGATGGAAGGGAAAGCGGTCCTTCTGCCAATAAGAGGAAGCCATGCTTTGGGGGGGCGATCATTTGGGGCCTGCGGAGCAAGCTAAAGGAATGTGGGAGAGCTCAGCTGTCTTCTTCAGTCAAACGCAGGCCCTAAACTGCAGATAAGCTTGGCATTTCGTCTGCAGGACTTCTCCTCACCTTCTCAGCCCAGACTGGTGGACACAGTTCTACATGTTCAGGGTGTGCTACTCCTTCCCCATCATTTACTGGAGCAGCATTCCTGATGAAATGCTGAAATGACATGAAAATGTGCATGTGAAGTTATTGCAATTGCCTTCCACTATAACATAATTAAGTGAATATAGTCAGATGTAAATGTGTTTTCTAAACAGCTATTTGGTCATTGCTTAACATTATGTCTTAAGTGTTGTCAGAGGGAGAGACAAATAGTTTCAGAGCAAGTTACTGTATTTTAATTAAAAAAATATGCAGACAAGTAACAATAAATTAACCACAATAAAAAAATTTAAGAAATGCATTAGTTAACGCAAAATTGAAAGTTCTGTCATCACTTAACCACCCTCATGTTGTTACAATATAAAATACATTAATAAAATTAAATTAAAATGTGATGTGTGCATATAGCTATATATATTTATATATTCCGATTTATATTTATACATTTAGACATAACTATACATTTGGATATACATTTATATAGTCAGGCTTATAACTATATCTGGATTTGTATCTATATATTCAGATTTACATTTATTCAATACTTACAATTATTTCCTGTTTAGCCCCTCATATTATGTATTCTAAAAAAGAGCATTATATATATAAATATATTAGCAACATTATTAGTGCTGTCAAATTGATTAATCGCGATTAATCACATCTAACATGAAAATTTATTTATATAATGTGTGTTTGTGTATAAATTATATATATATATCCCCTCCTTGAACTGCTACCTTATTGTGGTGAAGGGGTTTGAGTACCCAACAATCCTAGGAGCTATGTTGTCCGGGGCTATATGCCCCTGGTAGGGTCTCCCAAGGCAAACAGGTCTTAGGTGGCAGGTCAGACTAAGAGCGGTTCATAAGCCCATTATGAAACAAATAAAAACAAGGACAGAGACGTCGGCCGGCATGGTGCAGCCGGAGCCCCACCCTGGAGCCAGGCCCGGGGTTGGGGATTGCATTTGAGCGCCTGGTGGCTGGGCCTCCCCCCATGGGGAGTGACGTGGGACCGCCCTCCCGTGGGCTCACCACATAGTGGATCGGGCGGCAGCCAAAGGTGGGGGCCCTGAGGACCCGATCTTTGGACACGGAAACTGGCTTTAGGGACGTGGAACATCACCTTGCTGGCAGGGAAGGAGCCTGAGATTGTGCAGGAGGTTGAGAGGTACCGACTAGAGATAGTCGGGATCACCTCCACGCACAGCTTGGGCTCTGGAACCACACTCCTTGAGAGAGGCTGGACTCTCTACCACTCTGGAGTTGCCCATGGTGAGAGGTGGCGGGCTGGTGTGGGTTTGCTTATAGCCCCCCAGCTCAGCCGCCATGTGTTGGAGTTCGGGGATAGGTCTCTCGTTGTCGTGTGTGCATACGGGCCAAACGGCAGTGCAGAGTACCGGAATACTTCAAGGATCTCCTCAATTCCACCGACTTGTCTTCCACTGAGGAAGCAAAGGCTGAGGGCTCGGAGATGGACTCGTCCATCACCCAAGCTGAAGTCACCGAGGTAGTTAAGAAGCTCCTCGGTGGCAAGGCACCAGGGGTGGGGGTGGATGTTATCTGCCCTGAGTACCTCAAGTCTCTGGATGTTGTGGGGCTGTCTTGGCTGACACGCCGCTGCAACATCGCGTGGGGTTCGGGGACAGTACCTCTGGGCTGGCAGACCGGGGTGGTGGTCCCTCTTTTTAAGAAGGGGGACCGGAGGGGAGAATTCAGCCGATAGTAGAACCTCGGATTCAGGAGGAACAGTGCGTTTTTTGTCCCGGTCGTGGAACACTGGACCAGCTCTTTACCCCCTCCAGGGGGCTGAAGGGGTTCATGGGAGTTTGCCAAACCAATCCACCTGTGCTTTGTGGGTTTGGAGAAAGCATTCGACTGTGTCCCTTGCGGCGTCCTGTGGAGAGTGCTTTGGGAGTATGGATTCTGGGGCTCTTTGCTAAGGGCTGCCCGGTCCCTGTAAGACCAGAGCAGGAGCTTGGTTCGCATTGCCGGCAGTAAGTCAGACTTGTTCCCAGTGCATGTTGGACTCCGGCAGGGCTGCCCTTTGTCACCGGTTCTGTTCATAATTTTTATGGACAGAATTTCTAGGCGCAGCCAGGGGCCGGAGGGTGTCTGGTTTGGGAACCACACGATTTCATCTCTGCTTTTTGCAGATGATGTTGTCATATGGCCCCATCAGACCAGGACCTTAACCATGCACTGGGACGGTTTGCAGCAGAATGTGAGGCAGCTGGGATGAGAATCAGCACCTCCAAGTCAGAGTTCAGGTTGGTGGAGAGTTCCTGCCTCAAGTGGAGGAGTTCAAGTATCTTGGGGTTTTGTTCATGAGTGAGGGAAGGATGGAATGAGAGATTGACAGACAGATCAGTGCAGCTTCTGTAGTAATGCGGTCGATGTACCGGTCTGTCGTGGTGAAGAAGGAGCTGAGCTGCAAGGTGAAGCTCTCGATTTACCGGTCAATCTAAGTTACGTATATATATATATATATATATATATATATATATATATATATATATATATATATATATATATATATATATATATATATATATATATATATATATATATGTGTGTGTGTGTGTGTGTGTGTGTGTGTGTGTGTGTGTGTGTGTGTGTGTGTGTGTATGTGTCTGTGTATATATACACATACGTACAGTATATATTTATATATGTTACACACATATACAGTCAAACCAAAATTTATTCAGACACCTTCTACATTTCTCACATTATCACAGTTTATTTGCTATAGTTTAGAAAATGGTAATTAAATATGACAAGAGCTCAGAGTTATTAAATCAGTTGATGTTTCACTGGTTTTGGCCATTCTTCTAGTAGACTGTCTCACAAATGAATAAGGTTGAATAGCTGTCAGCTCTTAAATTTAAGTACACAATTAGATAATACCAATTTAGGTCAACCAATTACCAAGCAATGCTTAATTTTGTTCAGTCTGTGGTGTAAAAGGGTCGCATTAGCAATTAATGAAAATACACTTAAGCAAGTGTCTGAATAATTTTTGGTCCCAAATTGTTATAAATGTTACTGGTAGTTCACTGTATGAAGAATTTTTGGGTATAATATGTCACAATTTACTTTATTTTTGCTATTCTCACTTACATAAATGAACTATAGTGTCCTGCACCCCTTTAATAAAAAAATATCAGTTATCTGATGGCGTGTGAATAATTTTTGGTTTGACTGTATATTATATAAACAAACTTTTATGTTAGATGCGATTGATTGCGATCCGACAGCATTTATGATATATATATATACACATATATATGTTCTTTCTTAGAAAAGGTGAAATCATTATCATTTAACTTAAAAAGAAAGAAAGAATGGAATGTTTTGTTGAAAAAATAATTGAAAACAGGACTCAGTTCTTGAACATAATTGATGCACACACAAAAAGTATTTTTACAAAGATTTCTCCTTTTTTTGTGTGTGTGTCTCTAAGAACACTTGCAGTAGAAAGGTCACGTCTGGAGCCCTGGATACGTCAGCATGTGGGTCTCTCCTCGGTGCTTAACAATGTACAACGTAGCGCCTCAAGCTTACACTCAGTCACTGCGTTTATGGAGGTGACACAGGGTTCAGAGGCTGCTTGGAGAACACAAACCCCACAACAACAGCAGATGCACATTCAAAAATGAATGTACATTTGGAAAATCCCTTTTGATGGATGCGACCGCCTCTATTGTAATGTTTAAAAAGTAGGTGTTAACACTCATGTTTAACAGAATGATTCTCTACACATGTTAAGATCGCAAAAATTGCTGATTGAAAGACCTTATGGACATTAACAAGTCTTCTCCCCTTTCCAAGAGACTCAGCATTGATTACCAGCTAATTATAAACGAAGGAAGTGGCAGCTTGTGTGTTTCTAGGGTTGCAGTGGAATACATTTGCACTTCTCCAGGAGATCATGTGATATCGGGTGAGAATTCCGCAGAGCACTAAGTGCTACCTTCTCTACTCATCTTCTCCTTCTCTCTAGTTGTCTGTCTCTCACTCCTCTAACGCTCTCTCTCTACACCTTTTAATTCTGCCGCCTTTCTCACCGTTCCAACGACCCCCCTACCTGCATTCACAGCGGTGGTGCCTCCCAAAAGCCTTGTTTCACACCCAAAGTGGGGATTCAAATTAGCATATGTTGCATTAATTTGGTACCCTTGCCTGACAGGAAGGGCTGACTTGAAGAAACATATGCTGCTATGTCTCTCTAATCAGAGCTATTCACACACTGATTATTAGACATATTGTACTCGTGTCCTCATCCACCTCTACATATTCACAGACAAAGAACACCAGTCAGACAATGTATTCTCTTTGGAGTTCATGATGAAATCACAAATTAATCTGAGTATCACCATCTGAAAGTGCAATAGAGTATCATACAACATTGCTAATGAGTTTACATGGATATCAACTCTTTTTTAAGGTTTTTGTTTAAGGAAAGCATTTTAGATGCTGTGACATTCACTGTTTTTCACCGTTTTGATTTTACTAGTTTGTTTAAATAGCAAATATTTCAATTAATATGAACTCATTAAATTGCTGGCACAATGATTATAATATTATACTTTTAGCTGTTTATAGTAGATTTAAATTTGCATGTTAAACCACAAGACTATTTTGACACATTGTTTCATATGCTAGCATACACAGAATTATTTTATGCTTATTAATAGGAAAATTCTCTTTTATGTTGATGTGTCACTGCAGGACGGAAAGTATTTAAACATACATATTGCAAAATTAAGTAGAGCTCAAGCTCAAATGTATTTTACTTGCTTCCTATTCTGAATAGAAACTTTGGTAACACTTTATTTTGATGGTCCCCCAACAGACATTCTACAGACTATAATAAACTGTGTCAACTCAACTAAACCTAATCCTACCCCTAAAAGTCTACTTATACTCAACCAGTACTCTAATGAGAGTTAGGTGATGTAGCCTAGGTGCAATATTAGTCAAAAGGGGACCATCAAAATAAAGTGTAACCACAACTTTTATAACCATTTCCATAAAATTGCCCATTTGGAAATGTATGTTGTAAGATTCAAAAACGATTAAATCCTAAATTATATTTATTAAAAATATATTAAATCCTCATTTGTCATTTTGATACATTTCAATATGTCAACAGCCACACTGGTAATTTACATACAATTTTACTTAAAATTTCTTAAATACCACTTTAATTCATATTTTAATGCTTATAAACAAAATGTTTGTTCTTGGTATCAACAAAATGATTAAAAAAATACAAGAAACCATTATATACTTATTTATTTGAACATGTAAGAATGCTACTTTATATTTCTAAATAAACAAAATGTGTTCTTCATAAAAAAATAGAAGATAAATGTATTTATTTATTTATTTGATTGAAAATGATACATTTACTGAATAAAACAGGCCTATTTAGGGTATAACGTATTTGTTTTTATAACTTAGAGCAAGTCAAAAATGAAGTAAATAGGAAAAGGAAGTGAGATTTGACATTTAACAAGTGCTGTTTTGATAACGCCGACCGTATAACATGACTGTTGGAGTGCAGGCATGGTTTGGGTCCATAAAAACACTAGGCACGCTCAAGTTTCCGTGGGGCGTCCGACTAGGCCCTATGTCCTCTTCCCTCCGTATCACTGAGACGAGAGCTATGCGCTGCTGTGGAAAGAAAGACCGCAGACAGAAACTGATCACAGGTGCATATAGCTGAAGGTATATTGCTTAACAGATCATCTTTACTGACGGAAAATCTCAGATGTTTAGAAAAAGCATTAACACAGGATGAGTCAGAATTACACTTCACTACATTACCCCACCACATGAAAACTCTCAAGCCCCGAAACTGCAGGATGAAGAAGTGTGATAAAGAAATCTAGCAATCTCTCACGTCACTTTCTGATTGATCATCAACTGAAAAGACATGATTTTAGGAGACTTTCATAAGCAAACAAATGCCAAATCTCATCTAAAATTAAGTCAGATTCTGGTCATATCATTTACATCATGGCACGTCTGCCACTCCCTGACCACAGATATGAATATGACCTCATAAAAATTGCTGCTGGTCTTGTACAATACAATACTGAGGGAACACAATATTCAGCAAATAAGAAGTGAATCATTTGATTGCCTTATATATAAAAGGACAAATTTTGCATACAGACACTGCTCCAAAGAAGAGTTGCGCTAATATAAAATCCCTTCTCCCGCACTTTGTGAACAGAGAACTGCTATTAACCTGTGGCAACTGCGCCAACTAGATCTGAGAATGTGTGGCATTCAAAGCCTCTCCGTAAATGCTTAACAGACTGCAGGGCAGTGTGTTGTGTGCGTAGTGTGATTCGTTTAATTGCTGATACAGTAGATGAGGGCCGCTTCTGCGCACCATTTGTGTTCTGTACCTTCGTGGTGAATGTCGCCTGCGGGAGATCAGCTTAACTAAGGTGGTGGTGGTAACTTCCACAGGGCAGGTGGAGAGTATATCAGCCCAGCCTGGTGAACACGTCACTGGGGACAATACGCTATCATCTGAGGTGTCAACAGCAATGAGTTCAACTGGTGACCTTGTGAATTCACCTTGCTAGGAGAGATGCGGGAGGTGGAATTAGAGAAATGACAGTGCGGAGAGGCAATTGTGTCATACCTGCACTGGGGGGGACACTGTGTGTGTGTGTGTGTGTGTGTGTGTGTGTGTGTGTGTGTGTGTGTGTGTAAAGTTTGTTTGTACGTTACTGGTTTGGGGTAATGACTTATAATGATATGATTTATAACTTAAATGGATATTTTTTCTGTAAAATATTGCCAAAAGCCAGAAAGAAAAGAAAATTCTATGCATAATCATACCTTGAAATTATGTTGTTTTTTAAGTAAAAAGTAGTATATACAAATAACTTAAATGCAACTGAACTACAAGCTAATTAAATAAAATAATAAAAAGAAGACTTATACAAGACTGAATCGCAACACAAGACTAGTTTTAACACTACAACAAAGTGAGGAGAAGACACTCATTTTTACATTTTTAAACTTTTACTTATAAACAAAACATAATTTCAAGGTATGAATATTGCCTAAATAATATTTTATTTTATTTCTGAGATAGTATTTTCTTTAGACATATATATATATATAAATATATATATATATAAATATATATATATATATATATATATATATATATATATATATATATATATATATATATATACTTTTCTTTCTGAAGTAGTATTTTCTTATATATATATATATATATATATATATATACATATAATATTTGTAATATTACTTATTGTAAAAGAACTTTAAGACATAATTTATACACAATTACTAAAATGCCATCAAGTGCCATCATACAGCTGGTAACATCATCATGTAACTTCTTTTTGTACAGCAAATGTCTAATAAAAAAAATCAGAGCACTTATTTACCTTTATGCAGCTTATTTCTGTAACATTTCAGTAAAGATGCTCTTGTAGTGAAGACAAAAATTCTGTGCGCTTGAGTGGAAATGAATGTCTTAAATGTAAGAACCAAAAAGTAAAAATATCAGTTGAAACCGGATGGAAAACGACTCACTCTCTGTGACTGTATCTCTTAGCTAGATCTTCCACATATTATTCATCAACACAAAAATATCTAATGAGATATAATGAGTGCACTATTTTATCAATTATAGGCTATAGGAAGTTTTGTTTTTATTAAAAATATTCTTTAAAAATCATATTGAGTAGGCATATATATGACTGTATATAGCCTATTTACGCATTTATACCCCTAACTAATTAAGTTCACGTATGCACTCAATGAATTAACATTGTAACGATTGTTCAGTTCTATTAAGTGAGTATCAAACTGAAGCCCCTGATAAAAGGGGAAGGCCCGTCCTCGCGCATCAAGCCTATCACGCCCAGTCTAAGTGTAAAGCCCACCTCCGAACCAATTACATTTCGAGATATGGAAACATAGGTTCTTATCATGTGTTTTAAGTCCGATTCCTATTCCAAATACTACATAGTGGTAATGTCTTCAACATATTAAGATAAATCAAAGGGAAGATTGCCCAAGTAGTTTAAAACTAGAATACACTGCGCGCTTTGCAGACAAGCTCCAGAACTTGCAGTTTATATAAAGTTTGTATTAGAGTCTTATTTTAAATGTTAAAGTATACAGACGGTAAACCTATGACACCTCTAGTGAGCTCGGACCGGTGCTGCAGATGGGCGGCATAGGCAGGAATTTGTATCTCAATATGTTGAATGGAACAGACGCGCAAAGTTTCGCCAAAGACGCAGAATTAACCAGCCACCTGCACCGAAACCGCGACTTATCGGACTTCAAAATGGGCATCCAAGACACGAGGTTTTACTACCAGGACTCGATTCCAAACGGACAGGACAGTTTGACGTTGCCGTTCCACGCTGAGCACCACCAAAGTGCGGGAGCGCAGACGGGGAGGTTTTACACACCGGCTCCGCTCGGCAGCTGTCACTTCACCAGCCGGAGCGGGACGGGACATTACGTTCCAGCCGGAGCCGATGCGTATTCTTCAGCCAACGGTAAAGACGTGTACCCGAGCAGCGCAGACAGCTACACGGCTTCTTTTCAGCACGGGTACCCGCGAGCACCGATGTACACTTTACCTGGTCTACAGGTGTCCGGGAAGACACAAGTGCTCCTCAACAACTACCCGCTGTGGGCAAAGTTCCACAAGTATCAGACAGAGATGATCATAACGAAACAGGGACGGTAAGAAGCCTTTTGGTTAGCCACTCTTTAATAGCCTATGTCATTAGCATAGACGTTTGTTTTCATGGCAGATTTTATTTTATTTTTGTGCGTAATTAGAGAGTAAGAAACTGGTCATTCAGCATTTCCAAATGCCCCATTTGAATGTTAATTCCTCTTACTTTTGTACTTATGATTGCCAGCTGTGCCATCCAGGGCAGGTGGGCATGAAATCGAGTCCTTGGCATAGCTGTGTGTCTTAAATTTAGAAGCCTAATTACAGAGAGATCTTTTGATCTAATCCCTTTTTTTTCTACCAGACCGCGACCTGGTTTCACTTTTTGTCCAAAGTAAACAAATACTGTTAGCACTTTGTAAAATTCTCTCACTGTACCTATATGCACTTTGACACAATTTTTTGAAACTGAAATGACCTTATTATTTGAAAGAAATCTGACAGGAGCTTATGAGAACTGGTGATGTTTTTATATTTTATTTAATTTAATTTAATTTTTGATTTAAGAATGTGCTGACCAAACTTAGTTATCACGAGTAATTAAAAAGAAAAAAATATAAATACAAACTCAATATTATGACTTATAAACTACTGTGGTCCCTAGAGAGGGAGAGAAGTTCTTTGACAGGTCAGCGAGCATTCATATCTAAACATGTTCCTGATGATTATAATCTACAGATGTGCAACACTTTAATTTCAGAGCTGCTTTCGAGGCATACGTAACATAGTCATTGCATGATATGGATTTAAAATATCATCTGATAAAACTTTATAATTATTTCTAAGTAGGCCATTATATGTCAGTTTGGTAACGATATTTATCACAGAATCTTTCTAGCATATGTGCATTAAAATAATAATAATAATACTGAAAACTGTTGCACTGACCAATAATATCTAAGCTCATCTCACCTGCCACCATAAAAAAATATTTCTGTTAAAATATATGAGAATTGACAGCATCAGAAATCTAAGTCTAATAGGAGGCTAAGCAAGCGGGGGAGAACGCTCACGCTTTAAGTTCAAAGAGTTATTAAAAATATTTATTTCAGAAATAAAAAGTAACACTTAGAGACTGTATTTTACTCAGTATTTTTCAGCATGCAGAAGATACTATACAATGTGCATTTAAATAGGGTTTTGAATGCAAATCGCCTAACTTTGAAATGAAGAGGTGACAAAATGTTTTTATCTTAATGTTTTAATATATGACTGAATTTCACATTTTACTGCTACAACAAATCATAGCATTATCACTTTAAAAACACTGCTGCCACGGTCATCACTCTTTATTTTATTTTGGACTATACTTTTACGTACCATAAAAAATACGAATCCTACATAGGCTAAATTTTCAAAACAGAGATATGTGTTTATTTGTATTTGTTTTATATTATTATTATTGTTAGTTTGATAGGTTATACACAGATATGCATGCATCTGTGTGTACGGTATAACTGTTTGTGAGTGTGTGAGCACGCTTTTGTAACCTGTAACCTACAGGCAGGGGTCTTGAAGCCTTTTGCAAACCGCATTCAGAATGAATACATGCATAAAGAAAGAAAACATAATGAAATAGCACATACATCATGTAGTTTATTAATGGTATAAATTACAAAGGAATGTTACACATAAAATACTTCGAATCACCCTTGTAGTAACTAAACAGGCTGTTGTGGGAATCGAGTGGCTCATAGATTATTCAATATTTCACGTAAACCTTGTTTGGTTTGATTCATCATTTTTAATGCTATCATGACATTTAGCCTCTGAATCATTACATTTCCTGTTCGTATCTGATCTAAGTGAAGTTATCTTTTCACATTCTAGAAATTGCACCAGTTTGAGTCCATTTATTTAAGTGCACGTGATTTGCTGCGAATTATTATTATGTTCTGTTATATACGGTATAACACGAGGGTTATTTTATTGGTTTTCATTGCCAGTGAGTGTCATAGCTCATGTAATTCTGCCCAAGACAGGAAGTGGAAAAGTAAGGAGGAGGGGGTGGTACGTTTGGGGGTAAAGTTGGTTGAGCACCAGTGAGACTCTGATGGCCATACACATCAGTGGAGGTATAGCTTTGAAGTGCAGGAAATGAAGGAAGGCACTTTCTTCCTCTCTCTCGCTCTCTTTCTCGCTTTTTCTTTGCTCTCTCTCCACTGGTCTGGTACCCCGTGAGCGCAGTGATGCACGTTTCCTCAGAAGTCGAAGTGCAGTCCGAGTCAGGGCTTTGAAATGCACCATAAGACCCACAGTCTAAGACGAGAGCAGAGGTCTTCGGCCCTTTTCAAGTCGAACTCTAAAACTGGCCCCTAACCTCACCCCTGCCACCAGGTTTCACAAACTTAAACAGGCACAGGCCATCAGCTCTAAACATAGATTGGTGTAGGTGAGCGTTGTCTTGCTTTTTTGCTAGTCTGAGAGGCAAATAAAGCAACAAGAGGGTGCCAAATGACACTAATAACGACTGAAATTCATAAAAATGTTACCTCACAGAACATTAGTGGGAGGGATATGAAACTACAGATGTTGTCAAAGATCCATTCCATTGCATGTTCAGTGGTTGATAAATACTAAAGATAAAAAAAATGTCTTATTTCAAACGCATCAGCAACATACTCCTTAAAAGAGGAACTAGGGTTCTTAACTGTTGTTGTCAATATATATATATAAGTCAATATATAAAAGTAATAAAAGACATTCTGGCCTCTGGTGCTTGTATGAAATGTGAACGAGTAGGTTCTTTGTAGGTTTGGTGAAAACCAAACTCTGAGGAGTCATGGGTCTCTGCTTTATGTGTAAATAAAGCTGTCTCTCCGCTTCAGTGGAATCACATGTCTCATATTTAACACCGCAAAAATCTTGAAATTTTCCAAGCATTTGTTTATTGGCTAAAATTGCGTATAGTGAAACTCTTTACTCACACACAGCATTATCACTTTATGGTAAATATACTGCACAATGAGCACAAACCATGCAGCACAGCAGAAAGTTGCACATGAATAATTTATCTGGCCTTCATTTGGCCTCCCTTAAATTGCAGCATTAGGTAAGATAATAAAGATGGCAATTATAAACAAAAAAGTATGGACACTTAAAGGGATGGTTCACCCAAAAATTCCAATTCTGTCATTATTTACTCACCCCATGTCGTTCCAAACCTGTATGACTTTCTGTCTTCCGTGAAACATAAAAAAGATGAAATGACAATGAAAGTCAATAGTGACCAAAGCTGTTCAGCTGTTCAAATATCTTATTTTGTGCGCTGCAGAAGAAATAAAGTAAATGATGACAGAATTTTCATTTTTAGGTGAACTATACTATCCTTTTAATAATGTATGAACTGCATTCTTTGCATTGCACACTGTAAAAAAAATATTTTTCGAAGTTATATATTTAAAGTTGAAATTCAATTTTTAATTCAATGTGCCACTTGCCATTACTTTGAAATTACTTGTGAAATTCACTAGCAAAGTAAATCGTACACCATTTAACCAATTATCTGCGAACGGATGATGCTAGAGCTTTTCTCAGCGCTAACTTCACTTTTCTTAGCCGTTTTTTGACTACTAACAGATTTCAAGGTGCTTTTAGTGAATGTAAAAAGTTCAATTTAGGACAGGTTTTCAATTTAAAGCCTGTCCAACCTCTTTTTGTGTTTTGCTTGAAGAGTTTTGCTTGAAACATGATACTAATATAATTTTATAGTCACTTATAAAGCATTACGACAAAATAAACCTTTGCGATATCAATGCATCGGTTTTATTAAAATTCTTAAGGCCGTCCAGGCTCTGCATAAAATGCAATCTCTCCTCCTGCACCATCAAGGTCTCTCTGTCTGTAGCCTTTGAGCTTTCTTTCTTTCTTTTTTTTTCAACTAACAATCACATCCTGTTTAGCTGCATGGTGGCATGGAGTATGCAGTCTTGCTGCAAAAAGCCAGACCTCAGAAGCAGCAAACTTGTTGAATAGTCACCGCTCACTACAGAACAGATTGATGGCTGTGTACATGATTCCAGCGGTACCCCATCAAGCAGCTCTGACAGAAACAGATGATTTGTGACAGTAGCACATCAGCAGAACCCTGTCGAGATCAAAGGGATCGTCTGTACATGTATCTGTGGTTGCTGCCTGCTCCATTTCCAGCCACTGTTTTTCAGCAGCATGCTACAAACTCATCACTACAGCAATGACAGCTCTCCAACATCAGCAAATATATGGTGGTTTCTGAATGTAACCACATTCACATAATTGCTTGAATAACCACGTAAACATGCTGTGCTTACTGTACATGCCAATCTGCTTGTGTCATGTTTGATATTTTACCTTTACGTATAAAAAACTGGCAGACTGGCATGTTCGCAGAAGAATCAAGACTACGAGGATGACACAAACTAGACCTGAACTCCTGTCCTGGCAAATCAATGACAGGCTCGGGGAGAAAGCCCCCTCACCAGTCTATATCCAGACAGGGTTTTTTTTATTTGATGGTCCCTTCCTGTCTTTTTTACTCTGCAATTTACTCTTCTTGTGCTTAGGGGAAACACATATATGTATGGAAAACTGTATCTTCCTAGAGTCCTAGACAGCAGAGGAGGCATTTTTGTTTGGCAACCACCTACTACCGTGTTCATGGCTCCATCACTGAGTCAAGGAGTGGCAGATAAGTTTCCAAAGGTTAACCTCTAACTTTTTTTTGAAACCTTAAACTCCTACTCATGCAAAAACATTCCTCTCAGTGGTGAACCCACTGGTTTCCCCCTCTCCAGGTACTGATTTCTTATAAATGTCTCATTTTTAAAAAGTATGACAATTTCTGAGGCTCAGTCAGATGAGGAAAGTGACTGCCACAGACGGTATAGTTATAACTCAGAACGAGGAGGCATCGCATGAGCGCTGAATGATACAGAGACGATTCTGGTTTCTGTTTTCACTTATATTGACAACTGATGTGGAAGAAGAAACCCTTCACCTGTTGGATCTCTTCACCAGCACAAGGCCCGACAATGCCAGGGCTCCATCTGAGAATGATGATTGATTACAGCTGCCCGTGGGTGGGCAGTCCGTGCGCTTGTGTTATGCCACCCTGTAGCAAACAAGCGTCATCACGCTCCACTCCTCGATATCAGGCGTCCTTTACCCTTCTTGAAAAGAGAAACTTATTGCAGTTCGAAAAATCTCTTAATTCTCTCTTTCTAAAACAAACCGGTGATTCTTTATTTCATTCCACTCACTGAAGCTAGTGTAACTTCTTGGAAACACAAAATGAAATATTTAGTAGAATGTGCATGCGCTTTTGCATAAAAAAGTAGACAATGACTGTAGAGTGTTGAACTCCGAAAAGTACAAAAAAGTACAGAACATAACATTGTACTGTTGTTATTTGCTGTTATTAGAAATTTTCCCTTTGCTGTAACTCACTGAAACTTTTCACACATTTTTTACATACACATATCGGTTTTTTTTTCTTGTAGAACAAGTCAGACATCATTGGTTCTCATGTGATCACACTGCATGAGATAAATTATAATATAATTTGCATTTGCACTATGGTGGTGGTTGAGGAGAGACCCTTGACATGATTGTAAAGCTCTTTGGGTGTACAGTAGTACATATGAAAGTGCTATATAAATGCTTCATTATTATTATTACTGTTACAACTATTTCATTAAATGTAAAATGACTAAACTTCACTGTTTGTTTTAATCATAAATAGTTGTATTAACATTGTTTTATGGTTAGACTTACACAGATTTTTTTTTTATGTTTTTGAAAAAAGCCTCTAATGTTCACCAAGGCCAGATTTATTTTATACAATAAAAATAATAAATATATATATATATATATATATATATGTATATATATATATATATATATATATATATATATATATATATATATATATATATATATATATATATATATATATATATATATATATATATACATATACAATAAAAATAATAATATTGTGAAAAATTACTACAGTTAAAATGCCTGTTTTCTATTTTAAGATATTTAAAAATGTAGTTCATGTGATGGCGATATATTTTCAGAAGTCAGTGTCACATGACACTTCAGAAATCATTCTAATATTTGGCGCTCAAGAAACATTTCTTATTATTATCAGTGTTGAAACCAGATGTGCTTAATATTTTTGTTGAAACCATTTTTCAGGGTTATTTGATGAATGGAAAGTTCAAAAGAACAGCGTTTATTTAAAATAGATCTTTTTTGAATCAATGTAAAAGTCTTTACTGTCACTTTTAATGCATCCTTGCTGAATAAAAGTATTAATTTCTTTAAAAAAAAATAATAATGTCATGTTACTAATGTTAAAAAGTATTACAAAATCGTTTCTTAAGAATTAGCCTACAATTTCCACAAATGTGTCCAAAATAAACAATTCTATATCCATGTACAAAGTAAAATTTCTATATAAAGCAGAACGAATTCCAATAATGTGACCCCCCTGCTCTTCCAAATAGGAAAAAAAGGTTTATAGTTTCACTCTGAAAGCTCAAAGGCACAGGAGACAGGACAGAGAGTGAGAGATTTTTATAACCTAAATCCATTCTGAGCCATTTACAAATTATTTGGTCTGTATCCAGTTCATGGAATTGATATGATACAGACACAGATATGAGAAGACAACTGCACTTGAGTGTCACCTGACAGGAGCATCCGGCTGAGGGGAAACATACAAGCATGAGCAGTAGCCTGTAACTGTCGAATCTATTGAATGAGAGGCAGCCGTGTAGCATAGACGTCATCTCTGGAGTGTATTAGTGAGAACGAAAGCGTCATAGTATTGGGTGAGGTTGAATTGAAGCCAGCATTGCTGATGTCAAAAGTTTGTTGAATCACAATTGGTGCTAAGGTGAAAAGGCACAGAAACACGGCAAATACTGGGTCTTTTGCAGGAAGTGTGTGCCTAAGTGTATGCGTCTTTGGAAACTTCACCCTATGGGACACACTGACCTCCCAGTTACCTCCTCTCCATCAGTGCACTGTGATCAAAATCTGTCTAGCAAGGAAAACTACAGCAATCAAGCAGATGCATCTCCTAACATGTTTTATTAATAGTCATATTAAAGATTCACATACAGCCTGCTCCCAGTTGCCTCTCTATCGCAATGAATGTGCCCACATAACTATTGCTCACCACCAAATACTCACCCTCATATATAGGGATCATATCAGATATGAATGATTTCTTAATTTATGTGTCAGTCGACAACATTTTTGATGTTTAATTGAATTGAATTAAAACATTTCATAACATTTTTCCATCATCTAGCACAATCTTAGCATAAAGGACAGTGTAATTTTAACATTTTAAACATAATCATTTTTAAAAACCCAATTCCTTAAAGGAACACGCCGACTTTTTGGGACTTTAGCTTATTCACCGTATCCCCCAGAGCTAGATAGGTCCATACATACCCTTTTCATCTCCGTGCGTTCCGTATCTGTCTGACGCACCCACCGCTAGCCTAGCTTAGCACAAAGACTGGAGGTAAATGGCTCCAGCTAGCATACTGCTCCCAATAAAAGACAAAATAATGCCAACATTTTCCTATTTACGTGTTGTGATTTGTATAGTCACAGCGTGTACAACAAGGTCACATGAGACACAGCTACTAACCGTATGCATACTGGGAACTATATTCTCAGAAGGCGAAGCATGATTTGCTCACAGCGCCTGAGAAGCCCCTGTGGTGAGGAGCAGAGAGTTCGCTCAGAGTTGGAGTAAATGACTCCGCCCAAGTAGCAGTGCTTCGCCTTCTGAGAATATAGTTCCCAGTATGTCTCATGTGACCTTGTTTTTTGTAAAACATTTCTTTGCTTATCGCTATTGACGAGAATCACTACATCCCTAATAACTAGTTAAGTCCGTGACCTCAAATCTTTATCCATAACAACAGCATTAATGCATTCCTCTCATCTCAATGTGTTTTCTGATCTGTCTGTCAACAGGAGGATGTTCCCTTTCCTCAGCTTCAACATCACCTCACTGGATCCCTCGGCTCATTATAACATATATGTGGACGTGGTTCTTGCTGACCAGCATCACTGGAGATACCAAGGAGGCAAATGGGTCCAGTGTGGAAAGGCAGAAGGCAACATGCCAGGTATCCGATAGTAATACACTGCCTTTTCCTGGCCACTATCTACATTTAAACCCTACAAACAAGATAAATGTCTTTATCTGAATTGTGGTTTTCACGGTGTGGGTGCTTTTTGAGCAATGCAAGAAAACTTCACACACACTGAGCTGAGTCTTTTTGTGGCTAGAAATGCACGAGTGTTTCTGATACCACCGTATGCCACAATCAAGAGGAACCTATGAGCATGTGGCCCACCACAACATCTTGCACTGCAACTTCTGTTCATGGGAGATTGCATTGTAGTGCTGATGTAAAACACTTGCCATTGCACTCTTAATTGGCTTATTCTAATCAATTCATAAAGTACAATATTTTTTTGCTGGAAATATACTCATACTTATGTCTTTCTTAAACTTAAACTCCTTACCTATCCTTTCCTAAATATGGCATGTACCCATGCAGCAAAAAAATAAAAAATAAATAAATAAATAAATGTTCTAAGAACACTTTGCTAATATTCCCCTAAAGTTACGAAAACCTTACTTCTGAATGTTATCTCGACATTTAAACATTTAAAGTGCCAATAAAAAAATATATATATATTTATTTTTTATATAATTTTGCAAACATTATGGGAACGTTACTTTTGAATGTTCTCTGAATGTTATGAAACTAATGTTTAAAAGAAAAAAAAAACGTTTCAGATGTTCCATGACCAATGTCAAAAATAATGTTTATGTATAAATAATGTTTAACATTTTGAGAACATTATCTATTCTGAAAAAAAATATTGATTACAGTTTCCACCAAAAACATTTTGGTGGACAAGTAGCACAAATTTTTTCAGCATTGATAATAATTAGAAATGTTTCTTGAGCAGCAGATCAGCATATTAGAATGATTTCTGAAGGATCATGTGACACTAAAGACTGGAGAAATGACTGGTGAAAATTCAGCTTTGCCATCAAAGATATAAATTACATTTTAAAATATATTAGAATACAAAATAGTGACGATATTTCACATAATATCTACATTTTGATAACAAAAATACTTTTTTCAGAAACCACCATGTCATTGACAGTTAAATGTGGTTTAAATACATGCATTTTTAAACTGCAATGAGTGTATACATTTTCATTAAACTTTTTTTTTTTTTTTTTTTTACAGGAAACAGAATGTATATGCACCCAGACTCCCCCAACACTGGGAATCACTGGATGAGACAGGAAGTTTCTTTTGGCAAACTGAAACTTACCAATAACAAAGGCAGCTCTAACAACATAGGACAGGTAATATAATAAAAAAAGCAGTCTTATGACAGCATGCCTACTCCTGAGTCATCTATGTCAACATTGGTTGTAGTCAAACAGAGAGTACCATTTGGGTTGAATATATAATCCTTCTGTGACACCATATCATATCTGCACTATTTCACTGACTATTGCATTGCTTGGTATACAGATGATAGTGCTACAGTCGCTGCATAAATACCAACCACGTCTTCACATCGTGGAGGTAAAGGAGGATGGAACGGAGGATCCCTTCCTGACCTCTAAAACTCAGACGTTTGTCTTCCCTGAGACTCAGTTCATTGCCGTCACTGCCTACCAGAATGCAGATGTAAGTCACGTCATCTGAACACATCATGCTGTGGGTTATTTTTTTATTAATCAGATTGCAACTGCACATAACCACTGCTTCCAGCAAACAAAGAGACATCACTGTGTGGGACGACCCAGACGAGATAGTTGTGTTATGTCTGCACATTGAGTCTGTGATGTTTGTAAAGAGTTGTGTGTGCTAGAAATGTTAACAGTGGCTGTAGGAAAGAGGATTAGTGTAATGCATGAATTATTTCGTTACGACAGTGATCTATCAGTCTCCCTGACTGTGCGTCATGTGCCCATGTGGCTTTACTCTTACCCTCTTTCTCTCTCTCTCTCTCTCTCTCTCTCTCTCTCTGCCCTTTCTCCAACCCCTTCCCCTGCCATTTCACAGATCACTCAGCTGAAAATAGACCATAACCCGTTTGCTAAAGGTTTCCGGGACAATTATGACACGTAAGTAAAAGAAAAATTGGTCTCTGTGGAACTATCTGTCTGTCTGTCTAATTTTACAGGTACCTAAATTACAGTTAGGCCTATATGAATTTACAAATCTTTTAAATTCCACTTCCTTACATTTCAATTCGAATTGCAATTCTACATCTTGTTCGCTACCTCAGTTGTGAATTTAAAAGGCATTCTCACTTCAATTAATGGTAAAACAGTATTAAAGCCCCCTGTAGTCAGTAATTGTATTCCTTATAACTCATCTTTGATAACCAAAATTACATATTTAAACGTTTTTTTCCTGTGAATTATTTTTTTTATTCATGCCTTAAAACTGATTGAATGTAGAAGAAGAAATGGAAGAGTGAAGTACAGGCTCGTAAACAAGTCGAGAATGGTAATATGTTTTATGTATCTCTTTCTACAACGTCGGACACATAACGGTAATTAATACGATTAGCCTTTGGCTTGCCTACGTTATCAAACAGCTAATAATGTGTTGCTAATTTTACACAAACCCAACGGGAAGTTCATCATCTCAGAGTCAGACAGCTGCCTTCTAAAAAAATCTGCATCTGTAGAAACGCTTTGAACAAATTAGAATGTCAGTGGAGACATTGTAATATACATCATATACATAATTCACCCGCTATATTGCTAAATGTACCCGATTTTTCATATCAACAGAAAAATATACCAGGATAACCTGGCTTCTCTCGAGACCGCAGTTAATGATATGCGAAACCCCTCCCGCACGTTGACGGGATTGGCTACTAGGTAGTTTGTGACATCAGAAACACCGGCGATTTCAAACCGCGTTTTTGAGACAGTCTTTAGATCACTGCACTTTTAAAGAGAAAATACTCAGCAATGGTGTTGACTTATGAATTTGCACTTGGTTTGTCTTAAAACATATTAAAAACACCACATAGACATATAATCAACATTAAAAACTTGATTTTCATCAATGGGGGTTTTTAACATTAACGAATTAACATTTCAGGAGGGGTTTTGTCTGTTGAAGTTGACCTTTGACCCTCTCTTTTTTCATGTAGGCTGTACGCACCTCCTGACTCGGACCGCCTCACGCCTTCCCCAACCGAAAGCCAGCAGCTCCTTCCAGGCGGTTGTTACCCTCACCAGCCGTACTTGTCTGACCAGTACATGAGTCCCCTGTCTCAGAGTCGTTTCTACAGCCGCGAGCCCGTCAGCATGACCCAGCAGTGCCCCAAAGACCCCGCCGCCAGCCCTCACAGCCGCTGGTACCTGTCCAGCCAGCAGGGGGTGCCGCCGAACCGACTCGACTTCAACGCGTACGAGAGCGAATACCCTTCCAACAGCCTCTACAAACCCTTTCCGCTTCAGACGTCCCCCCACCACCCGCTGAGCTACTACCCTGAAAGCCACTTTGCCTCCGGGCCGGTGTCCGCCGCCAACCCGGGGCCGTGGAGCTCAGGACGTCCCTCAACGCAGTACCTAAATCACCCACACCACAGTAAACCCGGGTCTAGCATCGGCTGGTTCCGAACCGTCTCATCCCCAGCCGCGTCGTCATCTCCCTCAGCAGCGAACTCACGCTTCCACCCCTCCCCGTCGCTCCTCGAGCCCCAGCGCCAGCCACTGCTCCAAGAGAAGTCCAAAGAGTCCGGGGAGGACACTTGGATGGAAGCCCCCTCGGTTAAATCGGTGGACTCTGCCGACTCAGGTCTGTTCGAGGGAGGAGAGAACAAGAAGAGGCGCGTGTCGCCGTATACGTCCAGCACGGAAAATTCCCCTCCCAACCGCAGCGCGGAGACTTGCGAAAAAGACAATTGCAGTGATGCGGGCTACTACGGCTTCTACACCCACTGAAGAGCAACAGTCAGACTGCGCTCCTACTGTCTTCCACCCACCGTCTGTCTGCATGATCCGAGACACAGGGATCAAGCTCTCTGTGATAGTAGCTACAGTGCCAGGTGTTAGCTGGCCCCTCTGTGCTTTGTGTTCCCTGTGTTAGATGTTTGGGGGTCATGTGGAGGTGTTCTGAAGGTCACGGCCGCACAAAAGATGAAGACGATGTGACTGCGCTGAGACAGTGGCCTGGAGACACGGAGACAGACAGACCTGTGTGACTTTAGCAGCTGAAGATTTCACAGCACACCTGCTGACACTCCCCCAAAGGAACTGTCTCTGTCCCCCTCATCAGCCACAGACACGAAAAACACCTCACAAAAACCCACGCGCCACAAGCACACTCGAAAAAACAATCAAATCGTTCTTGTCACATTCTTTAAAGACGTGGACTTAAAGAGATGGTTCACACAAAAATGAAGTCTGTCATTATTTACTCGCCCTCATGTCGTTCCAAACGCGTATGACTTTCTTTTTTTTTTCCTGTGTAACACAAAGAGGACATTTTTAAGAAATTGCAACAAAGTACTTATAAAAGTCGCTAAAGGCACCGTAAAAGTAGTTCATACAACTCATGTGCTACATGTCAAGATTTGGATGAGAAACAGACATGAAATTTAAATCTGGTATCTGCTGTTCGGACATTGGATCTGCAATTCGGACATGGCTTGTTCTTTCATGAACGCACCAAAGGAGAGTCATAGCGGATGAATGACTTAAATTTCAGTCTGTTTCTCATCCAAAGCTATCGTATGGCTGCAGAAAACCTGGAATTTTGTGCACAAGCCTTTTAATCGGTCTCTAAATTACATGAATTTGACTCACTCAATATGTGATGCTTTGGACCTGTAAGCATGTGCTGTTGATCTTCAAATTGGCTTCAGCAATGGTTGCTGTAACATAGCTGTTTTTCAGATTGTAAAAAAAAACTGTTACTGTACAATAATACAATGTTGTCTCATTGTAAACAACATTAGACATTTTCATATTAAACAGATTTATATTTAACCAGGCTAATGTTGCATGCATTTGTGAGCTGCATAACAATTCAGCACAATACATTGTGCATTCGAATGCGAGCCTTCATTACAGTACATTTGTATGTCCAGTCAATCCCAAAATGCAACCCTACAGGGAGCACAATCAATAACCGCATTAAAGCCTAGGCCACTCAGACAACATATGCTGGAAAAAAAAAGAGCCACGATGTCTAACAGACCATGGCTCTATGTGCACCAGCTGGGATTCCATCTTTTAATAGACAGACATAACATGGTTGATAGAATGCATTTCAGTTTTATCAGTTTCTACAAAAATGTTAAGCAGCACAAATGTTTTCAACATTGATCATAATAAGAAATGTTTCTTGAGCACCAAATCAGCATAGTCAGTTGAACTTAACTTAAAAAAGTTAGGCTGTTGCCTTAAAATTAAGTAATAAGCTTCATGGATAATTGAAAAAATTAAGTTATGTGAACTTGACAGTTACACAACTTAATTTTTTCAATTATGCATGAAGTTTACTTACTTAATTTTAAGGCAATGGCTTTCCTAAAAAAAATTTAAGTTCAGTCAACTGATTACTTTTTACTAAGTATATGTGTATATATGTATGTATGTATATATATATATATATATATATATATATATATATATATATATATATTGCACTGCTTCAGATAGAAAAACACAAAACAGGCAGAGAAAGAGAGTTGAAGATTAATAAGTCAAAGGGGGAAAATAGCGTGCAGATTTAAAATGCTATACTGAACCTGTATATATATATATAGAGATCATAGTGTTAGAAGAGTAAATCTTCTAAAGATTCTTCTAAAATCTCTCTAAAGTGTCATAGTGCTGAAAAACAATTTCACTTCTACCACGTACTGTAGAAGTAAAACTGGCAACTTGTGTGAAGGTGATTGTTTTAGACAAGGTCTTGTAATCCTCAGGTTTCATTTAGTTAAAGTCAACGAGTTAGGATAAACGCACTAGTGTCAATCTGATGACCTGTAACAGGACATACTTAAACCAACAGCATCATGTCTCGAGGCGTCGCACATGACTGTATGCAGATAGACAGGGTGGAAAAATGGACACCTGGCAGGGGCTTCAGACGGACTATACATCATCTTTATTCAAACACCATACTAACATGCAGACAGCCCACACACAGACGTCAGTGACACAGAGGAAGAAAGAACCTTCAGTCGAAGCCTATCAGGCACCGCTGGCATTCAAAGGTGAGAATGACCTCAGACAGATAAGTGGGTAACAAGACGCCACTGCAGAAGACAGTGCAGGGACTTCTAGGACACAACGGAAGCCTGTGAGCTCCAGAAAACATCAGAACTGTGATTTTATAGAAGCCGTCTGCATCTTTCAGATCACACATGCAAATATACGTATGGTCTGTGTCCTAATGTGAAACCACCTATATCTACATAACTTGTAAAAATAAAAACAATTAAAAATTATGATTCTTCCTTAAAATTCATTTTCTTCGAGGTGTTCAAGTTTCCGAGAAATTGTAACATGCTGCAAAAACCAATATAGTATCAATGTGTTTTTTTTTTTTTTGAAAAGTCAGCAATCTGACTCTAACTGCCTCTGTATATTTTTCATATATGTATTTTGATGCAAAACCAGTTGAAATAAGAGTAATATGGTTTAGACTGCATTAATTTAAAATGCCATTACTGAATTAAAAAGCAATTGCCAGTTATAATGCTTGGTTGTTTAACGTATACCTTGCAATTTAGATGCTGGGAAATTTGTAATAATTTGAAAGAATTAATTTGCTTATGGGCTTATTAAGGTTAGCTATTAAATGGCTACAAGAGATGATTTAACTGACAAATTTGTACTTTAAAGTGCAATTAAAGTGTTTCCATGTTAATTTAAAAGATGTGTAATTAATGCTCATGTTTGGTTTCTTTTTATACACTGAAATGCACTGAAACGTTTGTTACTGTTGACGTGAACTGAAAATGCTGAAATTGCCTATTGCTGTCATATTAGCAATCACTCCATGTTTTTGGCTGACCCCTGGTGGACATTATGCTCCACATATCTTTGAGAGTGTCAATGGCAAGTCTTTTAAGGAACTTTTTTTTAGGTTACGTTTCCTCTGGCACCATCCTTGTCTGTTGAGTTAAAAGAAACAATTTATAATAATATTACTAATAATAAAAGTGGTGCTCTGTAGTAAGTTTCCTCAGCCAAGCACAATGAGCCTCCGACACAGCTGTTAAAATACTGTAAATAAATGACGTTTTTGATTCATTCTAAATGTAATAAAAGACTCAACTATACTAAATTCATTTTCTTCTATTCTTTAATATTGTACATTTTATTGCGGTTTTAAATAGCTATGATAGTCATTACTTGAAAGTGTATTGATTGCATATTTGTACACTGATTTTCTTTATCCAGGCCTACACAAAATGGTTGTTTCTGATGTCACATTTCAAACTGTGAGTTTAACTCATACTTAAATGCCAATAAATATAATATCATTGACTAAAATTTGAATCTTACATTTGGTTACAAAAAAAGGAGAGAGAAAAAAAAAAAAGTGCAATCTAAGAGTGCCGAGGACAGATTTCAGGAATCGCCTTCAGGACGAGTCAATGAGGGCCTAAATTAGAGTTAATCCATTTACTGCCAAATCCTGCTCAGGTTGAGCCGTGGCTTTGCAAGAGAAATATATCTGCCATATTATAATATTCTGTGAATATTACATATGATCAAATAATCCATTTTCTTTATCCAGACTCTTGCTGTATCCACTGGCACATACGTACTTGAACTGAAAGGTAATTTAACATTGTCCATAGAAATGTGCGTGTGCAATTGTTAAAACTAAACGTAACTCCAGAACTCGCATACATTCTCAATTACTTTTTGGCTTATATTTTATCCAAACTGTCCACATAGTTTCAGTGTCCTCAACCATCAAATAAATAGAAGTGTTCAAAATGTATCCCTCCTGTTGCCGTTTGCTAAAAGCATCATCCTTGCTCAGTGGATTCGGTTTAGTATGAAAACCCTCAGCTATTCATCTTTGCTCCAAAAAATTTCCTATAGTCTTTTAAAAACTGTGCAAACTGGATTTATCACAGGGATTTATTGTCCACGGCGTTGCTGCACTCTGCGTTCTTCACCATAAATCCAGGTTTTTAACATTGGCAAATCCAGGATTCTCCCTGATCTTCCAATATGTTCCATTGTACAGCCAAACGTCCCTTCCCGCGTCATCCAAAGATTTCCTGTAATATGGGGGGGGGCATTGAAACATTCCAGCTCTAATTCTTATGAATAAATCAGTTTGGGAGTTGATGCTTACTAACCTGAAGAAGCGAGGGATGTGCTCCTCTCCTCTCTTGGCCAGAATTTTCCTCCTTTCTCTTTGCTTTTCCTCCACCTCATCCTTCTTTTTATCAGTCTCCTGTACCTTCCCCTCCTCAAGAAGCCTAACAACACAGAGCACACTTAAAACAGATGACCTAAAAAACTTAATATATTTTGTATATCGAAACAGACGATCCAATTATTCGGGATTCGTAAATCATTTCTTATCATCAGGCGCCAAAGACTATGGCTACATCCAAAATCGCAAACTCTCTTGAGTAAGTATTTATTTTGAATAATAAATTACTTCACAACAGCTAAAAAAACAATGTTCTATATGGTATGAATGGGTGTCGTATGAATGTACTACATTCGTCAGGTTGTCATTATCATGTGACCTACAACAAATCCTGTCCTGTGGCCTCATGGGATAGTACAGTGTCCATCATATGCACACTTCAGAATCTCATCGAAAGTAGTAGGTCATCCAGGTACTTTTTGCCTACTCTTTTATGAGTACTGTGAATTCAGACATACTTCTGTCACATGCTGTTTTTCGCCTACTACATAGTAGGGAAGTCTGTGATTTCAGTTGCAGCTTGAGTCTATTTATCATTGTCTATTATATGGGTCTCACCTTTGGTCAGGGCGCAAGCGTGTATCTGTAGGGGGCAGCAGGGGCTTAAGGTCAGTGGTCAGCTCATTCATCTCCATTGCAAAGCTGGAGAAGCCATAGTAAATCAGGTAGTTCTTGGGCTGTGGATCTGTAAGGAAGCAGAGACATCACTGACAACATCTGACAACACAAATGTACATCTCTGATTTACTTGTTCTGTCTGACAGAACAGCCAAGAAATCAGAAGTGACCCCTTTTACGTTCCTAGTGAACAATGTCAACTTGAGTTAATGCAGACCGATATCCAATTTAGCATTTCTGATAGCAAAAGCATTCGTCTGGATGATTTCCATTGGATAAAATACAATTTGTTTAATTTAGAAATGCCTCACATTACAAAAGCAAATTGGTTTGCAAGCAGCAGCTCCTGTATTAAAAAAAAAAAAAATGGAGAAAATACAGCAATACTCACTTGGCTTCCAGATGCACTGTGGATTGGGCAGGGTGTCACAGAAAATCCCCTCATGCCAAAATCCACCAAACCGATGGACGACATTACCAGCCTCGTCAAGAACTTGACCCTGCACTTCGTTTTTGGAACCATCTGAACCCCAGTAACGTGACTGGGAGAAAAAAAAAAAACATTTTCTGCATTTGTACAAAGACTTCACATATATGTACTCAAAATGAATCCAATTTAAACAATCAAAACTGAACACACCTTGACAAATGTGATCTTACAGGTGCAGACCGAACTTTTCAGGTTGCGAATGACGACTTCGCCATAGTGCTCAAGGTATCGCTGCTGACTGAGGACATTGTGGATGCACGTAACCACTTTGTTCCATTCATAGTGGTCCCCATATCTAAAGTACAGTATATCAAAGACCAATCAGAATTCCTCTAAAACATTAGAATTAAAAAGCCATCGACACCAAAGTCAAGCAGATACTTGCTTTTTTAGAGTCACATTCACCATCCCTGTTGGCATGATCTCCAAAGATTTTCCCCAAAACTTGTTCTTCCATCTCTGGTCTGCTCTCAGCATGCGAGATTAGAAAAGAAGAAGAATGAGATTCAAATTTAAACATACAGTACATCATGACATCGCAGAGGCCATAAAACATACCCTGCCAGAAGTTGAAGTTTTCTGATTCTGCATGGCATGCAGATATGGGTGGATGATGGGAAACCTAAATGCAAACACAAAACCACAGAGTAAATAACTGCTTGATGGCAAACATATCTGATGTATGATCAGAAGTGACAATCACTTACCTGCTCACTAATGAAGCGGAAGCCTCTGTCCTCTCTGATACACTCAAACGTCTCTCCCAGGACTGGATTAAATGGTTTGTAACGGTTGCGAAACTGAGCCGTGGCATAGCCAGATATGGCAAAAGCAGCAATATAAACCTTTACGGAGACAAAACAGAAATTTCTACTATTTATAAAGAAATACACCACGTTTGGGGTTGGTACAATTAGTTTTTTGTAAGACATTAATACTTTTATTAAGAAAAGATGTATTAAAATTGGCCAAAAGTGACAATAAAACATTTACAAAAGATTTAAATTTGAAATAAATGCTTTTCTTTTGAATCCTGAAGAAAATAACATATCACAGTTTCCACAAAAACATTAAGCGGCAGTTTTCAACCGTGATAATCAAACAGATTTTTCTTGAGCACCAAATCAGCATATTAGAATGATTTCTGAAGGATCGTGTGACACTGAAGACTGGAATAATGATGCTGAAAATTCAACTTTGCCATAAAGTTACAATAGGAAGCAGTTATTTTAAATTGCAATAATATTTCACAATATTACTGTTTCACAGTATTCTTTTTTTAATGCAGCCTTGGTGAATCTAAAAGACTTCTTTCAAAAACCCAAAAAGTAATAAGTAAAAGAAATTGGTCATTAAATAATTTAGTAAATCATTCCCTTTGTGATTGTTTGAATTACAGTATGCAGTTTTGCTAAAGCTTGTGTAATTATTACCATCCTCTGGTAGGGGTCATCGGTATGATTGGCAGAGTCCAGTAGGTCACAGTATTCCAGCTCCTCACAGAGTCTCTGCAGCAGGCACACAGGTTCATTCAGAGCTGCTGGCATGGAGACACGGGACAGATCCTTCCCTATGTTGTTGTAGAGGATAGTCATCAAACCGACGTGGCTGTTGTCAGGGCAGACTGCAGGCAGACTAGTACGGCGTCCGGTGTTCTTGATGATGTTCGATTTTGGTGGCGCCTTTGAAAGGCTGGCGCGGTACTTGCGAGTAGCCATTGCTGTTGAGATAATAAGAAAAGGCAAAATTTGTAACAAACAATGTGATAGATTACACCAAATGTACACAGTTACCATTTAAAATGTTTGGGGTTGGTACTATTTTTTTTTTAGTTTTTGAAAGTAGTCTATTATGCTCACCAAGGCTGCATTTTTTTGATAAATTATTAAATTAATTTAAAATTATTATTAGAGTTTATAACAGTATTTAAGGCGAGACACGGCAGGCAAAAACATTGTTTTGTTTTCACTGGTCAATTTTGAGATTTTGGGATTTGTCTTCAATAACATATCGTCTTTCAGACTTGTGGTGAAAAAAAGTCAGAAATACTCATTTAGGTCTTTATCCAAATATAGTAATTTCCTTTTTTATCAGCAACCAATCATGAAAGTACAATGGGGCATTTAACTCTAAAAGCGTAATCTCATTGGCTGATATAAATCTTTAAAGCCCGTTTTCTCAAAATGACTTTTCTCTCATACTCCAAGTCCGAAATCTCCACTTCAGTAGCACCTATATACACCAAACTTTCCAGTCTTGTACCTAGTTATATTATGACATTAAGACATTTACAGAGAGATTTGTAAATATATTATCCTAGCCTGATTTATATAACATTTTATTCCAAAAAACATGGCGAAAATAAATGTAAGGCTATTGACAGTATATTCTGATTTACAGGATAACAAAAGTAGTAGGGCTGTCAAATGATTAATCGCGATTAATCGCATCCAAAATAAAAGTTTGTTTTTACATAATACATGTGTGTGTATGGTGTATAATTATTTTCTATATATAAATACACACACATGCATGTATATATTTAAGAAATATTAGCACGTATATACTGTGTATATATATTTATATTATATATAATTTATATTATATATAAATATTTTATATATAAATAACACATTTTCTTAAAATATATATGCATGTGTGTGTATTTATATATAGAAAATAATTATACTCCGTACACGGACATAAATTATGTAAACACAAACTTTTATTTTGGATGCGATTAATCGCGATTAATCGTTTGACAGCCCTAAAAAGTAGATATCCATAAATCCCTCTGTAATTTTTTTCTCATCTAATATGTGAACACAATGAATTTTTTTTTTTTAAACTGGCTTTAACCAATACTCAGATTTAACAAATTAGTGCATATTTAATTAGATAATGCCTAATTTGCATATTTAAACATTAAATTACAGAAAACTTGTAATACATTTTTTTCTCATCTTAATGTTGGTAATCAACTGGGAAAGTTTCATGGTGATATCTGCTAGTTAAAAATGTTACCCTATTCACCTGTAGTGTCTCTAAAGTGTTTTTAAAATAAAATGTATTGCTGTGATGGCAAAGCTGAATTCTCAGCAGGCATTACTCGTTTAATATGCCAACTTATGCTAAAGAAACATTTCTTATTATTATCAACGCTGAAAACAGTTGTGCTTAATGTTTTTGTGGAAACTGCAATACTTTTTTCAGGATTCTCTGATTAATAAAAAAAATCTAAATATCAGCCTTTATTTGAAAGAGAAATCTTTTGTAACATTATAAATTTCTTTACTGAAAATTTTGATTTCGATTTAATGCATTTTTGCTAAATAAAAGTATTAATTTCTTTAATAAAAATGATCTTACCAAACCCAAACTTTTGAATGGTAGTGTATACGGACACCTAAACACCACACTCATACGTGCTTACTGAACATTTAAGTTTGTTTTCACTAACCATGAGCCTCATCAGGCTCTGAATTACTGGATCCGTCACTCAGGCCGGACTCGTCTGATATCTCAGAAGAGCTCGCACACATAAGCTCATCACATGCGTCAAAATACTCCGCCACTGAGTCAGTCACCGAAGGCGCACGGAGAGACGAACTACGGCCTGAGCCAGACTGAGTGAAAGAGATAGACATGTAGGTAGTTAGAAACTGTGAGCTTGATTGCATCATACTGCTAATAAAAATATGAGAGGACAAAAGAGTCTGTTTGGCATGTGAAGTAGGTGAAACCCATCAACCTGTAAACAGAAGAAAGAAGCAGAGGGTGGAGGGGGTGGGGGTGGGGGGAAAGAGACACAAATAGGGAACAGGATGGGTAGGTTCTGGGTAGAATGTGACACACCTTTCTTTGTAGCACAGTACGGAAGGACTCATCTGTGGAGTTGGAGGACACTGAGAGTTTGTGGATTTTGGTATGACGGGAGTTAACATCTAACTAAAGACACACACACACACACACACACACACACACACACACACACACACACACACACACACACACACACACACACACATCTATGCAGTAAAACATAACATATAATGCACTGGAAAAAAACTATTAAACCAGTGGTTCTCAACCGTTTTATCCCACCATTGTACAATATTCAAAGGCCCCATGATTTCTCCAGTTCTTTGTGATTTACTAGATTAAGGAGATATATATATATAAAATAAAAAAATATATATTTACATTTCTTGGCATAACTAGAAAAATTTGTATTCATAAAATACATAAAAAATGACCAAGGAATTATAAGATTGTATTAATTTATAATGGTAATAATTTTTGTTTTCCAAGTCTGCAAATTACTAAAATTAGGCTACCTTATATTTTCTAAACCGGGGGAACCCTGATTCTTCAAAAAATAAATATCTTGATTTTTAGCTTGTTTTGTCTTATTTTAAATCATTAGGGTCATCTTGAGGTCCCCTTAGAAGTTTGCTGAGGCCACCAGTTGAGAATCACTGCATTAAAGCATTTACTAGCATAAAAAGGGGTGTTAGCAGGGGGTGCCCAAACCTGCTCCTGGAGGGCCACTTTAGCTCCAACTTGACAACTGCCTGCAAGTTTCTAGTATGCCTAGTAAGACCTTGATTAGCTGGTTCTGGTGTGTTTAATTGGGTTGGAGCTGAACTCTTTAGGACTGTGGCCTTCCAGGAGCAGCATTGGACACACCTGGTATATAGCACATTTAATAACAAGATGAAAGCTTAAGTAAATCTATCTTTGCATGCTTTCAAGAGAAAGCACTGCACCATGGGCTTTTCACAAAGTAACATAAGTCCTTGTTACCTCAGCCAGGCTGCAGAGGTTGTTGATCTGAGCAGAGGTAGTCTGGTGAAGCTCCCTGCTAGACCAGACGTCCTGCAGGCGTTGGCGCTCCTGAGCGAGAGCCTCATGTGCAGTACGCAGAGAGGCATGGACTGAGAGGAAAAAGACATTCAGAAATACAGTCTAACGCAGCAAATAGGCATAAACTAGGTTTAAAATCATTAATGCGTTACTCTCATACCTCTCTGGGACATGGAGCAGATGTCTTGGTGGAGTTTCTTGCCTTCTGATGAGGTGGGGGCTGGTGGGGTCGCCTGGGTGCTGACATAATCGGGGATGGAGGGGACGGAGGTTCCCAGGTGGGAAGAACTGGTCAGTTGGCTTGATGATAACTGCATTAAAAAGGTGGAAAGAAAAGAAGTAGGAGGAGATGTTGGTATTTAAGGTTATACATCTAAGGCTGTAATCCACCAAATATGTTCAGCATGAAACATTCAGAAGCTATAGGACATTTGCAAAGTCTAAACCACACTATACACTACCATTCAAAGGTTTAGGTTTCATAAATTAATATTTTTATGCAGCAAGAACGCATTCAATTGATCAAAAGTGACATTTAAAGTATAATGTTACAAAAGATTTCCACTTCAAATAAATGCTGTTCTATTCATTAAAAAATCCTGAAAAATATGTAACATGGTTTCCAGAAATATATAAGCAGCACAACTGTTTTTAACATTGATAATAATAAGAAATATTTCTTCATATTAGAATGATTTCTGAAGGATCATGTGACACTGAAGACTGGAATAATGATGCTGAAAATTTAGCTTTGCCATTACAGGAATAAATTACATTTTCAGAAAACGGTTATTTTAAATCCTAATAATATTTCAAAATATGATTGTTTTTTTGATCAAATAAATGCAGCCTTGGTGAGAATTAGAGATTTACCAACCCCACGGTAGTGTACAATATGCAAAATGCAACAGGACAACATGGTGTAATGCTTTTTCTACCTGGTATAATGTGACGAATGTTACAAGGAATCTACAAGAAATGTCTTGTGCCGACTTACCGATTTAGTAATCCCACGAAATGGCTTCATGTAAAAAAGGAGTTGACTAAATTACTGGGGGTTTTAAAGCTCTAATGCTTACTACACATCACAACACAAATGCCTGGCTATTGTATTCAAAAAATAAAATACACAGATCCTTGGGATCACACTGCACTTGAATATGGAATAAATTCCATAATAGTTTCCAAACATTTGTGGAAAACATTGAATAATCCCAATGCCCTGCAATTGGGATTACAATCTTTGCTGTGGGCAAAGATTATAATTGCTCCTAAGACTTTATTGGAAATATCCTAATATAAAAGAAAACGTAAACTGAGCAGCCTCACCATTCCAAGTGCCTCAAATCGAGACAGTGTGCGAGAATGACCCCAAATCTTGCCAGACTTTTTCTTAGGTTTGTCAAGAAGAAGATTCTGTGGGTCAAACACATGTGGGAACGTTTACTCACAAGTAATTCCGGTAAAAGCGTGTCTCCAGCCGGCTCATTTTACAAACCTGCATGCTGATAATCCTCTGGAGGTCTCCGTTATTGACCGCTTGGCCCGACTCTAGAGATTGCAACTTTTGGACCAGCCGTTGTAGCTCATTCAGCTCCATTTGACAACGTGTAAGCTCTGGAAAACAGCACAAATGCTACTCGCCTGTGCTTATGAATTCCTTTATTCCCATTTCAATAGTATTTAAAAATGCAGCAGTACCTTGTGCACAGAGGTCAGGTTCCTGGGACTGTAGCCAAGCTGACACTTTCCCATTAATGGCAGGATTGACATATGGCAGATTTTCACCCACATTAGACACAGACGTGCCCTGGAATTGTGAGATTAATTTGTTACTTTCATCAGACATATAATCAATTAACTCAAAGCATCTATTAGTGTGCATTTACGGGTAAAACCACCATCTGGGACATGATGTCTAATCGCTAATTCTACTTGCTCTTAAATTGTGAGGACACATTCTCCTAATCCCCAGTGATTTAGAGGGCAACGTGAAGTCAATGAAGGAAACATTTTACTCACCATGTCCTGCATGGCACTGTTTTTGTGAGATAAATGACTGCCATGGGACAGGGCCTGGAGAAAGCCATTGTGAATGTGTGCTGCTTCGTTCTTCTTATACATCCTGTGGGCACTCAGCTTGGTGACCCATATGTAATATAAATCTTGAGTCTTGGCCTAGTTAGAGAAGTAAATTGTCTTCAGTTGACATTTTTGGCAGTGAATTGATTTGGTTTATTTATTTGATGAAATACTTAGCATAATCTGTTTGTTGGAGAATGTTCCTATAACTAATTATGGAATTCCAGCTCAGAGATGTCCATAATTTATTGTCAGCTGAACCTCTTTGACCTAAAATTGTTTTGACATTTTTTGTGGATATTTCAATAATTTAACACATTTGCATGTTCATGGTTCCCTGATGTCAGTTATTTTGATGTCAGTGTTTTATTTTGATTGTTTTTTTGTTTTTAATTGTAAATTAATTATTAGCTTTTCATCAACTCATGAACCCCCTGAAGTTCCCTCCCAAACCCCAAGGTGTACATAAACCCCAATTTGGAGTAGATGACGGATGGATGAACTAAAGAAAATATTAGCTTTAATTTCAAGCAATTAATGCCAGCAATACAGTGACTTACCTTCATGTGATACAGATTGTCTCCAGCATCCAGATCTATGCGTCTTGCTTTTTTGTTTACTGACATAACTGCAAGACTGACATCCAGTGAACCGTGCATTTTCCCTTTGGAGAACTGTTGAAAAAGTAAATCCCTGAATGTTTAAAGAGTCTGGATCCAAGATCTGTGGTTGTCGATAAGGGAAAAAATTATTAGCATACTTACATCATGTGGGTTCTTTGTATATCGCAGGATCCCTTTATCCAAGACAAAGTATCTCTGTAAGAAAGTTTAACTTTAAAGTCATTCAAACATTCTTACCAACAACTACCTAAGGAAAAAAAAAATGTGTAACATTTTTCTCATACCTTATGCCAGCCTTTAAGAGGCCACTTTCTCCTCTTCATCAAGTAGCCTTCACAGATTCCTGGAGTGTTCGCTTCCTGCGTGTTTTCTCCAGTGAAGTTTACATCTACTGGAAAGTCATCCATTACTTCCCAGTCTTTAATGTTCTATTAGAAACAGAGTGGAAAAGGCAATAACAGTTACGTCCAACAGGGCGTTTACCCATTTAAAACGTGCTATATTTAATCCCTATGAACAAAACGTAACTATTGAGCTTGTTAAGATGTAAACTTGTCGGTTTGGTTTTCACACCATCTAATTGGACACTTGTGAGGTGTTGAGCAACTGGTTTCAGACACTCAATGCAAGCTTTTCACCTATGTACTTGTAAGGAAAATATTAAGGTGTGTTCAAAAATTAGTAGAAGCAACCTGAGTTTGAGTGTTTACATGTCAAGCATTGGTACAAACCAGCCGTGAGTGTCGCGAGGATGCTGTGCTGCTGCTCCTGGAATGAGTGGGCTTATTCCAGCCACTAGACAACTTCTCCACACCACCTGCCTGTGAATGGCCGTGGTCCACTGAAGACACGTGGGATTCCATTTTTAAAAATGTCTTCTTGTGCACTTATTAGTCGAGCTTGGTGTGAATATACGCTCCGCTAGAGGCTCCTTCTCATTGTACACTAAAGCACAATATGTCTGCAAAGCAAAGATTTTTCATTATTAACATGTTTTTTTCATTTATTGCTTAGTCAGACAAGCACTTAAGGGAAAGTTAATTGTATACTGTATTTTGCAAAAGAGTTGGGTATAACCTGGGTATTAATTTTATTCAATTTTATACTATTCAAATTATTCAATTATTTAATTTGGCAAATAACATGTTGTCTTTGTGATATTGTGTGTACCACACAGTATATGAAAATACATAATTGCCGTTATATTTTACGTCTGGTTTTGTGAAGTGAATGCCGAGGGTAGAAACACAGTCATGGCAAAGGTAACCAGCACTGTGACAGTAAATAAAAACAGAAGCAATATAGTGTCCAGAGAAAACTCATCTAATTCTGTTATCTAACAGTAGGGATCTGCCTTAGCCAACACTTCCTGGGAATTTAACGTCTGCCCTTTACTAGATCACACTAGTTCATTTTACTTATAAATAGGCTACTTTTCAAATGGCTTAGCACACGAAACACAAGAGAGCGTACAGTAATGCAAAGCAAGGAAACAAAAACAATACTCATTATTAGTATGGTGTAAGGAAACACCATTGCGGTGTATGCTTAATTACATGAAGAGTTCAGATGCAAAAGCCTCTAAATAAGTGCCATCTGAAATTTTCTTCTAGAATGATAATTTTTATCAAGCTGGTATGTTTAAGTTCAGTAATTTCCCTTAAATGACAATGAAATCTATTTTCATTGTCATTTAAGTGAAATTACTGAACATAAACATACGAGCTTGATAAAAATGATCCTTCTAGAAGAAAATTTCAGATGGCACCTGAACTCATACTGATATATTATGTAAAAAAATCTTTTTCTGGATATAAGCTGAATGGAATGTCACCAGAGAGGTGTAACAGAAACTAAACCTGTTTAGTAGAATCGTATATTGTCTTGACAACTCTGACAAGCTCATACCTGCCCATTAAACTAGAATGAGGGCAAATGAGGCGTTTTGTAAACAGCTAAATTAGCAGATGAGTAAAACTATTTGATTACATAATTGGCAATATTCATACATAAAGGTAAGCGTAATTTGAACTACATATTCAATAATGAACTAACAATATTGCTGTTGATAAGTCTAAAAGATTGTTTTAGATTCCCTTTTATGGAAGGCATATGTGCAGTAACACAGGCTCATGGATAGTAACCTCACACATCTAACAGTCCCTACGGGACAGGCTTAGCGTCATTACGATAATTGGCTTTGAATATCCCTTTTTAGCAGCCTTTAGCTTGAATAGCTTTTCACCGTGAGCATGATGACAGGTCACAGTAAATATGATGTATAGCAGCAGAAAAACAGCATGACGTAGGCCTACACGGTTTGAATAATCATAAGAACATTGTAGAGATTTTATTGTAATTTATAAGAACTGAGCATGCTTTTAAAAACTGTTAAACAGATATGCAGATTTAGTCAAAGTGCCATTCCAAGTTGTCTACACCAGGATACGTAAAGCACCATCAAGTGTGTTCCGAAACCAAACAGTGACCAGTACAGAGTAAACATTTTAAGTGTAAATATGATTAACTCCACAAAATTTAACTTTAAGATTTCTGGGCTGAGAAGAAAACTGTAGAGTACAGTGTTACTCTGTTTACCAGTCAACACATGAAATATATAAAATGCTTCTGATTTATACAGAAACCATTTTTTTAGAGACTCTTATGGCCAAATTTAGTTACCATTTGATAACTAAACAGAATGTTGTTAAGTTTAGTGACAATATGTTACAATGTTAACATGGAACAATGATTGTTAGGCTACTGTTTTTATTATTGCTTGATCTTGTGATTTGATTCCGATCTTGATTCAATATCGATTTATTTGGATAAATATTAGGTACAGTAGATACATGTTAATTTTTCTCAAGAAAAAAAAAATATCTCACCTAATGCTGTAAACATACAGAGAGCCCTGTCAGCTGGTATTATTATTAAAGGTTAAAAATAACAACTCAAATTAAATATAATTTGGTTTTTACTAGGCTATAATAACAGCGTTACAATATTTTAATGATAGAAGTAAAAAATATAATAAATATTTATTTTTATAATATAAAAAATATAAAAAATATTTAAATATTTTATTTATTTGTCCAGCCAACTAACATGCTATCAAATGGCTTTCCTGGGGTAGCCTAAATGTAACGTTATGTGACACATTATTGTTCTTCAGCTAAATATTGACCTCTTTCCACAGTCGAAAAACACTGATTGATCGGTATTATGTATGAGGCATAAACATTTCGCTAAGTTGTACTGTATCTTTCAACACACCTATTGTTAATTCGTGTTTATTTACTACTAACTAGTATAAAGAGTAAGAGATGTTCAGTTCACGACCACGATCTGTCACGTCACATTTACAAGTGCAAAAACACTATCATGAATTTCGTAATAAAATTGACAGAAAATTGACAGGTGTCAGTGTCCTCCAGCACCCAAACCAAACCTATATTAATTAATTTATTTTGCTGAACACAAAGTAAAATGTTTTGAAGAACGCTGTTGATGGGCCCCATTGACTTCCATAGTACAGACTTCCATCAACTGTTTGATTACCCATATTCTTCAGAATATCTTCTTTTGTGTTCAGCAGAAAAAAGAAATTCACACAGGTTTGGAATACTTGAGGGTAAATTATGACATAATTAAATTTTTTGGTGAACTATCTCCTTAATGCTCAAGTTAAGTTTACCATTGCACTGATAAAGGCTGTGATTCCACACAATGAATACAAAAACTCACTTCAATATCAGACATACAAGTCTACTGTGCTACCAATCACCAGCATTTAAATCCACAAAGTTTCTTTATGTACTGTAACTCATGCTCTTACCTGAGGTTCCTGCTCTTGGCCAGCGTGTGGTATATTTCTGAGTGATTCTCTCTAAGCGTCTGAGTTTCATGCTTCCCCATTTGCTCAAACGTGCTTTACACTAACTGGCAGGACAACCGGTTCAACTACTTTCTACTAAAACACAAGAATTCAGATATTCCGTGTGCATGCCAGAGGGATGTATCACGGTCAGCTCCCAAACTATCCTCCACTGGTGACTGACCATCCAGCAAATCCACCCAAGGCTCCAGGCCAAATCATTATCCGCATTAGTCCTAAAAGCTGTCGGCATTACAGGCATGTCGGAGGAACTTTACTGACAGCCAGCCATTCAGATGCATTTAAAGCTGAAACTCTGCCATCTTTACTGAGATGGGATAATCAACAATTTACTAAATTTCAAGTGGGTAACTTAACCCCTAGTTGGTTCACGTATATTACATTTTATTTATAGAGCGGTTTTACAAATTCACACGATTTTTACTGAAACAGGATCAATTGTAAACCTGACCTAAAAAACACACAGCAGTGTCAAAATCTAAAGAACTGAGACAACCGTGGTGAACCCGGAGTTGTATCAAATAAAGGAATAAATTCCCTACATTAGCATGAATTGATCCAGAGATTAGCACTAATCAGGATCCATGACCATAAGCTAGTGTTTATTTTGGCACTGGCAGTACAAATGCATGTTTTTCCTGGCTTTTTAACTTCAAGAAATCAGTTCAATGCCCTTTAATGTGTTTAAATTTACAGAGGCACTTAAATACTGGCGCTGCTTATTGAAATGAATTAAATAATTCATTAATTAATTCAAATAACACTTTTGGGGAGACCGGGGCTAACGTTAGTTGTCACACTTTTTTTGTACCACTCCGGATAATATTTCTAAGGTTTCTTTTTAAAAGTCAATTTCAGTACAGTTACATACCTTGAAGACTTGACAACAAAAATCTGTTGCATTTCCACCGTTGATGCTCATTGATTTATGTCGGCATTAAACGGAAGTTGCAATGGCCTTTTCTTACCTATTGTGACGTGTATCCGAGACGAGTGAAACGGCTTCTCGGACAAGAAATAAATATAGGGCGGGACTTGATTTGTCCACTGGGAATTGATTGGATCGTTGTCGTTTGAATGACAGGTTATCCCGTTTTGATTAAAGATTACGAGGGCACATGAATAAAAAATGATGTGCACTGATAAATCATTTAGAATGTGCTTAAATATTCCATTAAAAAAATGTTCAGACGTTTCACACTTTTTTTGTGGATATTTTGTGACATAATGCCAAGTTATATGGGTAAATTGTCACAATGGAACAACCTGCCATTAAATAGTCTAAGGGTTAATGCCCTTCGAGGTGTCCATTGTCAGGTATTAATGGACGACGGCGAGGCTTGCCTCCACCGAAGTCCATTAATACCTGACAATGGACACCTCGAAGGGCATTAACCCGCTTATACCATGGTCACTTGCCAAATAACACATTTTTAGAACATTAGTTTATATATTAATTAGTTTTACAATCGAAATCTAACGTTTTTACAAACAATAACTTGGTTTCCCTGGTTACGCCTGACGGTTTATTTACTAGGTGTCCTCTATCACTTTTTAATGGACACCCTGCAGCCAATCAGAATCGAGTATTCACCCAGACCATGGTATAATGGCTTTTAAGCAACATCTTCTCAGTTTCAATCATTGATAGTATACATAGTGAATATTGATATTTATAAATGCTATAAAATTACAAAATATGAGGTAATTATTTAAAAAAGTTTTTTAATAGGTGTTTGAAACCAGCATACCAAAAAAATAACTGCTAGAGAAAACAAACAATTTGTTTACCTACAACTATGGCATACAAATGACCAAAATGCAACTTTAAATAATATCATTTTATTATGCACTTTGTAAATCATACACAGCTGTTCATCCATGTCTATTTGTAAAATTCAAGCAGCTGCTTCCTGTACTGTAGAAGCATCTTTATTTGTAACAGCATTTGTGGCATCCCCAGAGCCCTGCTGTTTGACATACTGCTGAAGGAGGGCAGAAAGATGAGCTGGATGGTGGCGTAGCATTGAGACAGTCTGTGAGGTCATCAGGGTTAGTGCACCAACTAGCTCACCCTGGATAGTGGTCATAGACGGGAGTTTGGAGAATTTGAGAATGCCTTGATACGAGAGCAATGTGTTCTCTATGCAAGCACCTGAAAGATAATGTTTCAGAAAGCCTTAGTTTTAAACAATAGCAACTTTTTTTGAAGGCTTTTATGAATGCAAGTTCATATGGCACATTGACTCACCTAACAGGACCATCTGAGGACTGTGCCTCAACGCTTGTAGCATCTCCTTAACTTTTGGCTCTTTACTAACAAATATGACAGTCTGGCCGACAAATAGAGGCAACATGTTACTGTAAATGCTGTTGTTGAGGAAAGACCTCGCCACCTGCAAAGAAACACAAATAAAATGTCACACAGCAGTAGCTCACATCTCAACAGTGGTAACCATCACTAAAGCTTGGCATTACCTGGTTTGGAAAGAACTTGATACTGATATTGTGTCTTTTCAGTTTGTGTTTCAGCTGCAATAGGTCCTCTGCATTGATTGCATTGTTTTGGACCACAGCAATCATCTTACACTCCTTAAACAATTTTTCTAGATCTTTCCGCAACAGAACTGCCAGAGTACTTTCCTAAAAGAGAAGTGAGTTGATATATACATTAATGGAACACTTATACATTTTACTATATATTTGATAAATATTGTATATTATAATACATATTATATGTTGTTATTATAGTACTTTCCGCTTGTTTCCGCCACAGAATACTCATTTTTTTCTTCTCGCAACTGCACATTTATATTTCACAATTCTGAATTTATAACTCACAATTGTTTGTTTACATATTACTCTTTTCTTGAAATTCCAAATGTATGTCTCACAATTTTGAGAAAAAAAAATATATAAAGAGATATAAACGTTCAATTGTGAGTCACAATTTCCCTTTATTATTATTCTGAGCCAAAAAACAATCTTCCAGAATGGGACACTTAAAATGACACTCTTAAAAGAATTATATTTATAATATAATGATAATATAATATTAAAGAGTTAGTTCACTACTTTCATTCATCTTCGAAACACAAATGAAGATGTTTTTTAATGAAATCTGAGAAATTTCTGTCCCTCCATTGACAGCCTAAATTCAATCCGTTCATCATATGAAGCGATCGAGTCTCTTCAGAAAGTTTGGACTAAACCGCTCAATTCACGTGGATTAGTTTTACAATCTCTTTATGAACTTTTTGAAGCGTCAAAGTGGTAGTTGCCTGGACTGTCAAAGGAGGGACAGAAATCATTCAGATTTTAATAAAAATATCTTCATCTGTGTTTCGAAAATGAACAGAAGTCTTACGGGTTTGGAATGACATTAGGCTGAGTAAATGATTACATAATTTTTGGGTGAACTAATCATTTAAGTAACTACTGCAATGATCAACCTCTTCGATCTTTCTGACTCGTGGAGCCAGAGCAGCAGGAGGAGCTGCAGGTGTGGGGGGAATGTACTCTGTGACAGCCAACAGCTTCTGCTTGAGAAAGTGTACTGGCTTTCTGTGACGAGTGACAGCTTTGGAGCCGTGACGAACACTTTGGGTTAATGGCAGCCATCCTGTAGGTTGACATAATATGAATATTGGTAAGAATAACATTAAGGCTACTATATAAACATTCATAGTCATAATGCGATATGAATGTAAAGGATGCAACAAATCATTCATGAGTGTCATGATTAAAATATCACGTGATGTTCTCATGATAACAAATCCATATTGGCAGTATGCGCTCATATCATCATGCTAAATGGGGAGTGATATATCAAATAACATTATGTAAACAGGACAGAGGTGAACACACAAAAGCACCTCAAAAATGAAATTGCATAGTCCCTGATAGATGATGCTGTACAGTAACACAATAATAGCTCCATGGTGTCTTTCAGCTGTAACTTTACAATGGAGTTCATAGTTTAAATGTGGTTGTAAATGGTCGATAACTGCTTGTTATGTATGGTATTTCTTTTTTAGGTCAAACTCAACACTGCAACATCAAAACAGAATCTTACCCGCTTTCGGGAGAAGCCTGCCACACAAGGTCGCTGCCATCTTTCTTGATCCGGATTTGACGTAGGACAATTTTGTTGTACCGTGCCTACAAAATAAAAGTTGTTGGCTGTTTTATCATAGACATAATAAATGAGTATTTTATATGTCTATGGTTGTTCTGGTCATGTTTGAAAAAAACTTAAACGTAATTTTACCCCAAAATCTATTTTATATGTTTGCTAGTTTTTGTTGTTGTTGTTGTTGTTGTTGTTGTTGCTAGTTTACACAAATATACAAAGTAAAAGTTACTTTTTTAAATCGTTAAGGCTATTTTTGAAAATGTCAAATAATAATCGAATATATAATTAAAGATTAAATGTCATGTATCTATATATTTATTTTATTCATTTCAAAATTTATTTATTTTTACAAAACTGAGTTTTCATAACGTTTACGTAAGAGCATGAACGTGGTGACGCAGGTTTGGAGCTGCAGGCATGAGACGTCTTTTGAGCTTCTGCTCGTCTAGGAACATCAGCAACATTGTGCAGCTTATTGAACCTGGTGTTGCCTTGGCAGTCCGAAATCCTCCGTTATTTACCTCGTTTTTCTGCAGGGAATTTACGGACAGCGGCACCAACATGGATCTGAGTAACATGAGAAAGAGCTATAAGAGCGATCAGGAGGTGGGAGTCATGTTTTGGGCTTTGACGGGTTGTTATGTCATGTGTATGTCCATGACCTCAGACCCTATTCTAAAGAACTACTGCACAGAGAAACAGTGCTTTTTTTATATACTAAAAGGCTAACAGTAATTTTCTGTATTATTTGTATAAAACCTTATTAATGTGATTCTAAAATATTGAGCATTTTATTCATGATCTGCAACTGACTTTTAGGTGCTTTGCAAACGTTTTTGAAAAATGATTATTGATTAATGCATTGACCTTGTGCATTATCAGTTGACATTGAAAGGTCGACTTCCATCAATATTTTAATTAAGATAATATGGAGAGAATTATGAGAGAGTAAATAATTAATTTAAAAAATATAAACGATAATTATGTACACATCCTATTTCTTAATTTCATCGTACAGTGTTTTGAGGAGGATCAGCTTGCTTCTTTAGATCCAATTAAGCAATTCGGCAGCTGGTTTGATCAAGCCACTACATGCCCTGAGGTGGGGGAAGCCAATGCAATGTGTCTTGCAACAGCCACCAAGTAAGAATATCATTGCAGTTCATCAGTATATGCAAGTATATAGCTTGTATTTAATAATGCAATAATTCACTAATTCAGTTTCGCCCAAAATGCATGTCTCTTGTCTCTTCTAAAGGGATGGTCGCCCCTCTGCACGCATGGTCCTTCTGAAAGGCTACAGCGAGGAGGGATTTCGCTTCTTTACCAACTATGAGAGTCGGAAAGGTTCAGAGCTGGTGAGTCTTTAAAACAATATTTTATTTAGTAAATGTCCGTATGGATTTACCTTTGCATCTTTGTGTCTTTAAAATTAACTCTTTATTTCAATCATATAGGACAGCAATCCCCATGCCTGTCTTGTCTTTTACTGGGAACCATTAAACAGGCAGGTGAGTGTTTTTTTCTTAAAACTCAGACATAACAGATCATTAGAATATTATCTTTTGTTTTAATATTTCTCCACAAAAAAAAAAAAACATTCATTGTAAATGTAGTCTTGGATTTTAGGACCCCATTGTATTTTTTGTAATGTGAAGTTTTGTGCACAAACAGATCCGCATTGAAGGCGCTGTAGAGAGAATCCCGTACGAGAGTTCACATGAATACTTCCACTCAAGGCCCAAGAGCAGTCAGATCGGTGCTGTTGTTAGCAGGCAGAGCACCGTAATACCAAGCCGACAAGTGAGTATCACTTTCAACTATCCTATAGTATAGACCTATGTAGCCCTGCCCCTTTTCACATGCACCCATTGTGTTCTGTCTTCCGATTTATATTTCCACAGTATGAAGGTAATATCTTACAGATTTATGAATGAGCCGCTCATTTGAAAATTTTCCCAATCTACTGACATTTGTCATGGCTATGACACTTCACTGGCTAATTACTCTTAGACAGCGATGCCATAGATATATACAGAGCTACCGCAAAAACAGACGTTCAAATAATCTAAAGAAGATGCCGCACTTGTTTCTCTGGTGCATACGGTATCCAACATGATTGTTGTGAACTAAAACTATTAAACACATTCATTTTAATTGAAATACAGCTGAAATAAAATGAAACATAAATATTAGATGAAAAAATAACTAAATTAAAATGAGAAATATTCTATTGGCAACCAACTGAAAAAAAGTGAAAAACTGGAATGAAAAACTAAAACCATAACCCAACTTAAATTAAATTAAACCTAAATGGTCATATTTATTATAAATTAAAATTAAAATAAATAAAAAAATAGCTATAATTACCTGTAAACCTATAAAAAATAAAATCTAAAAAAAATCCAACATATTTATAAAAACTATAATGGTATCTAAATAATACAAAAATAACAAGGACACAATCTATTTCAGCGTTCAGCTAAACGTTCAAACACCTGTTTTATTGACCAATTTTTTTTGTGTGCCCCTTAAAGTACCTGAGAGAAAAGAATGCAGAGCTTGAAGAAAAGTATAAGGACACGGATGTACCGATGCCAGATTACTGGTGTGTAATCTTTGTTTATTAATTCAAAATTTGTTCAAAATTCAAATTCCTGTTGTTATTTAAACCATTTTTTTTGTTTATTTTATGATCATCATCATCATCATCATCATCATCATCATGGATATTTTTTTTTTCTGCAGGGGTGGATACATTGTGAAACCCTCCCTGATTGAGTTCTGGCAGGGTCAGACCAATAGATTACATGACCGAATAGTATTTGTGCGGCCACAAGAGGGAGAGACTGAGCTGGGGGATATGCAGCATCAAGCAGAGGGGGGCTGGATATACCAACGCTTGTCGCCTTGATACTGCACATGCTGTGAAATTAACATCACCGTCTGTGACATCAATACATCATCATTACTTGAAAGCAACTGTCATTTAAAATGCCACCAGGGCATTAACTGACTTGTGAAGACTTACTACTCCATATTTGCCTACGTTCGTATTGTCTTAACCAAAACCTGAAAGGAGATTTTCACTGTAAACATGATTTTGTGAATATAAATCATGTGTTGCATTAGAAATAGTGCTTTGTTGCAGCGTTTGTCATTAAGCCTTCAAAACGGTCCCACTTAATAATAAGTGTATTTACTATGTACTAACGTTTAAATTGAAATGAAACCTGTCCCTAACGTTACCCATATCCTTCCTCTAGCAGCAAAAAAAGTGCAATACATGCAATAAACACACGTTGTACCTAACAAATGTGTATGTAAGCACATTGTAGTTAAAGACACCTAATGTAAAGCGTGACCAAACTGACCTCAACATATTCTTAATCTATTACTTGCAAGTGCAAAGTCTGATGTAATGTTTATTAATAATTGAAAGGCACAGCTGTACTTGCAGCCTTAACTGTAGTACATAAACTTTGGACTTCTGTCACAACAACAAAAACATCCCAACATGTTCCTCGGTTTGTGCATCATTAATGATATACAACAAATATTCTGCTAGACAAATGTGTCAAATAAATGTGTCAAATTTAATGTTGCCCTAAAATAATTGTCCATTTGGATGTAATTCTGTAATGACTGGTGACCTTTTCTGTAAATGTAAAAAAAAAAAAAAAAAAGTAGTAAACCTGTTTAATTTTTACAGCAATGTTCATTGAGTTTTTTGCCAGAAGATGGCAGTGGAATCAAAACAACTTGTGTTTTTTTTCCCTACACTTTTTAACACATCTCAGCAATGTCCATAAAAATCTTTATTTAGCATATTTTACCAATAACCTTTCAAAAATCGCAGTAAACAATAGACAAGTACAGATTAAACAAGGCAAATTAAAGCTGTTAGTGGTAGTTGGAGAACTTATCTCTCACGTGCTGTGACTCTGGCTGTCCATGCACCATTTGAAACCCTTTTTATGATAAACTGATAAAATCAGAGATAAAGTCCTATGCACAACTGATGTTCAACCACAAAAAAATAACATAAAAACACGTCATCAAGTGCTAATCAAAGGGCACAGCAGTACATTAAAATGCAAGCTAAACAACAGTCTGTTTCCCACGTTTGTTGCTAAATTTACATGTACATTTTTATGAACAATTTAAAAATGAAAGGATTGTATGAATTATAAACAAAAGTCAGTAGAGTTGCGATTTCTGTGCCTTGTCAGGTATTTTAATTGTCCCACAGTGAAAATATCGTATTTTATGAGCACTGCAATATATTTATGATTATGATTAGTAGGAAATATAAACTTTGTAATATTCATCTCGAGGGCTGCTTTAAATTAAAGCACGGGCTGTAAAAAATATTAATTTTCTGTTCCAGTATCTTCGCTGCGTCAGTAACTCCGGGAATTTACAAATAAAAATGAGTAAAAATTAATGTATGCAGGTATAAACAGTCCCCAAATGGTATGCTTTGTCTGGGTGGGTGTTATTTTTCCACATGGCTCTTGTCTGTCCTAGCAGTTTCAGGGAAAAGGCTTGCGTTTTCTGTCAGACTTGCGCGAATCTTCTTCTTCTCCTTGAACCGCCCAGAATGGGAGACTTTGACGTGACGGCCCTTGGTCCCAGATTTATCCACTATTTTTTCCAATCTGGCATCCAAATTGTTGTCTGCAACATCATTGCCCAGGTCTTTATTTGCATTGTTGGTGCTTATGTCGGGCGGTATTTCATATAGGACCTTCGCCTCTGACTTCTTTTTTCTTAGGAAGGTGAGTTTCCACCATGCAGGGTCGGCCATGACAGGTGCGAAAGGGAGATAACCTATAACATAAATGCAGATTTGTTAGGTATAGCTAGAGGTAAAGGATATTATGATTATGATGATATCATATATGCACTGATATGAACATTTTATATATATGAAGACTTCAGATGCAAAAGCCTCTAAGTGCCATCTGAAATTTTCTTCTAAAATGAGCATTTTTTTCAAGCTCGTATGTTTAAGATCAGTAATTTCACTTTAATGACAATTAATAGGTCATTTTCATTGCCATTAAAGTGAAATAACTGAACATTTAAAATGTGTATTTTTGTTTTTACAAAGTAAGCATTCTTGCTGTTTTTTTTTTTCTCTCACACATTATGAAGTCTTTGTAGTATAAATATTGCTACATTTTAGAGGGTTCCTTGGAAGGGAATGAACATATAAGGTAGCTAGAGGTAAGAGATGTTGAGGAATGTGATGGAATATGAACTGTGAGTCTGCAAGCGGCTTAATTCTCCAGTGCATAGCACAACACTCTCATTTATCACCCAAACTCGCAGTTTTTGCCCGATGATGTGTTTTTATGGATGCAAAAACAGCATCAGAACTTTAGCATAAAGGCTTATTTGCATACTTAAGCACATTGTAAGCAGCAACATTTTCTTTGTGAGGTCAAATGTGTGTCTGTCTTCTCATCCAGTGATTAGATTAGAATAACACGAGGACACCTGACTCCGCTGCTCAGCTGTTTAATTAATGAAGAGCACCACTGGATCCCCTGTCACTCCCATGAGATCTGAGATGCACCAAAATAACATTGCAAGAACCAAGACACATGAGCATCAACTTAATTGTCATTTTCGTGTTTTATCCCACTCTGATAGAGTATAATTTATGTAATATTGGACAGTGCATAGCTTGTATACATCACACAAACCATGTACAATGATTTACCCATATAGCAACCAGTGTAAACACAGGAGACTCGCACACCTGCGTACAGGTAACAGTAATTCGAATGACTGGTATGGGTGTGACATCTGGTCCCTTAGCAACATTGTCATAGTCATCATTAAATAATGTATTAAAGAATGTGCCATGGTTTGCAGCAGGTTTTATAGCAATGGTGTGAGATAAGATTTCAAGTATCAGAAGGCTAGTAAACACACCCTTCACTTGGCAGTTGCCACCTCATATACTTCAAAGTTTCTGGTAGTATTACTCATCGAGGGTTCACGCAAGAAAACAAGACAGCGTCTCCATGTGAATACTTTTTGAATTCCATTAAAATGTGACAAAGCTCCTTTCTCACATCAGGGTGGAGTTCGCTAAACATCAGATGTATAAATAGACATATATATATATATATATATATATATATATATATATATATATATATATATATATATAGAGAGAGAGAGAGAGAGAGAGAGAGAGAGAGAGAGAGAGAGAGAGAGAGAGAGAGAGAGAGAGAGAGAGAGAGATATATATATAGATATAGATGATATAGATATGTTCATATCAGTGCATCCCTAGTAGATTATATATACATATATAATCTATTCGGGATGCACCAATATTAACATTTTGGCTGATACCGATAACCGATAATTCTTTATATTTGAAAGCCGATATCCGATATATTGGCCGATAAATCTAAATCCAAATTATTATAGAATTTTTGAGAGCCTGATTACAAAAACAAAAGTCTCACCATTAAAATCCATGTCCCAAGCACACAATTATTATGATGTTCTCATTATAATGTTATGTAGCCTATGACAGACTTGCACTGCACATGTCACTATTAACTGTATTTTCTTTTTTTTTAAGTGATTCCAATCACATTTCAAGCAATTAAAACAACCATGGTGAACATGGCATCTGAAGTGTCTCAGCTAAAGTAAATAATCCATTGTTTTTTACAAGTACACATTCTTACTATTTTTTCCACACAGTAAAAATAAGGCTTTATACAGTAAAAGAATCTTGCTGCATTCTATAGAAATGGGGTTTCTTGTGAGGGGATCATAATATTTGGGGGTTATCGGCATGAAAAAGATCGAAAACCCCTGCCATAAAGGGTCAGAGACAACGCCAACAGCCCTAATTTAACACAAAACAGAAAACAATTTCATGTTTTCATGTCTGCCAATGACAAAATAAGGGGGCATTTGAGGGAATAGGAACATTTTATGAGGTATTAGAGTCTCTCCACTGGATTTGTCACTTACACTTACTTTGTCTTCTACAATTACATAATGACAGGATTCAGTCACTTTAAGAAGTTGCTACTATACTCTTTCACCTTAATTGCACTTAGTTTGTTGTGGCCAAGTAGATTGTAGATGTATGTAGAGGAGATCTTGTTGCACTTTGAAACTGACTGTAGGTTTAATCCTGGGAGAGTCAGGTGCTTTCCTCAGCTAAAGGTTCATTTAATGGTTTTATTGTTCATGCGTATTGATCATGTCAAATTATGAGCCAGAGCTTACTCAAAAAGTCCCATGGATGTGCATTTCAGAATTTTACTCAAAGACCGATAAAAAAAAAATCAGACCTGACAGAAATCTTTCAAAAATGCACTATAGAAAATGACAAAAAAATAGTACATACATTTTAAATAACAATAGTTATATTTAATTGTTTGCAGCTAATTCTTAAAAGTCACCTGACCGTCAGCTACTCAGGAGGTATATCCTTAGAGCTAGATAATAAGTTACTTTGTTTTCTTCGTTGTGTGACTGAGCAGCACTAAAGAACCTCAGAGATCACAGAGAGGGCACAATGTGCCTGTCTAAACCTAGGAAATCACTAACCAAGTTCAAAGCCTTCCCGGTGATACAAATGTTTGAAGAGAGGAGAGGTTAACCCAAGGACAGCCAGGCCCTGCCGTATTCAGAGCAGTCATGGAGGGTGTCAAGTCTGCCTGCAAGTCTAGGTCTGGACATCAAATCGCTGCTGTTTGTGTCCCAAATGTTACATCTTTCTCATCTGGGCCCTACAACATGCCTTCCCATATAGCATACAGCCTCTCAAGGGACGCCTTCACTGAATCGTTTGTTCTTAACAGGCTCTTTTAGAAGAATCCATGATCAAAACACATGTTCAAATTATACTAATCTGTGTTTAAAACTACTTCTCTGTTTGATAATTCATTTCATGCATGTTATTTTAAATATCACTGTTTAACCGCACTGAAAAAAAAGGCAAATTAAGAATGCAAACACTAATAAGCTTGTCTATGCAAAAAGAATGAAGAAATACAAGAACAACTGCAGTTCACTAACAATATCAAAACACAAAAAGAGCTTCTGATCAGTCTCACCTGAAAAGTCGTGTTCACTTCTTTCAAAAGTGCTCTTGGTTTAGATAAACAGGTGTCCAGAAGAAGTTAAACCATTGTGGTTTTGACAAGCTGCCCTCGGTGTTCACTCACTACCTTCACTTTGCTGCTCAGGTTCAGTGTGCTGAGAGCTGCTAATACCTTCTCACCTTTTTACTTCCTCTTCTCTTAATTAATCTCCCTCCTTTTAAATGCCTGCTTTGAATGCAGCATCTCATGCTACAGGTGTTCTCTTTCACCTTCCTCTCTCTTGGTCCCTCCCTTCCTCCCTCTCTCTTTGTTTTATCTCCCTCTCCTGTTAAGACAGCAGCGTATACAGCCTCACACACACGCAGTTTCAGTCCAAGTTGAACATTAGGTCCAACCCAATGCAACATGAGTAAATGTTACAGCCATGTGACCGAAAGAGGGAGGGCAATCTGGGTGAACGACCTCATGGGAGCGTGAAGTTGGTTTAACATTTGCATGGTCAACCAAAAAGATAGTCACCTTCCCAAATCAAGACCGACTGCAGATAAACCATTTCAATACAGTAAATAGATGCAGGTTAATTCAGGCCAGTTTTATTCTACATATAGTTTTGTTTTAAAATAAACAATATCTAACCAAAAAGGTAGTCACCTTCCCAAATCAAGACCGACTGAAACAATACCAATACAGTAAATAGATGCAAGCTAATTCAGGCCAGTTGTATTCTACATTAAAATAAACAATAATATCTTTCCTATAACTGTTACAGAGGCCATAGTCCGCCCTCATGTTATATCATGATAGATAGATGATATGTTCAACCTGGTTTATTTGTATTCCATATGCTTTTTAAACTGCCAATGCAAAGGTCAGTGGGTTTTATTCACACATATTTTGTATTCTTGAATGTGGTTTTTACATTAAAAAGTTTTTTTTTTGTAAGGTTTTTTTTTTATAACAACAGAAGGATGCGTGCCACCTGAGCTTATTGCAATTTCACCTCTGATGTTTAATTTCTCAACGCCACCATGCTTGCATTTGCATAATGTGGGGAAATCACAGACGGATACTGGATCCCCAGCTGAGATAGGAGCAGGTTTGAATGTCATTCAAAAAATATGAAAATAATGCATTGCATATGGTTCCCCTTAACTGTTACAGCCATTGTGCTTCACAAGACCATTAAAGAGCTTAACCGGTTAAGGATTAAAATTCTGATTTCTGTTCTTGGCTAGGTGCAGAAATAGTCTTTGTAGTGATTAAAACAGCTCTGCTTGGAGTACAATATAAGTCTGTTTTGAAAGGCCTCTTCTGGGAAAGTTGGTTAAGTAGCCTATAGTGTTGCAGATGTTCGTTGTCCAAGATATAGGCCTATTCTCAGAAACAAAGGTACGAAAGCTGTCACTGGGGAGGTACATTTTCAAAAGGTTTTGTACCAAAAGGCAGGGCTGCCAACACTCACGCATTCACCGTGAGACTCACGCGATTTACACTTTTCACACTCTCTCCGCCACGTCGCCACACATCCATTTTCTTCTCACAGAAATGGGAACCGACAGACTAGACAGAGCAGGTTACTTATGATATATAAAAAAATCTCAGCTCTCAGATTCTGTCAATTTTATTACAAAATTCAAACAATAAATTCCGTTTTGGCGCTTGTAAATGTGACGTGACAGATCCCTAGCGCGGCACGTGAACAGATCATCTCTACTAGCTAATAGTAAATAAACACGAACACTGTTGAAAGATGTACAACTTACTGAAATGTCAATTACATGATATCGCTCAATCAGTGTTTTTCATCCGCGGAAAGGGGTCAATAAAACAGCTGAAATAGTCTTTGGAGTGATTTAAACAGCTCTGCTTAGAGGACAATTTTTGAAAGGCCTCTTCTGGGAAAGTTGGTTAAAGGTAGGGTAGGTCAGAATTGTCTAAAAAAACTTTTATTCAAATTTGTTTAAACTGTCTTTATATACCAATACATAATTAAAATGCAAGTACTCTGAAATAGAGAGTATAAAAAATTGAGTGACTCTAATGTATTTAATCTTCAATAAACACAGCTCATTAATTCCATTCACTCCCACCTAAAAACGGGTGCGCGACTTTGCGCACGTGGGCAGAGCCAGTAATAGCGGCGGTAGTCATGGCGACGGAGAGTGACAGTCGCGCAAGCCAATCACTTGTTTCGTCCCGGTAGGAATTAATGAGCTGTGTTTTTTGAAGATTAAATACACTATAGTCACTCAATTTTTATACTCTCTTTTTCAAAGTACTTACATTTTAATTATGTATTGGTATATAAAGACAGTTTAAGCCAATTTGAAAAAAAGTTCTTTAGACAATTCTTACCTACACAACCTTTAAGTAGCATAGGCCTACATTCTCAGAAAAAAAGGTACAAAAGCTGTCACTGGGGAGGTACCTTTCCAAAAGGTTTTGTAAATGGTGCATGTGGTACCTTAAAGGTACATTAGTACCTAAAGTGTAAATATTATTTGTGTAGTATAGTATTAGTTCGCCCCAGTGACATCTTTTGTACCTTTTTTTTTTCTGAGAGTGTACAAACCTTTAAAAGCAACAGTAAAACAATCCTATCTTTGATTTAAACATTGCATAATAGTGTCTATTACAGCTTTTCTTTCTTTGCTGATTTTAATCTGCTCTGTCAGAAAACAGACGGGTGGAGCCTCTTGTTGGAAACACCTGAGACACCAGTCATATTTACAGCCAAAGTCCCTTTGCCGAACACATTAGATAAGGTGAGCTGTGAACCGGCAAACAGAAAAATCTATATAACCACCTTGTTCAAATAAAACTGAGGAAAGAGCTGGATATTTACCATAAATTTTTGCACACAAAAAGTGTATGCTGAAATAGCCTACATTATGAAGTCTGCAAGCAGAATTGTAGCCTACAATAGAAAATCAGCACGTCTGATGCATATGCTGCAAGAAAAGCTGAAATTAATATTCCATGCTGTAATTATCCATCGCCAGTTCTGTTTATGAGTATAAAAAGAATGTGTTATTTTTTTGTGTTTTGGTTTCAGTTAGGTTTTGTGTGTGTGTGTGTGTGTGTGTGTGTGTGTGTGTGTGTGTGTGTGTGTGTGTGTGTGTGTGTGTGTGTGTGTGTGTGTGTGTGTGTTTTCTTTTCTTTTTCTCAGTTGGGTTTACTGTATTGAAACACAGATGTCAATATAAAGGAACTCGCGCCATCTAGTGGTCTTTTTTTACAGAACAAATAGCCTAGGCTGCATACAGTACATGAACAGGTAACACTTATTCGAATTGTATCTATTCTTATTCGTAAGGACAATGTATAATAAACGCATGGATTTACGCAAATAAATAGTCTAGAAGAAAAGCACAGTATTTAAGGTATCATATCATCATTGCAGCACGCAAGCTGAGAAACAGAATATGCTCTAAATTGTTCAGACAACTTTCCTGTATGATTGTTCATAATATAGAGTTGGCAACTCAAATGGATGTAGGTGCCACTGTGGAGAATGCAGGACAATGCCCTCAGAGGATGAGAATGCTGCAAAGACCTTAAAGGAACACTCCGACTTTTTGGGACTTTAGCTTATTCACAGTATCCCCCAGAGTTAGATAAGTCCATATACATACCTTTTTAATTTCTGTGCGTTCTGTAAGTGTTATTTGACGCACCCACCGCTAGCCTAGCTTAGCACAAAGACTGGATGTAAATGGATAAGGTAGCATACTAATCCCAATAAGTGACAAAATAATGCAAACATTTTCCTATTTACATGTTGTGATCTGTATAGTCACAGCGTGTACAAATAACAAGGCTATATGAGACAGAGACCATTTTTAATCGTATAAATACTGGGAACTATATTCTCACTAGGCGTAGGAGCACAGCTACTTGGGCGGAGTGATTAGCGCAGCACACTAGACGCCCTGTGGTGAGGAGCAGAGAGTTCGCTCAGAGTTGGAGTAATAGAGTCAGCAATTACTAGATAGTAAATTTATAGTTTACAATCATGGGTGTTCGCTGTATCTTGTCTTACAGCTTCCAAAGTTTGTAACTCCTCGTCTGTGTATTCTGGCTCAAAACTATATGGTTCTGGATAAGTAGCTGTGCTCCTACGCCTAGTGAGAATATAGTTGTATTTTAAAATGCAAGATTAAAAATGGTCTCTGTCTCATATAGCCTTGTTATTTGTACACGCTGTGACTATACAGATCACAACATGTAAATAGGAAAATGTTTGCATTATTTTGTCACTTATTGGGATTAGTATGCTACCTTATCCATTTACATCCAGTCTTTGTGCTAAGCTAGGCTAGCGGTGGGTGCGTCAAATAACACTTACAGAATGCACAGAAATGAAAAAGGTATGTATGGACTTATCTAACTCTGGGGGATACTGTGAATAAGCTAAAGTCCCAAAAAGTCGGAGTGTTCCTTTAATGCTGTATGTAAAGATAAACAAATGTATCTCCAACAATGACCATTAAAAGTATAAATACACAACTTGTAGAGTCTAGCACTAAAACACCTTAACACATACTCCAACAGGTTCAGAATAGATGAGAGCCTCCTGAAGAGCCACGTGTAAACTGCTAGATTTAAGACACAAGTTACACTGTTAATGTAACCATATAAGTGATGTTGATCAATTTATTCATAAATCTGTGTATAATTATGGGAAGGTTCAATACGTTACAGCCCATCTTGAGTATCAATGCCCACCGAAAACAATAGAATTTGCTTTAAATAGGCAAAGTATAGCCTAATGATGTTGCCCTAATAATAAACAGCTTGCATTCATATGGTGCTTGTATACAAACAAAGATAACCAGCGCTCTGGAATATAATAATGCATGTATTTTAATAACAGCAAGAGGGTAAGGTAGAAATGTAGCCTAAGTGTTGAAACACTAAGAAATCATCAGCGTTTTTTACACCTCTGGTTAAGTGCATGCATCTTGGTGCTTAGACCTCAACAATCACAATCAATTAACACCACTTTTGCTAAAGCGCTGGGCTACATACATAAGGTGGTGTAAAAAATATCCACAAGTAAAATACCGTAACAGATACACATACTGTCTAACAAAAACAACAGCCTATGAACACAGACCAATAACTGAGGCGTCTGGGTACATCTCTCATCTTCTTGAGCCACTGCCACTGTCATTCAGAAAATGTAGCTCTAGTCGTGGAAATTCACAGAAAAAAAGAAAGAAAGAAATGAAAACTGCTGTCCTGGTCCATTATACAGCCAAAATGTTTTGAGTCAGACTGCAGATTCTCCACAGTATTTGTAACGGTTTTCAGCGATACATTTATAACATTTCTAATGTGTTTAGATTAGAAACAAATCTCTGAATAGCATTTACATGGACTTTAAACTCTAAGCATTAAAAATATGGCAGGCTATTTTTATTAGTCTTATTTTTGTTTCTGGATAAAACATATTAGCGTCGAAGTTGGCAATATATTCAAGATATAAATGATCAAATGTTTTTTTTTTATAATAAAAAAACTAATTTCAGAACAATTCTGCTGTCTGTCGTTTGGTCAAAGGATAAGTCATTTCAGGTTTACCTTCTGAAAAGTGAAATAAATTTGTTTTTTCTTTAATAATAATTAGTTCATATCAAAATTATCATTAAAAAAAACAGTTTATCCCAAACTATTTTAATAATATGACATTTTTTTATTGAAGGATATTTTCTGAAATGGAAATAATTATTTTACAAACATTTTAGAAATGAGTCTGAAGCCTTGTGAATGTGATATATAATAACGTTTAAATTATTAACCATTGAAACAGTGAATTTTGGAACATACATAACTGTAAAAGAAAAACTATGGTAACTTTGCTAATAGCTGTAGTGACTATTATTTTGGCGTTACAAGGAAGTGATTAACGGCTGCTCTATGCGTGTAGTTCATTGGTCTGTCAGCAGACGGTGCTTTTGACATAGTAGTATCGCGTGCGCTGATTGGTCAGCTGTGTATGTACGTGTCAGAGGAAATGTAAACTTGAGCTGCATCTCATCGGTTTGATGTACAAGCATGGAGTCGTTTTAGTTATTCTTTTAGCAAAATAACGACAATAACGGCTGCAATGGAGGTAAAAAAAGAAGAAGAAGAAGAACATTCTATGGTTAAAACTGAATCTCACTGTTTTTTCATGGTCTTGTACTTCTTGTGTAAAGAAAAGTCAACATGCTTGTAGACACTGGCAAGCTGTCAAAATCATTTTAAAGAATATTATTGCGCATCATTGCATAGTTATGTTCCTTTGTTAATATAAAGACTGCATTGTTTACTTGCTTTACACCTGTATTTTTCTTAGTTTTTCCAGTAAGATTATAACACCATAATAATGTGCAAAAAGTTGATGTGATTGTTATTACAATGTGTATAATTTACCTTTGTTATTAAAATCCATTTAGCAGAACATCCAGAATCTCCCTATTGACATCCAAACCACTAAACTCTTGGGTAAGGGATACATGCATTTATGCATATTTACACATTCTTATGCATATGGTTTGTAGTGATATTGCTTGTATAAATGCACATATTGCATAAAGATGTATTTAATATTTTGCCTTTGTCTCCATCATTCAGACTGGTTGGTGGATCGGAGGCACTGCACGCTGAAATGGCAAAGTGCAGTTATGACCATTAGAGAGAAAATAAATGCTGCCATTCAGGATATGCCAGAAAATGAGGAGATCAAACAACTGCTCTCCGGCTCATGTAAAACTTAATAATAATAATAATAATAATAATAATACAATCGTATTTCATGTTGTTTGTATGACTGTTATCTGCATTTTATTTCTTTTTAGGTATGTCCATACTCATTTATTGTTGCTTTTACAGATATTCACTATTTCCATTGCTTACAAATAATTGAAAAATTGAAAGGAACAGAAGCATCCACCAAAAATATTTTTGGCAGATATTCATCACAAAGGATGAAGGTGATGATGCATCTCTTAATATTGTATATAATAATAAAAACAATAATATATGCTGCACAGTGTTATTTTAGTTTTATAATAGTTTTATGAATATTTCGAATTAGCTTTAAGTTTTTAGCTTTAGAATTTAATTTTTTAGTAATTTTTTTTGTGCTTTTGTCATTTTATTCGTTTATGTTTTTTTCAGTTTTTTTCAGTTTTAGTTTTAATTTATTTCCAGTTAATATATATGTATTTATTTATTTAAACATAAACAGGACTGGCAAGAGATAGTGTCCATGTATGAAAAAGACAATGTCTATTTAGGTAAGATATCATCACAATTATTTGAGACAATTTTTTTTTTTAAGTTACACAAACATTGACATTATTGTGTGTGTGTGTGTGTGGTTTTTTTAACCCCAGCTGAAGTGGCCAGTATATTGATTCGTAGTGTAAGCTATGAAGGTCCTGCTCTAAGGAAGCAGGTGTCTAAAGCTCAGCAGCTTCAGCAGGAACTGAGCCGACGAGAACTGGAGTGTCAGAGTGGTGCCGCCGACATGAGGGAACGCTATTACGCTGCCTGTAAACAGTATGGGATAAGGGTGAGTCAACAATTCATTTTATTTTCAGTTATTCTAAATTCAAAAGTATTTACACGTACTATCATATGACATATTTCACAGGGGGAAAATGTGGCAAGGGAGATACAAGCACTGGTTAAAGATCTGCCTGTAGTTTTAGAAGAAACTGGCAAAAAAGCAGCCTGTCTGAAGGAAGCTATAGAGTTTTACTCCGTCTTCACAAACTTTGCCAGTGACTGGTGAGTGTAACTTCCTGTCATTTCTAATATTGCATAAGTAAAGGCCTGTTCACACCAAGGACAATAACTATAACGATATAGTTCTAAAAATCTTTCTAAATACTGTATAAAAGAATAGCAGAGTCCACACCACAAATATAACAATAAGTGCACAGAAAAGAATATCGTTGGAATCACTTTCAGAGTGATTTTTTCCAGCTGATGAACGATAAAAACATTGACAGCCAATCAGAATCCATCCTGCTTTAAAGAGCTCTAGCATTTAAAGTGGCAGACGACATAACCGCAGAATAAACAGAACTTTATCATGCGTTGTTGTGAACGCTAATATACTTATCTTAATATTTATTGTTCTTAAAGGGCACCTATTATGCAAAATTCACTTTTACATGGTGTTTGAACATAAATGTGTGTTGGCAGTGTGTGAGCAAAACCGCCCTAGAATGATAAAAATCCACCCAGTGGTTTTTTTACAATCTCAATAAATCATAAGCACTGTCTCAGAACACCCTGTTCTGAGATTGCTCTCACTGTGACGTAGAATTGCGCTAAGCCCCACCGACGTGATTTGATTGACACTGTGGTTACCCCACCCTCGGTGATCTGTACACCATCGCCATTGTTTCAACGACAGCCGGTAATGTCTCCTAAGAGGTGTAGGTGTTCTGTTGTGGGATGTAAGAATGGACATAGTAGTCTTCACTGACATCAGAGCCACTGAAAACGCAGCGGATGGATTTTATTTATGAAGAAAAGGCGCCACTTAAACTTCCTAAATATGTTTGCGCGAATCATTTTCTGACTGACTGTTTAGTGAACGAGGGTTAAAGTTAATCCTCAAGTGTGGATCGTTGCCTACTGTTCGCGATCCAACGTCACCTCCAGAAGAAGTAAATGTATTTTATGATTTTTGAGCAAATAGTCATTTCAATAGATGTCAGCCAGTTCAACAACAAATCTGCGCCTAAAGCTATTTATTGCCGTCGTCATAGGATGTCTCAACAAACAACGTCAGACAGTTTTATGTCACGTATTATTTTTTGCGGCAATTACAAATGTAAATAAATTAATACATGCTCTCTCTCCATAGACAGTATATAAACGTCTATCTCCCTGCAGCATGTTTTCTGGTTCTGTAGCCATCTTCTCACATTTGCCACATAAGCACCTGTACGACAAGTAATGTCAACATGACGCAACAGCACCCCTGGCATACATATAATTTCGTTTGTACTAAAAAAATAAAAAAATAATTCGTTTGTACTTAGCAAACGTTATCACAGTATTTGTGTGTATGTAGTTTCAAAAAATTGCGCGAACGTTATCACAATTTGTGTGTGTGTGTGTGTGTGTGTGTGTTGCACATCCATAATTGCAAAGGGGACGCGATTAAATCTTTGTAAGTACATAAATGTATCAAATAACCATTCCGAGACGTTTAGTCCATTCTCTTTCTTGTTTATTCTGTGCCGGACTCTCTTCATCATCTGGGTCCAGCAGGGCGGGGATATGCAGCTCATTTACATTTAAGGTGGTACACACCAAAACAGCTCTTTTTAAAACAGGCCCCAAAAATGACATATTCAAATGGTTATAATAAATTAACTGTGGGGTATTTTGTGCTAAAACTTCACAAATACATTCTGGGGACACCCAAGATCAATATTACATTTAGTAAAAAGGGGCATAATAGGTGCCCTTTAAAGCTGGTGAACTTTATATACCTGCATTCATGCTTTTGATTGATCTCCAACATAAACCTTATAATGTTGTAATTATTGGGATGTAAGTGTGAGCTTGTAATATTCGACTTCCTTTTTCAGGTCTGAGGTTGTATTGCCCATGCTGAGGTTTGTCCAGAACAAGGGGAACACTACTTTATATGAGTGGAAGACAGGAAATGTGCCCACAGTTGTAGAGAGACCTGTAATAGAGGAAGCCCCACCTGATGTTGTCACAGAGGAGACGGTAAGAGGAGACTAACATGACTCCAGGTTTGGGTTTTAAAGTCGGCATAGTATCTTCTTCCCTTTTGTGACTTGTGATTTTGTCCACTGTGAAATGATTGGATCATTGTATGGTTGTGGTTTGCTTTTGCTGTGATCTCATGTGAGTGACAGGTTGTTGAGAATAGAAGAGATGTTGTTGCAAGAGGGAGGGGAAGTTATTTTTATGAAAGATTACAAAGGCACATTCATTTTTCAGTAAATGATATGCACGGATAAATCATAAATACGGCAATATTCCATAAAAAAAAAAGAATTGCCTATTTAGATTTCATGGTGACTTTAAGTGTTTGTAGGACATCTGTAAATTAAAGCAAACAAGGGATCAATGTTTTAACTAGTATTTATCTGTAATTTTTGCTTTGTGCAGATTGACTGGGGTGACCTTGGCGGCGGTGCTGGTACTGAAGAGGTTAATTTTGGGATCTCTGTTGAGGATGGTGTGGACTGGGGTATTAGTCTTGAGTCTGGCACTGAGGTAAGTACTTAGTACAAATATTAAGATTATAACATTTTCAAACCCCTCATGATATGGAATTAACACATTCTACCAATCAACGTTAGGAAACAGTTGCGGGTGGTATCGACTGGGGAGAAGCTGAATCTGCTCCTGTGGAAATCGAAGTTGTGGATGTGGGCACAGACTGTAAGTGTGTTGGGATTGACTGTAGTGATGGGAAGTTCGGATCATTTTACTGACTCTCTTGTTCGATCTCGTTCATCAAAATGAACAAATCTTTTTTCGAGTTATTTCGTTCATTTAAGGGGCTTTAAATGTTATACTTTTAACAGGCAATTTCCCCGAACACATCCACCTACGCAATCTTGATCATATTCTGAATTAAGAAATCATTATAATGCAGTCATAAATAATTTACAGGGAACATAAATAATTACTTTACCCTTCATTTGTCACGTGACAGACGCAATGAACGACTGATCACTACTCGACTGAAATTAACTATTGATGTGTGTACATGAACATTGAGAATTTATGTTATACATTTTGGGGTCAGTAGGTTTTCTAAAAAAAGATTTTAATAATTTTAATTAGCAAAGATGTGGCTGTAAAGACATTTAGAATATTACAATTTCTTTTTAAAAATAAATATTGTTCTTTTGAACTTTCTATTAATCTAAGAATTGTAAAAAAAAATATATATATATTTTGCTGTACAACTGTTTTCAACATTGATAATAATAATGTTTTTTGAGAGCCAAATCAGCATATATGTTAGAATGATTTCCGAAGGATCATGTGACACTGAAGACTGGAGCAGTGCTGAAAATTGAGATTTGCCATCTCAGGAATGAATGACATTTTAAAATACGTTGAAATAGAAAAGTTGTTTTTGCTTACTGTATTTTTTTAACAAATAATTGCTTCCTTGGCAAACATGATACTTTTTTCAAAAACATTTGTATTTATTTAACTTATTTTTCATCCCAAAATGTTTGAATGGTAGTGTATGTTTAAATTAGAATAAATGAGTTTCAGTGCTTTATAAAAATAAAAAAAATCTCAAAGAGCTAATTATTTTAACGTAAAATCTAGAATTGGTTCTAAGCAGGCACATTAAAACATATTTATCCATTCTGTAAAAATCAATTGTGCAGAAGACAACACTCCAAGGACTGCAAATTTGATCTGAGCCTGGTTGTAGGTCTCAGTACTTTTACTTTTGCAGGTCACTTATTTTTAATTGTTTTTGTCTAGGTTTGTTTTATAATGTTGTACTTATGATATTAAAGGAGAACTCCGGTCAATTTTAACATTGAGCTAATTTTTTAGTAAATTTGGAGTGCTGTCAATACAGAGAACAACGACAAAAATCGGTGTTGCCTACACCGTGTTATCCTCTTTTTAAAATTTGCACCCTTTTGACTTCAATGGGGCAAGTTTTAAACCTGCTTTTAGCCTCTTAAAATCCTTCATGTGTCATTACAAGTGCACTGCCAATGTGAGTGATTCCTTCAGAGTGAACACGGTGAATCTGACTGCAGTAGATGTGAAAGATATGAATAAAAGTGATAATAATTCAGCCAGCGCACATACCTGTATTTATTTCCTGTTTTCGGTCGAAGTCCACAGTAGTCGATTGTCGAGTTCACACGCGTGATCAAAGGTAACTAACTAACTGCGCGAACTCGAAAACCGACTACTGTGGACTTCGACCGAAAACAGAAAATAAATACAGGTATGAGCGCTGGCTGAATTATTATCACTTTTATTCATATCTTTCACATCTACTGCAGTCAGATTCACCCGCGTTCACTCTGAAGGAATCACTCACATTAGCTGGGCACTTGTAATGACACATCAAGGATGTTAAGAGGCTAAAAGCAGGTTTATGTATTTTGCCCCATTGAAGTCAACAGGGTGCAAATTTTAAAAAGAGGATAACACGGTGTAGGCAACACCGATTTTTGTCGTTGTTCTCTGTACTGACAGCACTCCAAATTTACAAAAAAATGTGCTCAAGTTTAAAATTGACCAGAGTTCTCCTTTAAGTTTAAATTAAATATGTATCTGCCATGTAATAGCCGGTGATGCTGAAATTGCAAAAATCTCAAATACTACTACTTTTACAGGTCCTGATGGTGTTGCCAGAGGTGAAGATGCTCTTTCTCTTCTGGAAAACTCAGAGACACGTGTCCAGTTCATAAATGAGCTGATGGAGGTACAGTCAAGTCAAGTCAAGTATATTTGTATAGCGCTTTTCACAATACAGATTGTATCAAAGTAGCTTCACAGTATTAAATTAAAATAATACAACAAGGTTTGTTTCTAGTGGAATTTATTGATTGATAAAATTAAATTAAATATCCCCAAAATATCCCCAACTGAGCAAGCCAAAGGCAACAGTGGCAAGGAACCGAAAAACTCCATCAAGTGACCTAATGGTGTCCTAAAACTCCATCAGGTGACCTAATGGAGAAAAAAAAAACTTGGGAGAACCCAGGCTCAGTCAGGGGCCAGTTCTCTTTTGGCAATTATGAACTAGAGGCCGGATTGTAGTTTGAACTGTAAGATTAAAAATATTATATGAATGAAAGGTACAGCTGCTCATTCTTACAAGTATTAGACAGAATGTTTCATTTTAACCAAACTTTTTTTTGTTCTTTTTTTCTATGGGTTAGTTGGAAATGTTCCTGTGTCAGCGGCTCAGTGAGATGCACGAAGGAGGTGACTTAGTGGCCATGAGTCAGTTCCAGCTCGCTCCCTCATTAATCCAGGTCCAGACTCCTGAGCGTGTGCAGGCCATGCTGGCAGAGGTGCGTGACCTGCAGAATGGGCTCACCTCAGTACGAATGCAGCATCTCTTCATGATCCAAGCGTCGCCACGGTAATTATACCCTTTCAAACCTTTCTCATGCAGAAATGCACTTCATATCTTTCATCTCTCAGCCAATATTACCACTTCCCTTTAAAAAAATACTTAATGTTGTTCAAGAACACGATGAAGCTGAAATCTTGCAGTCAGATAATGATAAATCTGGTGTTGTGTGTGTTCATGTCAGCTACGTGGAGCGTGTTTCCGAGTTACTGCGGCAGAAACTCAAACAGGCTGATATCTTGGTGTTGAAGCGTGGCACGCTGGCTGAAAAGCGACAGGAGGCTTTGGAAGAACAGGCCAAGCTGGAGCCGCGCATTGATCTGCTGGCTGCGCGCACCAAGGAGCTCCAGAAACTGGTACAGTAACTTGTTATAATGATTTGTTTGTTAAGGTTTATTTATAATGCATTTGATGTATTACACAATGATTTTGCTACTTCCTCTTTTACTTTTACTTTATGTTTTTACCTCACATGTTCACACTCCTCCCTACTTTGTAAAAATGAGCCGATGCTTGACAAGTGTGTTGAATGTAAAGAGAAATGAGGTTAATAGAGCACAAAAGCTTCATGGTGCACATAAAATTTACTGAAAATGAATTCCTGAACTGTCTGAGAATACATAGAAAGCTTCCTCTTTGTCTGTCTCTCACACACAGATTGAAGCTGACATCTCAAAAAGATACAACAACCGTCCTGTCAACCTCATGGGAGTTCATGTGTGACCAAGAAGAGTATTTACATGCTGCACAGATGTATCATTTCATAAATAAAATGTCTCTCATTTAAATAAGGTGGGTAATTGTTTTGTGGCGGTTCCTTTTTATGGTTGAATAAAATTGTTGCAATCACAGCACCTTGAATATTCGAAGGCGGCTGTAAATAACTTGCGCTTGCACAGCTGGCCTCATTTGTTTGAAGTGCTGATTTCAGTAAATTAACTGTCTTAAGAAGCCAACATTTAAATATACAATTGCGAATCCTATTTTTTTGTAAAGAACAAGCACACGGCGCCTTCCGTGAATAGGGTACAGAATGGCATCAAATCTGTTAGTGTTTAAACAAAAATGTTTGTAAATGTACAATACAGTAATAAACATTTATTATGAAATATTAAATTGCTGAACTATTTTTTAAAAACAGGACAGGAATGCCAATTTACCGGTCACTTAAGCAAGGGTTACTTAAGTTTAAGTTAAGTTACTCACGTAAGAAAAAGAATGAATAGGCTATATTTGGGTCTTTTTCGAAACTTCCCCTAATGGGATTCTTCGGGACTTTTTTTCCCTTACTCAGGACATATTGGGGATACAAAATGCTTCTGTTGCAATTTGTTCAACCTTTTTTCATAAAATGACTGGACTACTATGCTTTGAGGTGGAATAGGCCAAAATCATTATTTTCTATTCATACTGTATGTTCAGCATATGTTCTATTCATGACATAAATTCTGGGAGAAACATTTTCCTCAAAAATATTAAGCAGCACAACTGTTTTCAGCATAAAAAGTCTGGAGCACCAAACCGCCATATTAGAATGATTTCTGAAGGATCATGTGAGTAATGGATGCTGGAATAAATCACATCAGCTTTGGTAAGCATAATAGACTTCTTTCAAAAACATTAAAAAAAATCTTACTGACCCCAAGCTTTTGAAAAGTAGTGTTCATAACCAAAAATGTTTTGAAAGAATTCCAGTTGCAAGTATTCTAACAGATATGAAATATTACAGCGTATGATTGTTATAGGAATTGCACCTCAAACTAAGTTGGTCACCCTTGATGCTTTATTACCATGTTGTCTCTGTTTTGTCCTGGGGCAGCTGGTTAAATCACATGGCAAAAACACATTATGCTCACAAGATTGATGATCTAATGGACATAATCTTTGCACACCCCTGCATCTAATGCAAGGAACAGTGAAGCATTACAGATCAATTTCAGACAAGTTTTAAAACACATTGGTATTGTAGACTTGGTGTCATTGATCATGGCGACATTCAACCAAGATAATATCCGTGGCTCATTCTCCCTTCAATGATTTGCAAAATGCACATGCAATCCATTCTTTTGTCTGTCTGCGCCTATCTCCTCCACTGTCTATGATGAAGCTATGATAAGTAGAGGGTGGCGCTCGGCCCGATCATTGCCTGTGCCATCAATCAGGCCAGACAGAACGCTGTTTACTGACACAGAAGCTTCAAAGAGCAGCCATTACAAAACACTTCGTTTTCCGCCCAGTCGACAAGAGCGGAATAACAAGACAAAGGTCCGTGCATTTTGCAAATATCCCACTAAAACATCATACTGATGATGAAATTAAGACTAAAATTGTCACTGGGTGACAGACCTAATCTCTTTTTTGGGGGGGTGGGGGGCCTAAAAGCTTTTTGCCTTTCATTTGTTTGTCAAAAAGCCCCCTCATCCCTGCAGCGGGCAGATGCTCTGAGGCGATGGCCAGGGTGAGACCCAGACTGCTGTGGCCCAGAAGACTGAGGTTGCCAAGACAACTGGCCCAGCACCCCTGCTGTTGTCACTCTGCCTGTGTCGCTCAGTCATTGATTCTCTCCATCTCACCAGCTCTCCACATGCAGCTTGTATTGTTCTCAATGGCCCTCATTGAGAAGGCATTGTACACGACAATACACCTACCAACTCTCCCACGTCCATTTCATAATGTCACACATTACTCACCAAAAACCATATTGAGCAAAACATCTTTAAATAAATAAAAGCTTATACGAATAAGCATACCTCACCCATTTGTGTTTTTGCTATTTAATAACAAAAAACTACATACATAAAGCGGCTGTCGTATAGACAATACAACATCATCAAATAAAAAATACAACGTAAATAATGGTCACACCCTATGACCCTGGAACATCCTGAAATCCTACATCTGTTAAATACAAAGTATTAAAAAAAACAGACGTTCACAGAGACACATCATTAATATCTAAACATCTCGATATCTAAGAGTCAACTGTGCTTGTAGCAGCCAGAGGCCTTTGTGAATGCAACATTTGGATTTATCTGGAATCGCTGATTTGCACTTTCACATCAGTAACGGCACAACCTTCGGCAGCCGAACGACTGCCACAAAAGATCATTGTGACTTTATTTGAAGACTATTGTCAATGCACATCAATTTCACTAGAGTCCAGGACTTTTAATCGTAAGTAACACAGAATAAGGCTAATTTAATGGAGAACACACCACTGATGATAACCGTATGTTTTAATTCTGGTCGATCATATCTAAGTGGGACATGGGGCTAAGTAGATTGAGACCTCTCGACTCATATTGGCTTGAGAGCGAAGGTTTCTTCCTCAAACTCTTGGCTTCGTTTTGCAGTTTCTGTCGGATGTAGCCCTTGATCTCTGCGTCGGTCTTAACAGGAAAGAAATACCGAACTGTTCCTGTATGGGAAATGTTTCAGGAAATTAGGTATAATACATTTGTGCAAGTGTAAATTTTAACACTCATCAAAATGACTGAAAAGCATCTCACTCAGGACTTCCTGGACCTCTTCGGTGGGCAGAGCAGGCTTGGGTTTGCCCTTTTTGTTGAACACAACTCCAGATATGGAGTGAGAAGCCAGGCATTCTCTCTCATAGAGTCCACGGAGCAGGTCGTTGGTCAGTTTTTGGGCAGTGGTGCCTGTGTTACACCTCTCCAAAAGGTCAGGAGTGATAAACTGAGAGGAAAAAAACCCAACTATATTTTCTGTTTAAAAACTGCTGCTATCCATGTCAACAATAAAATAAATGTTATATGTGTGTGTCACACGACTGACGCGGAGACCTGGAGGGCATCCGTATGCAGTAAACTTCAGCACAAGACTGTAACATTTTTTTTTTAAATCTTTCTCAAGCCAGAATATTTTGAAGAAAAACAGACACATTTTGGGCACTTTTGATCCATATACAGCACTTGCTGCAGTAAAACAGCGCAGACGTTCTAAAACACTTAATGGGAAAAACACTTAAAGTGGCTTGATGTATTAAAACAGTGATATTAAAAGAAAGATCAAATCAAATTCAGTATGCACCTTATTGATGATGCATGATACCATATACAGGCAAGCAGATGAGCCCAGAATTTTAATGCAAATGTGCAAAATGGTTAAGCGGTTTTTCCGTATAATGGTTTTCTATGAAAAAAGCTAAACAAGAAACTGTTGCATTTATATTCTGGGTTTGCCTGTGCATAGTATGCATCATCATTGCATTTGGTCTTTTAATCTAAAAGCATTAGGTCCATCAATGCATTTGGTCTATTAAATTTGGTCTTTTAATATCACTGTCTTACTACATTAGTACTTAACACAAACCTGGTAAAAAAAATAACTGGCAGTCAATGGAGGAAAGCATTGTTTTGCCCTCCAGGTAGGCATTCCTATAAAGGTGTGACGTCATCTCATACACACATAACTCAATCGGTTGTTTAGGGATAATGTTTATTTGTTGCACAGCACAATCTGACTAACTCATATAGCCTACCTCTGTGAAGAGTCCATCCTTCAGAGCATTCTGAGTGGTCTCATGAGGTTTCTGTGGTCCTTGGCCCAGATTCAGCCATTGTCCATTCACAACAGCTGGAGGAGAGCGCACATCTGGTATCACAGCATCCGCCTCGGCAGGTGATTGTGCCGTGCCTCGAGAAACCGGGGTCCCGAGAGAGGGCCTGTTGTTCCCGTTTGACCACACTTGGGTCTTCTCGATCAGCGTTTCCAGGTTTCTAGCTAGTTTTCCACATGCTGTAGTGCGCAAATTGAATGTTAAGATTTGATTCATTCAATTCAATACATCAAAATACCTAGCAAAAACAAACATTATTGACCTGTAAGGCACCTAAGTTGTTCCTTCATGTCCTCCATTTCCCTCTGCATGCACAAGACCATGGCAATGAGCTCCTTCTTCGAGTAGGACTGTAAATAATGAGCCTCCTGCCACCATAAAAGTACACAAGCTCAGGTCTAGAAGTAAATGTCTTGCAAGCAAACAAGCAAGTCAACAAGCAAATGTCTTGAATACTGAACACAAGTGACTCTCATCCTACCTCAGACTCAGAAGCAGGAGGACTGTCCGTGTAGAGGTCTGCGGAAGAACAATCCAGCTCATTAACCTGTCATGACAAGAAAGAGTCCTAATATTTTCTATTTACCCAGTCAGTTGTCATTGATAATTACACAACAGTTCATTTCAGTCCTCAAAACTGATTGCATTTGACAAGGAACAGGTTTTGAAAGTCAAAGCGTGGATGTTTCCTCTCATTTCATGACCATTTAGACTGAAGCTAGTCACAGCTGACTAGCTGAAAAGCACCCAAAACCCCACTGAAACCAACTATGGGAGACTAAAAGACCAGCAAAACAACTTGAGCCGATTTAAGACTTTGTCAGCAAAGTTAGCCATTATTGTATAAAAACATAAAACATAAAAAATTAAAGCTTCTGAATGTCCTTAAAATATTTAAATGAGAACACATATTGTGGCTTCCCAACAGTCACAATGCTGGTATTTTCCATAATTAGTACCAACGAAATAATTTGAAAAGAAGATGGTTTCAAACTTTGTAAAGTTTCACATTTCAAAACTTTTAACTGGCTGGCGAGTTTTTACTTGGAAAGGGAGCACTGGGCTTTAGTTGTGCATAGCGTCTGGTGAGCTTTCGATCAAATGGTGTATTGTACCATGCTTTACCCCATTGTTCTTCATTAGCGGACAGGCATGGCCGCCTGCCCTGCCTCACACCACTCCTGCAGGATAGGAAAGCGTTCAATCTATCGCTTTACGGTGCGAAAAGTGCAGCAGTAAACCAACAACAGTCAATTATGGGTTAGATTGCGTAAAATGCTTATAACAGCCGACGTGGAACAACTGAGAGAATCATAAGCGAAATATTTCGCTGTCCGCCTCCTCCGTCGAAATGCATCAAAAACAACGATTAAACACAAATAATGACGAAAAAGCCCAAACCTTCATGTCTAACTTCTGAAGCCCGGCGTCGGATGAGCTATTTTCTTCTGCTTTTTCTTTGGAGGGATACATTTTTCTTCGTTTCTGTGAACCGTTCTGTTGGACAGTCGGGTTGACATAATACGAATTATTCTTTTGGGATCAAACATATGCCATTAACAGTTGCAAACAAATAATGAGACATTAAACACTTAAAACACGTTCCCGTCGATCATCTTACACTGAAGCAGTCCGGTTTTTGTTCCTCTTCCTCATCCTCTTCATTTTCGTAATCAAGAATTCGCTGCGCTTTTGTTTTCCTTCTCATTTCTCTCCCATTATTTTATTTGCGAGCGAGAAAAAGAGGCTCCACTCTGCCTAATGCAGTTACGCTGTATCAGACTAAAACAACACTATCGCTCTTCCTGAGCTGCAGATCTACTACAGATGCCGACAACTATGTTCCTAGCGATTGTTCTACTTCAGCTCAAATACTTGTGTCAATCCATGGAAGGACAGCACTTTCCCGAGAAATGACAGGGAACACATTTGAGGCTAACGCACCGTAGCGTAACGTGGCACGAGCTCGAGTCCCGTCTAAATTCAATCTCCTCACAACAACAGGAAATCCTTTGCATTTTTTTTTTTTTTACCATGGTAACCTTAGTTTCTGCCAAAATACCATAGTGACTGCAGTAAAATTGTAATAAATCAATATAGATTCTCTTTCAAACAGTTCAAGAAGCTTTTAGAATATTTTTTTTTATTGATGACACTGGTGCCAAATTCTAAATTGTAGTAACAGTAAATGCAGTAATTAGCTTATGTTATGTCTGCGGAAACTATGGCAACCATAGTAAATATTTATAAGGGGTGCTCTAACGCATGTTTCCCCTCGATACGTAAAATATTGTATACGCGCTTATAAACAAAAGGAAAGGTATCTCCACCACCGACGATCTTTTACACGTTTACAGAGTAATTAGCTTGACAATTGAGAAAGTTAGATTCGTCGTGCAGTTTAAGAGGGGTTTCCCGAGGCGTCAACAAAATAATTAGTTTTCCCACATCCTGTAACCTTGAAATTCCTTTACAAAAGCCTTTATGCTGTATTTTAAAGTATTAATGCTTTAGTTTAGAGTATCCCATGTTCAATTAGAGCTTTCTGTATTTTGTAATTATTGCAACCTTCATTCACATGTCTTAAAATGAGTTTTCAAAGTCTCAGAGAGTCTTAAACCTGAAATAAATGCGCATAGATTAATTTGATAAGGTGATGGAAGAAACAGTAACACTATTTAGATCAATGCAGTCTCACAGATTAACTTCCAAGTATCAATAGTGTTTCCTAGAACAAAGACATTCTTTGAAATATTGACTGTCTGATCCAGTGGTGTCCAAATGAGAGCTTGTCTTACAGTCTCCAAATGACATTTCCATTTCCAAGATATTTTTCTTTAGTAATCAATTGTAATGCTTTCCGCTTTTTCTTCTGCAACTCCTGACTAGTTCTGTTTTTGTTATAAGGCAATCAACTACTTCAAAATGTAAGCATTCAGTGTCCCATTTCAAGAAACCACAGTGTAAAGTGAAAAGCTTTTAAGAAAAACAAGATTTTTTTTATCTCAGAGAGAGAGAGAGAGAGAAAGAGAGAGAGAGATGCCATTCAATTATCTTTCCCACTAGCTTTCAAGGCTGACTGACGCAACTTGACACATAGTAGCATTTTCTATTTAGATATCTATTGAAGAACAAAATAGCTGTATTTTAAAATTCTTCAAGCAAAAAAGAGAATGTTACGATATGGAGGAAGTTATTCGGTCTGACCTATGGCCTGTCAAACAAATTCAGGCCTGTCAAGCACGTTCAATGAGCGCCATCCAGTGGCTAAAAGTAAATACATTTTTTATAGTAAATTATTTTGAGTCAAGTTGTGTGTTTTCATTTAATACAGTTTATTGATTACAATGTAATTTTTTGTATAAGTTACTTTTTATATGGTTTCTGATTTGTGTGCTTCATAATAGTTTTAATGTTGAAATGCCTATAATAGGAAATTTATATAATGGCATTATAATAATTATTATTGTGGCATTCACATTTGCAGTGTTTTAGTGATTGTCAATCTTTTTGTGGTTTTGGGTAGGGTACCACTTTAGAATATTGAAAATATTACAAAAAAAGCTGATCAAAAATTGGAAGAAAAACAAAGGCAGCGTAAATAATATAAGTTAAATCACCGGCAACAAATTTTAAATTATGTAACATAATTAAAAAAATATATATTTTTATTTATTATAGGTTTGTATACAACTGGGAATTTTGATAAATGGTCTCATCCCGTATGTGCACTAGAATATTCTACGCGTGCGCAGTGGCAGCATGTTTCAGCGCCTCAGTTTCAGCCAAGTTGTCGGCAAGAGGAAATTCTGCAAGTCATGGTGGGCCATTCAAAGCGAGAGGGGAGTGACAACCATAGAGATATCTGAGGGAATAAGTTCGTAGTTAGTTAGAAGTGTTTAATGACAGTGGGCTGTGTATGCACGTGGAGACATTTTGAGTCATTTGTCAGTAAACTCTTCTTGAGTAAGTATGAAAAAGGACTATTTTGATGCTATGCTAGCGGGCTAAGTTAGCTATAGCTTTCGAAATTGCGAATGTGGGAGTGTGTGTCAGTGTGGCTGCTGCAAATGCACAAGACAGCTTTGCTTGAAGCGAAGGAACTATTTTTAGCGGTTAAGTTTAACCATTAGACAGAACTGGGTATTTAATAAAAGTTGTTATTAGTAATTCTATGTCCCTGTAGAACCCCGCCAAGGCCCGCCTCCTTATTGGCTGTTGCTTGGAGAGAAAATGAGTGACAGGCATCTTAGCCAATCAGAGGCTGTTGCGCCACTTGTTGCTAACGGGCTGCTGGGCTCTGATAGCGGAAGTGTAAGAGGTCAATACTTCACAGTGCTTGGACAACTACAGTATTTTTAGATGAGGATTTAGAATGGTTAGATGAAAGTAGGCAGTGAATAACATTTGGCCGAAGCTCAGATTGGTGACGATCATGCGCGATCTCTTTACGTAGTTGTTATTTGAGGGTTACAGGGATGGATGGATTGCTGTAAATGTGGGTGTGATTTTGAGGTGGGTGTATTTGGTGGGAGGTCATTAAGGCATTTATGTTTTATAGTAAGTTTCATTGCAAGGCAGTTAACTGTCACTGTCAAAATTGTATTTAGGTTGTGTTTCTAGCAGTTCGTTGTGATATTTGATGAGCTTTTGTCAATCCTGATGTGTTAACATTAGAGTAAAAGTTGATTTGGATATCATGCTAGGATATGATGCAAGCATTTCATTGTGATCTTAAATGTTCTTTTAACTTTGATTAAGCTGTAAATACAATATTGAAAAGCATAATTTGCTAATATTTTTTTATTATTTTGGTTAATTGTTCCTTCTCTTTCTATGCAGGCTGGTCAAACTTCCGAAGGTGTATGCTTATAGATATATAAGCTGGATATCATTTGGGCAAAAAAGCGTTCATCGAGGACCAAAAAAAGAGGATTTTCTATCATATACAAGGCTGACCATAACCTAATTTGTTTGTGTGTAATTTTTTGTTTTTGCTTTTTAGTTTCTTTTTGAGTTTTTTCTTTTTTGTTCCTTTGGAAAGAAATGCTTTACTTGAAAAAGTACTTCACAGAGGGTCTTATTCAGTTCACTATCCTCCTGAGTCTAATTGGGGTACGGGTGGACTTGGACTCTTATTTTAACAATCAGCTCCCCCCACTCCGTGAGATCATCCTGGGTCCCAGCTCGGCCTACACCCAGACGCAGTTCCACAATCTCCGTAACACCCTGGACGGCTATGGCATCCATCCTAAAAGTGTGGACCTGGACCATTTTTTTGCTACTCGTCGGCTGCTGAACCAGGTGCGCTCCCTGGACCATCTGCGTGTGCCCAGCACCGAGCTGAGTGCCTGGCTGGTGCATCGTGATCCTGAGACTGTGGTTTCGGCAACCAGTCAGTCAGGCCCCAGCATTGCCCTGGACAATGGGGGCAGCCTGGAGGACGTGAACAACTCCGAAGCCTCGGCCATGAGAGGGGCTGGCAGTGCTTCTGAGACCACTTACAGCCTCAGCGGAGAGGACAGCCTGGGAGCCGTGGCCCCTGAGGACAGTCAGGAGCAAGGGGAGAGAGAGAGCAGTGACGACCTCTCTAAAGAGGTACAGTAGCTGTGTTTTTAGCTTAGCAGACTGTAATTAGATTGACGTCAGTTTGTATTTGATTTCCTCAAAAAGAGAGCAGTGTTATGCTTTTATCTCTAGCTATTAGATTAAGTGTATTGTATAGTGGGTGGTATTAAAAGTGTTATATGTGAGCTAGTAGTATTCTTACTCTACATTATGAGCCTTACAATAGTGGCTGGACAGGGTGTGGTCTCATCGATAGAGCTTTCTATCTCTTAAAACTGTTTGTGTATGTTTCTAAGCTATTAGTAATGTTAACACTACTTTTCTAGTGCTTTGACATGTTGAACAAACAGTGCACTGAATTAAAAATAGAGATTAGTAGTAGTGATTTCAGTAGACTCACCCTTTAAATAGAGGTCATCTACTCTTGTGGTTGTCAGGATCTTACAGGATATGTAGCATTTAATTTTTTTGAGAGAGAAGTGGTTCCTTTGTTATATTTTTATGAATATATGCTTGGAACAGTTAGACAAAATTAGAGCTCAGCTGATGTAATTGCATCATGTCCCTCATTAAATGTAATTATTTGATGATGTTCTGTAATCTTAGCCCTTTAATGACCCTCCCCTTTAATAAATATATTTCTAGGACATTGACCTCATAGACATCCTTTGGAGGCAGGATATTGACCTTGGTGCTGGCCGAGAAGTATTTAACTATAGCAATCGGCAGAAGGAGAGTGAGGCTGATAAACCTAATGAAGAGAACGAGGAGGCAGGTGGAAGAGAGGAAAGCTGGAGAAATGGACTTAATCTCCAAGCAGTGCAGAGCCAAGCTCATGTTGATGGAGAGACAGGAGAGAGCATACCTGAAGAGGTATGTGCTGTAATATGCTAGGATTAGGTTTAGGATAGGATAAGGTTTTGGTTATTAATGCTTGTAGATTATTCAAAAAGGCTGGTAGCTCAGTTGTAGATGCAAGTGAATGCTTTTCAACCTTGTAATTACATAGATTTTTCTTGTCGTATTTCCTAGCTTACCAGTCTCGGTGCTCAGACTTCATTATCCCTGCAGGAATGTCTGAGGCTTCTGGAGGCCACCTTTCCATTTGGAGAAGAGCCAGAGGTAGTGAAAATTCATATTAATGTGCATATTAAAACATGACTTCTTGTTGATTGTCATTTTATGTTGTATTCTACCATTTTTAGTTCCAGGCCACAGGATCCACCTCCCAGCTTAGACCCTCAACTGAGGAAACTCCTTCAACGTCACAAGGGATCACCCTACAAAGCCCTCTGCCACAGTCTGATACACCACTAGACCTGGAGCAGCAGTGGCAGGACATAATGTCAATTATGGAACTGCAGGTTTGTACATTTATTACATTCAAGTCGATAGAGGAAATATGAAGTCTTAATTTATGTGTCAGGGACAATGATTATAATGAGTTTCGATGGTAAAGTAAAAAAAAAAATCAATATAATGACTTGTGTGGTGTATCCATTGAGTAAAAAGTAAAAACGTTTTCTTTGTCTTGAATATGTGAAAGCATCTTAATCATTATTTTAAAAATGTCCATGAGGATCTGTAGGGTGCTATTATGATGTGATACTTCTAAGATAAGTCTTACTACATGACTGATTTGGCAGACAAATTAGGTTTTTAAATATTAATAAGCAGTGAAAGTGTAAATATATTTTTTTCCTAAGAATTAATAATAAAATATATTTTTTTACATATTTTTTTCTCATTCTATGATAAGAATTAATAATAAAATATGATGCCAAACCACGTAATAAAATTGTCTTTTCAGGTATTCAATTTTTTAATCAGGCATTTTAGTGTACTCTTTAGTAAATTAACAGATAGTACAACAACAACAATAATAATAGAACCCTATCTAACATTTATTACCTCTTTTTTTAGGACATGGAGGTAAACAATACTGCAGTAAACGTCAGCATGAATAATGACCCCAATAACAACAATGCCAGCACCACAGAATCAGTCACAATAGGAAGTTTTGAACTCCCACGGTCCACTCTCATTAACCAGGATGTTAGTCTCCACCAGGCTTCGCTGCCCAGCTGCAGCCAGGACTTTCCCACACTCTTCAACCCTGAGTTGGATTCCACTGGTGGACAGCGGCCTACCTTAGTCAGGGTCTCTTCCAGCAACTCCTCCAACATCAATTCAACATTTGGAGCTACTAACTTGACCGGACTCTTTCTTCCACCAGCTCTAAATAGTACAACCAACCTAACCACCACTCCGGTACTGCCAGATCCGTTTTCCAGCCTGCTGGAGGAGTCTATGCTGGATGAAATTAGCCTGCTAGACCTTGCGATGGAAGAGGGCTTCAGCCAAGCCCAGGCTTCTCAGCTCGAGGATGAGCTCGATTCAGACTCGGGTCTTTCACTGGACTCCAGCCACAGCCCGGCCTCTCCTAGCAACTCGGAGACATCCTGCTCGTCAGCCGCGTCATCTTCATCCACCTCTGCTACATTCTCAGAGGAAGGAGCTGTGGGCTACAGCACCGATTCGGAGGCAGCTGCAGCAGAAACAGAGGAAGGAGCCGTCGGAGGCTACCAACCGGAGTATAGCAAGCTATGCCGCATGAGCTACCAAGATCCATCTAAGTTCCATGGCATACCGCAGTTGGAAAGTGTCAATCACAACCACACCTACAATCTACCACTGGCATCATCCTACTCTGAGCGCTCTCAGCTCTCGGCATCCTGCAGCAAGAAAGGCAGAGACAAGCAAATGCAGCAGACAAAGCTCCAGCCACCACAAGACTATGCTGACAGGCAGTCGAGCCGTGATGAACGTAGGGCAAGGGCCATGGACATCCCATTCTCCAATGAAAAGATCATCAACCTCCCCGTTGAGGAGTTCAACGAGCTTCTGGCCAAGCACCATCTCAATGAGGACCAGCTCGCTCTCATTCGCGACATCCGCCGTCGCGGAAAGAACAAAATGGCAGCGCAGAACTGCCGCAAACGCAAGCTAGACACCATCCTTAACCTCGAGCAGGGTGTGCAAGACCTGCAACGCGAAAAGGCTCAGCTGCTGAAGGAGAAGATGGAGTACGATAAGTGCATCAGACAGACGAAGCAGAAGGTTCAGAGCCTATCTCGGGAACTGTTTGCACAGCTGCGGGACGAGGAAGGCAGGCCCTACTCAGCCAGCGAGTACTGTCTGCAGTACGGCCCAGACGGCGTTCTCCTTATGCCTCGTAACATGACCACAGAACAAAGCAACAAGCCTGACAAGAAGCAGAAGGACAAAAAGAAGTGAGGAGCTCGAACTGCTGCCCTTTTATTTTTCGCAAAGGCACTACCATACAAAGTATTTCGGAAGGCAAAGGAAGCCTTTTTCTTTGAAACTATTGTAGGGAGGTGAAGAAAATTGCATCATTGATTACTCTTCCTGCATTGGGTTTTCTTTGTTCCTTTTCGGTTCAGAAGTTTTCTCTTGAAAGCGGCATTGAAGCAGACATGCTTTTTGTGGTACTGATTTCTCATTGATTTACTGAAAGATATGAGCGAAGGGAGACTTTCAGATGCCAACTGAAGGAACTGTCAAGGAACGTGAGGTCATGGAGGACACCGACAAGATGTTCTTAATTGAAAGAACTATTCGGTAATGCTCCCAAAAATGTAGTCGATGACAAAAATACACCATATTAAGATGATGTTGACTGTAAGGATGCAAAAATTGTTACATTTTCAGCATTAGCCCATGCTGTATTTGTGTGTACCCTGGGATTTCATTGGTCATGGTGGGTGAGGAAGAACCCCTTGATGCTGCGAGATGGTTGAAAAAGAGTCTACTGAATGCTAGAAGTGAAGCCAAAAGAAACTCCAGGTATGCCAATACTAACCAAAGGTTGTGTTGCGCAGTTCTCTTGTCCTCATAATGAATCATACAGGTCGCCCCGTGGATCTAAATTCCCGTTTTCACTTGGAAAAAGAACAAAATAAGTCTGTTTGTCTTGATGGACAACAAAGTCACCTGAAATGTATCTGGAGGGTGAATGCCATTTGCCAAGGAACTTGGACAGCGAAACAAATAGTGCTAAAGAGTGAGTATGAATTTAGCTTTGGCTTAAGGAAAAGCATTGGAGGTACAGATAGAGGATGGATACACACTGCATTACTAATAAATCCGCTTCTGTACCCTTTTCAGCACTGTAAATCAACACTGTAGTTTGCCTATAAGCTTTTCCTCTTCTGCTGGGGAAAGGGTCTCTCAGGCCCTCCTATCAGCTTTTAATGTTACTCTCTCCCATGTGCATAAACTTTTTAATAAGCCATCAGACATGGACATCAGTGCAGTTTGAATCATGTGATTAGGTCTGGTGTGTCTTGGTATACAGGATTGATTGAAGCAAACTGATTCATTTGCTTTTAAAGGTCATCTTTAGCCTTTGTTGCTGGTCAAAATGCTCTGTTGCTATTGCAACTTATGCCAGTGACTTTTTTTCTGTTGTAGTGGAGGAACATAACAAGGTGCTTTTGTTTCAGTTGTACTGTCACCTAAAAAAGGAACAGAATGCGCACCAAAATACACAAACAGTAGCAGGCACAGCACAGGTCATTCTTACGTTTAAACTACAAATTCTAATTAGCTGGGTCAGCATCTTAGCTTTGATGTGATGTGAACCTGAATTTGTTTTTTTTTGTTTTTTATACCAAATACACTACTTCTAGTAAGAGTAATTGAGTGAAGAAGCCATGAATGATCTCCTGGCAACAAAAAAAGAGGTTAAGCTTGTGCCAATAACCAACTGGATCGTGCTTTACTTCAGCCTGAGGACACAGCTGACCTTATACGACACTGACATATCAATGAATGGGTAGGAAAAAAAAACAGCAATGCTGATGTGAATGTCTAATTTACATAATGTTCATCTTCATCCTTTTCTGTCAGTCTGTCGTTTCCATCTACACTGTTCATAAAGCACCATGAGACACGGTCAGTGTCCGTTTTGGCGCGACATGAATAAATATGCAAGAAAAAGTCATTTTATTTTGTCTCAGAAATTGAAAAGAGACAATCTTTATGTTAACGGTTACAAATACTTAGCATAGTTCAGGTAGAGATAATGAAAAAAGATGAGTGATTCGTTCAATTACATCAGTGTGTTCTCAGACCTACCCTTGTTGACCCCAAACTCATTTTGGATGTCTCTCTCTTCGGACACACCCAATTCAGAGTCTTGCACTATCGACTAATGAGCTGGTTGAATTGGGTGTGTTAGATGAGAGAGACATCCAAAATGTGCAGTGGTGGGGGTCCCGAGGACAGGTTTGAGAAGCACTGACTTGAGAATCCCTGTTACAATGTCATAACTACTTGCCATTAAGCACTGTTGTTTTTGTTCGTCTTGTTGGTTTTGTAAATATTTTTGTGTTCTGTATGTCTCGTCCCAATTGCTTGGTTCAGCCAGGCCTTTTTGCACCTTCTTTGAATTTGCCTGTTGAGTATTCCTATATGATTTATGTTGAGATGAGATTTGCTGGCAATCTGGAATTGTTCTTTTATTAATTATAATAAACCTTTGTTTCATTTCCTTGGTTTTCCTATTTGAAAAAGGCAGAGGATTTGTGATTCTAAAAAATAAAATGGTTAGATTTGGTAATACTGCAAAAACTCTCATGATAGCTATATAAATATGAGTCGTTTTGTCTTCTTTGCTGGTGAAGCTCAATTTTACCTTATATAGCTTCTAAGGTCAATTTAAATTTTTGAATTACAATATTTACAGCATTCCATAATTTTGGTTCGTAATTAAAAATAAGTACACCATGGTCTGTCTGAATACTCTATTCTGATAGGCACGGGTAGTTCCTAGAGCCGCAGAAAAACTAGTTCCAAGTCAATTTAATCACTGTTCTATATTAATGCGCTGCTTTCATTGAAGCACACACACACACACACACACACACACACACACACACACACACACACACACACACACACACACACACACACTCTCTCCAGAGATTGGAGATGGCGCTGCACACACAGAAACAAGAGCACAGAAGCTTCTTGTCAATGCTGCCCCGTGACTTTTATTAATAAATTAACTTCGCTACTCAGTCGGTACATAATATTACTCAGTAACATTGCTGTTTTTGAAGTAATTAAACTCACAGCTTCGTTGCTAGTAGAGAGAGCTTCACAGACAGGTAATTCACACGCGCATCTCTCTCTCTCTCTCTCTCTCTCTCTCTCTCTCTCTCTCTCTCTCTCTCTCTCTCTCTCTCTCTCTCTCTCTCTCTCTCTCTCTCTCTCTCTCTCTCTCTCTCTCTCTCTCTCTCTCTCTCTCTCTCTCTCTCTCTCTCTCTCTCTCTTCACAGACTGATGATGCGTTTTAACGTTCATCAGCATCGTAAATCCTGCAATGTTTTTATAATTTATTTTTTGTATGTACACTTATAACAGTTTACTTTGTATTATATTATCTTTGCATCAAATTAAAAAACGAAAACACCTAGTTAACGCTGCTGTGAGGGTGTTTCTAATATAGTCGCTGTGGGAGTGACTGTAAAATTGACATCTTTCTCTCTTCTGACTGCCATTATCAATCTCAATTATTTTATTTTATTTTATTTTTAGAGCAAATGGAAACACAAAGCATTGGCCATTACATGAACAATGAAGAAAATTATGATTTCTATATAAACAAGAAAATGATTGACAATGTAAAAAAAAAAAAAAAAAAACAACCTGTACATACATTCAGACGTAAGATGTAAGAATATTTCTGACTTTAGTTTTATCCTGTTGTGATCAAAATAGGTCTGAATTTTCTGGATTTGGTAATGTCATAAAATTTGGTGCTATTTGTTGAAATTTTGTGAAAGGAACACTCCACCGTTTTTTGAAATAGGGCTTATTCACTTTCTTTCCTACATTTAGATAGGTGGGCAAATGCATTTTTGTCTCAGTGCATGCATTGTTTTAGTTTGACAGGGTCGGCGCTAGCTTAGCTTAGCATAATGAATGGAATCCTTTGTTGCCAGTTGCTGTCCTGAGTAAAAGTGATATAGAAAATAAAAAAAACACAGCTAATTACTTCTTGTGGCCTGCGTACTCACAACAAGTACAAATAGTGATGCAGATTAACACTAGGCGATTTCCTAGGCAGATATTGACTTATATATTAAGGACTATATTAGGGGGAAGCACAGGCGAAGCACTGCTACTTGGGCGTGATATCTCTGCGCCCAAGTAGCAGTGCTTCGCCTGTGCTTCCCCCTAATATAGTCCCAAGTCAATATCTGCATAGGAAATCGCCTAGTGTTAATCTTGCTAGCTGGCAACAAAGGATTCCATTCATTATGCTAAGCTAAGCTAGCGCCGACCCTGTCAAACTAAAACAATGCATGCACTGAGACAAAAATGCATTTGCCCACCTATCTAAATGTAGGAAAGAAGGTGAATAAGCCCTGTTTCAAAAAACGGTGGAGTGTTCCTTGAAGTATCAGATCGAATGTTGTGATAGTGATAACAGTGCAGCAGGAAGTGTTCTTCTTAACCGTCCCTATCTTTCCCCCTCTCTCGAAATGGTAATTCGTTCAAATAAATGTTATAATTCAATCATATACATTTAACGCACTACTTTATCTCTGTGTCTGATTATAATACTAGATCTAACGAGTGGTAGCTGACAAAAACAACCGCCATTTTAACCCTTAGCGCTGCAAACATCATTGACAGCTTTAATTTGTCAATGCTGGCAAATGTCCATGGTATAAACGGGATAATTCACGGCTAGCTTGTGTATTAAATTACTTTAATGCAAGACGTGAAGGCAAAGAACCGCCTGACGCAAATGCCTCCGTGGATTATCACTTAATGCTAATTTGAAATATTATACACTATACCTTTCAAAAAAATTGTGGTCTGTAAGAATTTGTTTTTGAAAGAAGTCACTTGACAATTTATTTAATAAATAAAAAAATACAATATAGTAATATTATGAAATATTAGAAATTAATAAATTATAAAATGTAATGGCAAAGCTGAATTTTCAGCAGCCATTACTTCAGTCTTCAGTGTCACATGATCCTTCACATCATTAATGCTGATTTGGTGCTCAAGAAATTTCAAAGTTGAAAACGGTTGTGCTGTTTTTTTGGAATAAAACAATGAATTGAACATTAAGAAATCGAGAAAATTCTTTACTGTCACTTTTTACCGATGTAATGTATCCTTGCTGAATAAAAGCATTAAGTTCTATTGAAAGAAATATGACTGACCACAAACTTTTAAATGCTAGTGTAAATAAGGCTCATGAGTTAATACAATTCTAATAATTAAATAATAAAAGTGCATAAAGTAAATCATTTAAAAATAAATAAAACACTAACAAAGATTAAATATTTGAATTCTTTACCTGCACATCATGTGACCATTAACTGGCATCAGAGGGCCATGAACATGCAAATGTTTTGGTAAATTATTAAAATATTACCTTCAGTGGGTACTAAAGAAAATAATTTGTCAAATCCCTGTTTTTGTCTAAAATATTATATACAATAAACTAATAAATTGACCTTATTGAGAGTATAAGCATAAATAAGTGTAAGTATGACCAGTTTTGACAGAATTACAACAAAGATTTTTATTTTTGAAAATGGCAATTCAATGGCAAATGCTGATAATATACAATAATAACATGGTTAAACAAAACTAGCATACAATCGTTAAAGCTCAAAACATAAAAACATACTTCAAATGTCTTGAGGAGAAAAGGAGGTTACAGTTCTTCTACTCTGCTGTGTAACAGTAATAAGACAAAAGAGTACCAAAGTAAAAACCAAACTTCCGCTGACTGTACACAGTGATACTGATGTGCAAGGAAATGGTATATTTACAAACACAACTGTCAAGAAAGACTGTTAATATCCAATGGGGCTGACTCACAAATAGCACCTATGGTAAGACCAGACACGTAATAGTTCATGGGCAAATAAACACTGAAGAGTAACAGCTGCTGGCATGACTTTATAAAACCAATCATATCAAAGCCAGTTTCGAATGTTTAACAAGGCTTATATCCTAAACCTTTTTCCATGGGCCCAGATACTGTCATGCATTCAATGACCACCTGCATTGACATGTATAAAATTGACATTTTCTTAATAATCTGTTAAGGCAGTAATATTTTAACATTAGTTATATACACATAAAATTAAGGATCATGGAATAATACATCAGGACGTTTTAGAGACAGCTACAGCATCAAATGAAACCGACCCAGTATGATAGACTAAACGTTGTAATTACATAGGGTAGGGGGCGTTTCTAACATGTAAATATGTGTTGTTGTTTTTTAATCACATGTATGAATATCAGACTGTGATGCTTTTCAATATGTTGTATGAATTTAAATCTGAACATGATTTGAACGTTAGAAAGCATAAAGAGTACATTAAAGGTGCAAAGTCACCTTTCTAGTGTTCTATTCGTTTCATCTACGGCAATGGTGCCAAAACTAAAATACACTGAAACCTATGTAGATTACAGTTTATACTGTTGCTTTTTACAAGTTTGTTTCTGACAATTTTCCTTTGCCATCTTTTAAAAAAAAAAAACAACAAAAAAGCATATCAATGGCCACGACTGATATCGACTGTCCTTACATCAATTTTGATTTCGTTGTCGTCATCTAATTTTTGTCATCCTTCTTCTCTTCCTCTTCAGTGGGGTATGAATGCCAGGTGAGGCGTTCCTCGTAAAAGGAGATGACCACTTGTGGACACTTTACATTCGCCTCCTTGGCTGGTACTAGATCAGCTTCATCAGAGTTTTTCCTGTAGTGTAAAAAAAATACAAAAGACATTGGCAACCAACAGCTCAGCTATATTTCATCCGAGATGGATTTCTAAGTTGAGGAAACTGAGGGCAATTGTAATAATTCAATTTTCCTTCAACTCACAGGCAACTCGTCTATCTTTTGGTATATGAAGTGCATTTGTGCGTAACTATATAGTAATAATATCAAATTTCATACCAGAAGTCAATAACATTACAATTGTCCCCGTTATGGAGGTGACTGCAAAGGTATGAATGCTTTTAGAGCATGCAAAATTTATTTGCAATGAAGTTTGGCAACAAGATTGGATGCCATCGGTTTTTAATAAAATAACAGTTAAAAAAATTTCATCTACTTCACTTTCCACAAAACTCTGCTCTTAGTATTTGAGCAAAGAGGTCAATTTTGTGACTAACATAATTAAAAACGTCGTTTTTTTCTGTATGAATGTGTAGATCACAGTTCACCAAACTTGAACTTTAGTATGCAGAGGAAGATGAAGCTTGCATTTCGCATTCACATGCGTGTGAATGAAAGTGAATGGAGTGGATAGTTCACTCAAAAAGGAAAATTCTGTTATCATTTACACATTCTCATGTCATACCTGTATGACTTATATATTATTATTTTTTTTATTTTTTTTGCCCATACAATGAAAATCAATGGAATTCAATGTTATTTTGGACCCCAATGTTCTGCTTTTGTGTTTCACAGAAGAAAAAAAGTCACAGGTTTGGAATGACATGATGGTGAGTATGTGATGAGGATGTTCATTTTTGGGTGAACTACCCCTTAAACAGTGGTTGGGGGAAACTGTAACACAAATAACCCATATTACCGCAATCCTGAAGCTTAAAAGGATACTCCACTTTTTTTGGAAATAGGCTCATTTTACAACTCCCCCAGAGTTAAACAGTTGAGTTTTACTGTTTTTGAATCCATTCAGCCGATCTCCGGTTCTGGCGGTACCACTTTTAGCATAGCTTAGCATACATCATTGAAGTGGACAAGACCATTAGCATTTCTCTCAAAAAAATGACCAAAGAGTTTCGATATTTTTCCTATTTAAAACTTGACTCTTCTGTAGTTACATCGTGCACTAAGACCGACGGAAAATGTAAAGTTGTGATTTTCTAGGCTGATATGGCTAGGAACTATACTCTCATTTCTGCGTAATAATCAAGAAACTTTACTGCCGTGCCATGATTTCAGCAGGCGTAATGATATGACGCAGCGCCTGAAAATAGGCTACCTTCCGTCAACATAACCAACGTGACAACCTGCTTGCACAGGGAGCGTTGGAAATTACCGAGCTGGGGACTATTTTCAGGCGCTGCGTCATATCATTACGCCTGCTGCAATCATGGTACGGCAGCAGTTTCTTGATTATTACGCAGGAATGAGAGTATAGTTCCTAGCCATATCAGCCTAGAAAATCGCAACTTTACATTTTCCGTCGGTCTTAGTGCACGATGTAACTACAGAAGAGTCAAGTTTTAAATAGGAAAAATATCGAAACTCTTTGGTCATTTTTTTTGAGAGAAATGCTAATGGTCTTGTCCACTTCAATGATGTATGCTAAGCTATGCTAAAAGTGGTACCGCCAGATCCGGAGATCGGCTGAATGGATTCAAAAACGGTAAAACTCAACTGTTTAACTCTGGGGGAGTTGTAAAATGAGCCTATTTCCAAAAAAAGTGGAGTATCCCTTTAAAGCACAGCACTAGCAAAGCTCGGTAAGTTCATGGCTTTGATTCCCGAGGAATGTATAAACTTCTAAAACGTATAACCTCAAATATGCTGTATTCGCTTTTTTTCAGATAAGTGTCCAGAAAAGGTATTTGCCCGTTTATGATTTCCTTGATATTGCATATTTGTCAAAGTGAATATTTCCAGATATTCATACACATTTTTAAAAAATTAAAAACACTATGGCGCCAATGGTTTAATTTGCAAAGAATAATATGCGTTTAAAGCAAGTCTAAATGGTACCTACACAACATAATTATAAATTAAATATTTTTTAATTATTATTAGAGAGTGTGTTACTACTCCAGTCTTCAGTGTAACATGATCCTTCAGAAATCATTCTAATATGCTGATTTGGTGATCAAGAAACATTATTATAATCAATGTTGGAATAGTATAAAGTTTAAAAGAACAGCATTTATTTGAAATAGAAATCTTTTGTAACATTATGAATGTCTTTACTGTCATTTTTGATCAATGTAAAGCATCCTTACTGAATAAAAGTATTATAGCCTATCTTTTTAAAAATCATACTGAGTGACCCAAACTTTTGAACGACAGTATGCTTAAAATAAAGTTTATTACACATTTTAAAGATTCAATTTTGCAGTCTAGTGTAACAATTACCCCGACCTCACAGCTATGATGGTAGCTACCATCTGTCATTCCTGTTAACTTTTAACCAACAACCTCAAGATAAAATAGATATGTTACAATAAGAAGGCATCAAAACTTAAGATAGCAAAAGCAAAAAAAAAATCTAACAAAGTGATTCAATCCCCCATTATGCTAAATAGGTGTGATTGAAGAAATTTAGTGTGTTACAATTGCCCCCGATCTCTCCTAATGCTGCTCAGGAACTGTCCCTCTAAATCCAATACTTGTTTGTACCTTACGGGTAACAATTTCCATACAAACCATTTCATGAGGAACATGAGTTCTCCACTTGAGTCTGTAGCACCAATAATCCTCTCAGGATCCAAACCACGTGCAAAACCTCTGAGTTTCTCAGGCTAAATTAAGAGAGATGGCATGTAAGACACTGTTTAGCCCATTCAATCTCTTTTGGTTTTCTAATGTTTTAAAGACACTTCCTGACCAGCTTATAGACATGGAATGATGTAGACATCTCAGATGCTCAGATCTTCATGGCTCTTACCTCATCCTTGCGCTTTTTGGTCTCCTTTCCATCTCCGTCAGACTCGGCCCGCCTCTTGCCTCCAGACTCAGCCGATTTCTGCGACTGAAGGAATTCTGCTATGAGGTCAGGACAGTCCAGGTTGTCCTCAGGTTCCCAGGTGTTGTCCTCACTGAGCAAAAAAAATAAATAAGCACTAAGATTTACACCCAAAACCAGCTGAAATCTATGGAAGCTTGAATTTAAAAATTGGTCAGAATTACCAAATTTATTTTTTATTCTGTGGCAGAAACAAGCTTCCATAAAAATCTAACTGCAGCGACTTACTCGGAAAAGCCTTTCCACTTGAGGAGATACTCCACTCTTCCCTTCACCACGCGCCGATCCAAGACCTTCTCCACAACATACTCCTCTTCTTCTTCTTCTACCACTTCCTCTACTTTCTTTTTGTTCTGTTTCTTCCCTGCTGTTGATTGTTTGGTTTCAGATTGAGAAACTGGAGCTGGATACAAGAATGGCGGGTAAATAAATAAGCGTTCGAGTTAACCTAAATCATTTACCACAGTTTATGCCAAAATACCAAAGTTACTACAATTGTTGTTTTGGCAACAGAATAGTGGAAATGTGATACTTGCAACTGCTGCCTTAAAAAAATTAAAGGGACAGTTCACTCAAAAATAAAGATTCATTAAGGTAGAATGTTAGAGCCTTTCCATATTTTTATCTTTCATTTTATATTTTTCCATACAATGAAAGAGATTGTCATTCTCCATAACAACTCCACAGAAGAAAGTAAGATAACACTTTACAATAAGATCCCATTGGTTAATTGTCAACTAACAATGAGTAATACATTTATTACAATATTTATTCATCTTTATTGACGTTAGGTAATAAAAATACAACTGCTTATTGTTATTTCATGTAAGCTCAAGTCCATTAAATAATATTACCAGATACAACTTTTGATTTTAATAACTGTATTAGTAAATGTTAAAATCAACAAACCAAGATTTAGAAGCATTTTTCACTGTTAGTTCCTGTAGTAAAATAATGTTAACGAATGGAACCTTATTGAAGATGTGCTACCGGTCTGAAACATGGCGGTGAATAAATAATGGGTGTACTATCCCTTTAAACGCTTCTTATACGAATGAGATGTATTAGTAATTTATAATGGTTTTATAGCAATAATAAAAACTATGGTATTTTGGTTTCCATTGCAAACTAATAAATAAATAAAAATAATCCAAACCTTCAGTCACAGCAGCATCGGCTGAAGGCTCTGACGTTTGGCTCATATTTCCAAGGGCTCTTAAAAGCTGGAAATATATAAAGATCCTTATAAATATGAATAAAACAAATAAAAAATAGTATCAATTAGATACATAGATCAGAAATACTTTGTAAACACACTACACTCATCATTTAATTTGAACGTGTGTCGGTTTACCTAAGGGATGCAGCTGTACGACACATCTGCATGCATAATATGGCAAACACTAGGACTGTTATGCATTAGCGACTGGAGGCCAGCGCGCGCGACAAAACCCATTCCGAATAAATGCATTGCATGCTTCACGCGCTGTGCTCGAAAGGGCAGGACGCCACTCTTTTACTGAATTTTGTTCCTCCATGTTGTTTTAGAGGGACAATCACGCTATTCAATGTCTGCTGTGGTCAAAACATCTTGCATCCTTTGCCGCAGCACATTTGATCGCTGCGATTCTACCACAACAAACACTATGTGCACGAGCCCGCATATCGGCGGTACCCAGAAACAAACGCACTTACTTGTATCTCGCGGAGATAAAGATGAAATAAAGCTGATCTGCATATATTTAAGTCCGAAATGAATAGGTTGCAGTGATTAATTATGGGACGTACACAGTGATGTGATGCTGCTGAATGTGGCTGTTATTCACGCCCACTTCCGTATTAGAAATGAGACAAAACGGTGACTTCCGGTGTATTATATCTATGGTTACTTTCATCATAAAAGTAGATGTTTTGGCTTAATACCTACCAGTTAGTCCGTTGAAAATCCTTGTTGCTTAAGCAGCTTTACACAGCCGTGATGCAGCATCGGTGCCGCCTAGGCAGTGCAAAGGTGTTGGGTGATATTCTAGCTTCCTTTCATGAATATCAGAAGGGAATGTGTAAAATGGAGGCTTCACACTTTGAACACAGCAGTACATTGTAGTTTTGGTATTTACTTCTTTTTCTTTACTCATTTGACTGAGTTAAGTCTGCTCTGAGAGCATATGTGACGCCTCCAAATGCAGACACAATGCTTCTTTGCTTCTGTTTATATGATGCAGCATGCAAGCTTTATTTTTATAGTCACAAGTACAACCGTTTATAATTTCATGTTATAATATCCATACTTTCATATTTAAAATGTTACTTTCATTACATTATTTTTGGAATTTTATTATTTATGTAAATGCATCTGTGCCACATCTGTGAAGCATTGAACTTGCACGTGTAAATGCACTTTTTTTTGTGGTAGCCTAAATATTAAGCTTCACATGCTTTGTTTCTGTTGGAAAACTCTTTAAATATGCAATATTATGTAGGCAGTTTCAAGCCATAGGAGTGAGTGTTTTGTCCATGGAAACGATGACAGATCAACCAACGAGAGAAGGAAAAGCACACCCAGAAACAAGGACCCAATCGGTCCAACCCAGTGCTTGCCTTGCTGCTGTTTATATCACTTTATCATTATTTAGTCAATTTCGTCAATTAGAGCTGTTCAGTTTAGTGATCGCAACATGTCGGCCCCCATAAGGTGACCCACTCCTTGTAACATAAAACAGTCTTTGTTAAGCCACTGATTTGACTGGAGTGTGATTTTCTACACATATTTTTCAAAATTACTATTCATTTTCGTATGTAAAACATTATTATTATTTTTTAAACAGTTTTTAATTATATTTATGTTGCCATATCATAAACTATGGAAGCTTGTTTCCGCCACTGAATTTTAAATAAATAATAATTGCGACTTTTTATCTCACTTGAAAAAAAAATGTATCTCAAAATTGGACAATTCTGACTTTTTTTCTCTCACAATTGCGACATATCAAGTAAGAATTGTGAGAAATAAAGTCGCAATTCTGAGAAATAAAGTCGCAATTGCGAGATATAATGTCAGAATTGCATGATAAAGTCGCAATTGCGTGTTATTAAGTCAGAGTTGTGAGTCCGTCTTTTTTCCCCTTAGAATTGGACTTTATATCTCACAATTCTGAGAAAAGATGTCAGAATTGCGAGATAAAACCTCGCAAGTAGCCTATGTGTTATAAAGTCAGAATTGCGTGATATAAAGTCGCAATTGCGAGGAACAAAGTCAGAATTCTGACTTTATAACACGCAATTCTGACTTTATATCTCGCAATTCTGACGTTATAACACGCAATTGCGACTTTATTTCACGCATTTCTGACTTTATATCTCGCAATTCTGAGAAATAAAGTCAGAATTGCGAGATGTAAACTCGCAATTGTGAGATAAAAAGTCGCAATTATCTTTTAAAATGTTTTATTTTGTGGCGGAAACAAGCTTCCATAACAAACTTACTTTTCGTAAAAAACGAAATAAAATAACATCTTTAGTAAATAGTCTGTGCCGTTACCCGCTCCGTCCTGTAGGTGGCAGTGACAAATACCGAGTGTACTGCAGCTGTCATTTACAAGGCAGAGAAGTGGGTGTCGACCGGTGTCGACGGTGTTGTTGACATTGCCCAGTGCCGACTGCCCAGGAGCACTATAAAAGTTCTCAACAGTGATATGGCAGTATTGTCAACCGCTTCAAGTACATGTCTTCAGCCGGACAGTTGAAAACACAGAACCGTCAGATGACTGCGCACTTCGGTTGATTTGTGGAAGTGGTTGTGAGTACATTCTGTTTTTCAGGGTTGGGACAAGACCGCATACGAGGTCAATGATCGCAACGGCTCGTTTCTCAGAACAGTTAGACTGTTTGTCTTGCTCAATTACTACTGAAGTTAGCTGTTATTTCACATGTATGTGGGTATCACGCTGATTTATTATTTGCATTTTGATGCATTCTGATGCATTCATTATTAAAAAACAAGGGAAGTGATTTTTATAATTTACTTTTTGATGCACGAATTACTAAATCACTAAGGAAGTGATTGTATTTTGCTTCAAAACAACAATATAATTATTCAGAATATATTTTAAACGATGTATTTTGATAGGGGTACTCATTTGTCCGCTGTAGTCGACACAATTAATTTAGGGTTGACATTGACATGTAAACATATATTAACCAGTAAGAAACTAGTTCAACTAGTAAGAAAGCATGTCCGTTATAATAATTAACTTGCAACATTTATTATGAACATGTAAAATAGCATGCTATAATTAATTATGATCGATCCTGAATAAAAAAAAGATAGCAGATTGTATCTGTAGGAATGTCACACATACACAACCCCCCACCACACATGCACGTGCACACGTCCTTCTTGTGTACGTGCTGTTTCCTGCATGTCCGTATTTCTTTATTTCCACAAAATATAATAATAATAGTAATAATAATACACTTTATTCTATAAAGCGCCTTTAAAAGCAGCTTCTCAAAGCACTGGAGGCGCACGCAATATTGTTAACCTTTTTTAAAAGATATTTATACATTATACTTACAAATACTGGTAAAACATTTTAAATACCAATACTTCTACTACTACTAATATTTTATTAACAGCCACAGTAGAGCTTAATTCTCTCTACCTTCTCTTCACTCAAGGTAAATAAACATGTCTGTTTTAGGTTATCAGTATGACTCGCGATATCATTCTTGGTGATGAGCTGCCTGACTGGGTTGGGGCAAAAGAGTTTTATCAGAAATATGATCCCAAAGAGGTGATTGGGAGGTGAGTATTTGTACTATTCAGCAAGTGTTTTAATGTCATTTATTGAGATGTCTTTACTTAACTGTCCCGTTTGCAGAGGTGTGAGCAGTGTGGTGCGCAGATGTGTCCACAAACACACAGGACAGGAGTTTGCAGTAAAGATCATTGAGATCACTGCAGAGAAAATGACAGAACAGCAGTTAGAGGAGGTGAAGAGCTCCACGCTGAAGGAGATCCATGTGCTTACTGTGGTGAAGGGCCACCCGTCCATCAGTAAGTCTGAATGCTACTGCTTGAAATGATGTGTTCAGCCCTTTCTGAGGAGTAACTGACCTTATTTGTGCTTTTTCAGTCACACTTATTGATTCTTATGAGTCAACAACCTTCATATTTTTGGTATTCGACCTGTAAGTATATAATATACTATCATTATATTTACATTGAAAATTCCAAACAAAATTCACACACAACTTTTCGTACAGCATGAGGAGAGGAGAACTATTTGATTACTTGACTGAAAAAGTCACTCTAAGTGAAAAGGAAACCAGGTGAGTTTTTTCCTCAAATCTTATTTAAAGTTTCTGTGGTTGCAAATTTTTCTTCTCGTACCATATTTTGGTTGCAAATGTTCTTATTTTAGGAGTATGATGCGTGCTCTTCTGGAGGCTGTCCAGTATCTACATTCTCGAAACATTGTACATCGTGACCTCAAACCTGAAAACGTGCTGCTAGACGACCAGGGACACATCAAACTTTCAGACTTTGGCTTTTCGGTCCAGCTGGGGCCTAAAGAAAGACTAAGAGGTGAGAAAATCAATACTGTCCTTTAACAGCGACAAATCACATCAAAGCCCATTTAACTGAACAACATACATTGGGCTTTGTCAATTTCCCTTGTTAGAGTTGTGCGGAACACCAGGATATCTGGCACCGGAGATTCTGAAATGCTCCATGGATGAGACGCATGAGGGATACGGGAAAGAGGTTGACCTGTGAGTAAATAACACTCATATTCTGCTATTAAACCTTTCTTTTGGGTCACAAAAGCATTGTGGATGGTTCATCGTCCCATGTTTTCCCACAGGTGGGCTTGTGGTGTGATCCTGTTCACCCTTCTTGCTGGGTCTCCACCGTTCTGGCATCGCAAACAGCTGCTGATGCTGAGAATGATCATGGAAGGCCGGTACCAGTTTAGTTCTCCAGAGTGGGATGACCGGTCTGACACCGTCAAAGACTTGGTGGGATGCTTTGCATTGTCTTAAGGCCAGTGGACGATGACTATAAAGATATAGTTCAAAAATTCATTCTAAATATAAAAGAATAGCCCACACCACAACTATAATGATAATAACACTGTGAAACGATATCGTTGGAATCATTTTCAGAGTGATTTTTTTTTTTTTTTCAGCTGATGAATGATAAAAATATTGACAGTCAAATCAGAATCCATCCTGCTTTAAAGAGCTCAAGCATTTAAATATATAAATAAATTTTAAATGAATAAATAAATAAATACATTAGAATAAACTGAATGATATTGTCTGCTGGTGTGGATGCTAATATCACCCTCATCCGGAATGCAGAATCCCTGACAACATTCAAAAGACAGCTGAAAACTCTTCTCTTCCGTGAGCACTTAACCTCATAAAAAAAAATAAAAAAAACCTTTCCCTTTAAAACCTCACTTATCGAGCTTATGCTACTCTGAATAATGCCTGAACTTTGTATTTTGAGCACTTCTTGCGTTGTTTTTTGCTTCCTCATGATGACTCGCTTAATTTAGTCCTAATTTGTAAAATCGTTCTAAAAGTGATCCCAACGATATCGTTCCTCATATCTTTATCGTTATAGTTGTGGTGTGAACTCTGTTATTCTTTAATATGGAGAACGATTTTTAGAATTATATCTTTATCGTTATCTTTATAGTTATCGTGCTTGGTGTGAACGAGCCTTTACTGTCAATACTGAGAAATGTACCCATGTGTGCGTTACACTCTTTGCTTAAAAAGTTGAAATTCCCTTAGATCTCAAGGCTTTTAGTGCTGGAACCCACAATTCGCCTCACGGCCGAGCAAGCTTTAGCTCATCCTTTTTTCCGTCAGTACCAAAAGGAGGATGTGCGGATCTTTAGCCCCAGGAAGACATTTAAGGTGTGTGTTTCTTTTTTGTTTTTTTGTTGTTGTTTTTTAGAAATCATTCTAATATGTTGGTTTGCTGCTCAGGAAAGGTTTCTTATTATTATTATCAATGTTGAAAACAGTTGTGCTGCTTAATATTTTTGTTGAAGCCGCGATCAATTTTTGGGGGGATTCTTTGAAGAATACAAAGTTCAAAAGAACAATATTTATTTGAAATAGAAAGCATTTAGAACATTATAAATGTATTTACTGTCACTTTTTATCAATCCTTGCTGAATTAAAATATTATTTTTTTTAAAACAAAATTACTGACCCCAAACTGTAGTGTATGTTTATTTATTTATTTATTTTCTGGGTTTTTTTTTGTTGTTGTAAGAATTACAAATGAGAGCATGCAGTCTGGCATATATAGTGTACATTTTTAAAAATTGTGTCCACTTGTCATTACAGGTTCTTCTTAATTACAAAGAAAAAAAGACCTACGTTTTAAAATAGCTATCTTTTTTGTGGACAACATTATAATTCCAATTGTACTTCAAAACTGTTCTTTGCATCTTCAGGCCCTGATCTTGACGGTGTTAGCTTGTATACGAATGCAGTGCTGCTACTACCGAGCCAGACCATTAACAAAGGAGCTCCTAGCAAGAGACCCTTATTCCATCCGCGGTGTGCGCAAGCTCATTGACGGCTGTGCTTTCCGCATATATGGACACTGGGTCAAGAAAGGGGAGCAACAGAATCGAGCTGCTCTGTTCCAGAACACTGCTAAAATCATTCTACTGGGCCTTGAAGACTTTGAAAACTAAAGGTCATATTTGTGTTTCTAAAGATGTCCCTCATCTGTCCATTTACAGTTTTATTGTTTGTTTGTTTGTTTTTATGTGGTTATAGCCTGCCTGTCAAAAAGGCACACAAAACACAGCAGTTTGATTTTTATAGATGATTTTTTTTGTCTTCAAAGAGGGATGGTGCTTTTTGATTTTAACAGCATTTTAACCTCATTTTAACCACTCACTGTGGATTTTATTTTTTTATTTTTTAAATGTATGGGCGGTGGTATCTTCTAATATTGCTTATTATATGGACCAGCTTGATATGAAGAGATAACGTTTTTTTCTTTTTTTAAATGACTAGGATTTACAATTAACTATCAGATTGGACAGAGCTTGTTTCCTAGTCAAGCTCTTTAGCCTTTGTCTGTTATTGACACAAAGCAGATTGTATATTTGAATTTATTATTACTGTTGTGCTTCGAAAACAATTCCAGGTTGTTGAAGCCTAAACCATAGATGGACAGGGAACATTAAACAGGATTTTAAAGGGTTAGTTCACCCAAAAATGAAAATTCTGTCAGTAATTACTCACCCTCATGTTGTTCCAACCCCGTGAGACTTTCGTTCATCTTCGGAACACAAATTAAGATATTTTTGATGAAATCTGATCACTGGATCACTCCTCCTGCAGGCTTATGGACACCTTAACTTGCTGGCCCAGAAAATGTATTAAAGACATTGTTAATATAGTCCAAGTGACTCCAGTGGCTCAATCTTAAGTTTATAAAGCGACGAGAATAACGACTTTATTCCACTTTTCATTTCCTTCTCTCTGGGCCTCGAGTCTTTTCACGTAGTGTAATAGCGTAGCGCGTCTGTGTTGCACGTCACCACGTATCACACACATGATCAGCGTTGCCCAATAGTGAGCCTACGTGTGACGTGCAACACAGACGCGCTACGCTATTACACTACGTAAAAAGACTCGAGGTCCAGAGAGAAGGAAATGAAAAGTGGAATAAAGTCGTTATTTTTGTTTGTTTTTGTGCACAAAAAGTATTCTCGTCGCTTTATAAACTTAAGATTGAGCCACTGGAGTCACTTGGACTATATTAACAATGTCTTTAATACATTTTCTGGGCCAGCAAGTTATAGTGTCCATAAGCCTGTGGAGGAGTGATCCAGCTCTCAGATTTCATCAAAAATATCTTAATTTGTGTTCCGAAGATGAACGAAAGTCTTACGGGGTTGGAACAACATGAGGGTGAGTAATTACTGACAGAATTTTCATTTTTGGGTGAACTAACCCTTTAAGACTTTCAATACAAATACTTGAAACATCGCATTACTACTGAGAGTTGTTTTAAAATCCTTACAAAATTGTCTGTAAAGGTTTTATTCCTTTTTTAACCTCTACATATGTCTTACCACTTGTTTCTTTTTATCACAGTTGACTAGAAATGATCCATTCATCATCAAGGTACTGTAGTAATTCTAAACAGGTATACATAAATTAATAATATAATGTATTTTGTGCGTTTTTACTTTTTGAAAGGAGTGGTTTCAAAACTAAAGATGTGGAACATATTTTTTTACTTCTTAACTTGAATCTTGGCCTCCAGTTTACTAATGGTATCATTAAGTTGATCAGCACTGTCCTGCAGACGTTGTTGTAGCTGATCAGTCAAGCGCTTCACTTCATCCCTCACTTCTTTTTGAACTATGGACCTGAGCTCAGACTTTGAAGAAGAACCTTGTGGGGGGAAAAAACATACATAAACATATACTTTTATTTGATTTATGGTATGCAGTGAGTATTACATATTAGAGCATGCAGTCTGGCATGAATACGTAATCTCTATTTTAAAAAAAAAACTAAAAATACAATTTAGTGTACATTGGGCACAAATGTATAATGCCACTCAAACATTGAAATGTTGCTTTAAAAAATTTTTTTTACTATATATATATATATATAAACAAACAGGATAAATAAAATATTACATTATGCATTAATAATAATTGGTAACACTATACATTAAGGTCTTGTTAGTTAATATTAGTTCATGCATTTTGCTATCTTTACCAATGGGCAATACATTTGTTAGAGTATTTATTGATCTTTATTAATGTTATTTAATATTAAAAAAAATTCTGTTCAGCTGTTCAATGTTGGTTCATGTAAGCTCATGAATCAAATAATATTAACAGATACAACTTTTGTTTTTAATAATGTATTAGTAAATGATGAAATTAACATTAATTGAGATTTATAAATGCTTTTTTAGAAGGGTTTTTCGTTGTTAGTTCACGTTAATTAATATAGTTAACTAATGTTAACAAATGGAACATTATTGTAAAGTGTTACCTAATCATTTGTTATGTGGGAGGAGAAATGGATGAACTTATACACTGATTTGTACTAACAGAAATAGCTATTTAGAGCCTATTCCTTAATTATGCGTGCTGTTTTTTTTTGTTTTTTTTGAGTTGTCTTATTTACTTAAGGAATTAAATTAAACCAGTTGAATTAAAACATACTGGAATATATAACTACCTTGGTTGGAACTGTCTGTCTCTGTGGTCTTCATTTCTGGTAGTGCAGCACTTTGTTGAACTTCTCCATCCATTTCTGTCTCCCTCTCAGTTTCTTTATCTCCATCTGCAGTACTTTCTTTAAACAACAAATGACAGTATATACTTTCAATATCAGTTGTGTGTGTATATGTGTGTGTGTGTGTGTGTGTGTGTGTGTGTATATATATATATATATATATATATATATATATATTATTAGTATATATTAGGGCTGTCACTTTTGAGAAAAATCAAATTCGAACGGGTATCAATGTATTCGAATATCTACAAGCTATGAAAACAACGTTTACAAGCAAACACATTAACAAAAAATAATGCCCATAACAGGTTTGAATATTAAAGGCTGCCTAATATTCGTTCAATATGATTATTTTTTTAAATATTCAAATTATATTTGAATATCAAAGTTCAGAGTCAAAGCCCTAATATATATATATATATAGAGAGAGAGAGAGAGAGAGAGAGAGAGAGAGAGAGAGAGAGATTTTATCAGGTGTGCATTAGTACCAGATTGGGCAGTTTCCTCTGTGTTGGTGTCCTCCTCAGGTATTCCAATATATGACAAGGATATATCCAACTGTACCTTACCATGCAAGAGGAAGAGGTCATAAAATTAATTGTTCTGTCAACATAAATTAGAATTTAGTGCTAGTACTAAAGTATCTGGCTTGACAAATCCATAAACTCACCTCTGGAGTAAAAATGTATTTGTATAAAAAATAATGTCTCATATATGTGTTGATGAAATAGTATAAAATTTGTGTCATTTGCTCCAAGCTGAAAAGGTCGATACTGAAAGGAGGCCTCTGTGTTTAATAGGGGAAAGAACAAAAGAGGTTTGAGCACAAAAACATTTGTTAACTTCCCAACAGTTATTATTTCAAAGCAGATATATGGTTACACTACTGTTTAAAATTTGTGGTTAAGGCTGCATTTATTTGATTAAAATACAGTACAAAATTAAATAACTGTTTTTTCTCTTTATACATTTTAAAATGTATTTTTTCCCGTGATGGCAAAGCTGCAGTTTCAGCATCATTACTCGAGTCTTCAGTGTCACATGCAGAGGTGGACAAAGTACACAACTTCCTTACTTGAGTGAAAGTACAAATACTACAGGTCAAATATTTCCCCGTTACTAAAAGTACAGAAGTACTCATTTTTAAAAGTAAAAAAATAAATGTCAATGCATTTTATTATTGTTGCATTGTTGAACATAATACTTACAGTACCTTATGCCTCTGAATCTATGCCTGCTTACCTACCCTCATATCAATATCAAATTTATTTCTAGAACACAGTTCCAGTAGTGGGATTGAATGTGAGATTGAATAAGTGCACTCAATAACGTCCACAATGGTTTCGGAGACTGTTCCCTCAAATAGTGCCCTATTTAAAGTTTGTTGGCTTTTAGTATGAATATGTTAGCCTTACTGTTATCTATAAGCTAGTGTGCTCCATAACAATGACAAATTCGCATTTAGAAGACCAAACCCAACATCAGGTTGACGTTAATCTCCAGTGTTGTACAGACGTTGTATTGTGGTTGAAAATTAAAAACGGGTTGACGTCAGAATGAAACCAACATCAGTCGGGTTCTGACGTCAACCCGACTTTCATTTCCAACCACAATGGATGGTGACGTCAATATGACGTCGGGTTCTGACGGGTTCTACTACTCAAGGACCTTGACAGAAATGTAGTGGAGTAAAAAGTATGATATTTGTCTTTCAAATGTAGTGAAGTTAAAGTAAAAAGTTTCCAGAAAAAAATAATAGGCTACTCAAGCAAAGTACAGATACTCAAAAAGTGTACTTAAGTACTGTACTCAAGTAAATGTACTTGTTACTGTCCACCTCTGGTCACATGATCCTTCAGAAATCATTCTAATATGCTGATTTGCTGCAAACATTTATTTTTTTGTTATCAATGATGAAAATCGTTGTGCTTCTTAATATTTTTGTGGAAATACATTGATACATTTTTTTTTCAGGATTCTTTTTTTAATAGAAAAAATATGTGAAACACATTTTTTTTTTTTGTAACAGAAGTATCAGTTTTGATCAATTTGATGACTGAATAAAATTCTTAAATTGATTTCTTCCAAAAAATAAAATCTTACTGACCCCAAACTTTTGAATGATAGGCTATATTTACATACCCTGACTGAATGGCAAAGCAGAAGTTCACTGCAGTAGGTCAAACAGTGATCTGTGTTATTGAGGGGTGTTTCTGAAAATGTTTTACAAGAATGTTTTAATATTATATAAGTATGAGAATATTATCTTGTACAAAATTATAAAGATATTGTTAAGTATACAATAACATGATCAATGGCTGCATCACCTGTGTTGAACTGATGCACGTTTTTTATAATGGAGATGAGAACAGAAGTTTGTTCCCTGTTGAAATGTTTCTCTCTGCAGAACAGCACTAGATTTGTATACAACTCAAGAAGTACTCCCTGTTTTGGCTGAGGCACATCAGAGATCAATAATGCACGGCACAAAATCCTAGAGGGGAAGCAAAAATTGTGCATTCACGTAGATCAAGCAATGTCATCAATTATGATTAGCATCATTCCTGTCATGCAGCACCTTTTGTAATTCAGGGTAGATTTTCTATAAAATGTATTTGGTATATCTCAGGCATTTAAACTTGTTAATTATAGCTTGGTTATTTACACAATGGTAGGAAAATTAGCAGGTTGCCTAACAAGATAGAAGAGGTAACTTAGGTCTAAAGTTAGCCACTGTTCAGCAATGGACTTAAAAGATAGTTTAGCCTACATGAGGGTGTCACCTTTAAGTTAATCTTGATATTTTTAACTATTATATTTTATAATGTCACACTTATTTATGTAATAGTGTAACATAACTGATTGTTTAAAATTAAATAATAATGCAGACGTTATTCATAGCAGCGCCATTTTGATTTTTGAAAGCGAGTCTGTGAGGGATAGACATGCATCTCGTCAGTGGTGGGTTTTTGGATTGTTCTACTGACGAAATCCTGCAAAATATCTTAACAAGAAATTTCAGTAGACAAAAAACTCCAAACAACATGAGCTGTGGAAAATTATAAGAGATCTAAGAGCTTTATTCAACGGATGCCATTGAAAACACGGCAAGTTTATCCCGCCCTCACAGCCTCGCTTTCATACTTGTCATGGCGCTGCTCTGAATAAGGTCTATACAAATTAGCATAATATACCTATATTTGTAATATAAATGTAAACCTTTCAATCTCAGGTATGGAATTGGTCTTCTCAATCTCTTCCATATCACTGTGTTTCAGATCTGCCCTAGAAATACAGTCAACAAGAATAATTGAGGATGTTTGTGTCTAAAGATGCTGAAAATGCAAACTGCATTGGATGTTTTATTTATTTAACGTAATTTTTTTTGTGGGACCTAACGTTACCATAACAACACCCGTGCTCTTGGAGGCTGGGGCTCCTAGAAAAGATTACAATTAACGTACACAAATGTATATTTTACATTTTGTATATATCACAAGTTATTCCCGAGCTCTAGATTCCACGAAAAAGTATAGCTTTTACCTTAATGTTCTCAAAAGGCATAATTTCTCCCCTCTGACAGCCTCTGAAAACGGCTCTATAAAAACATTAATCTAAACCACCTGTGTGTGTTACATAGTATCCTAGCAACTACATTTCAACTACATACCCACTAACCACTGATCAGTAACGTTACCCCCAATTTAAAAGCCACGAAAACTTCACATGAGGATGCACGTTATTATTTTTAATATGACATTGAAACGATAAAAAATAGGAAATAAATGTAAATATTGTTTTAATTGCACGTGTTTTAAACAAATCAACGAATAAACTAATATTAAGAACAACATATAAGAACTTTTATTTTCACCCTGGGATGTAGAGGAAGTGACGTAAAGTATCAGACTAGCACGAAAGAGTCCACAACCAAACGTTGTTCAAATAGCTCACTTCGAGCAAATACGTCTGTGATCACAACAAATGTCTAAAAAGGTATGAGTGCTACAAACAAAGTGTTTTACACAAATGTTAGGGACTGTCTATACCCGCTCACTTTTATTTTGATAGACAAAAATATGTCCTGTAGTGTCAGTGTTCACATATCTACTGTTCTTCCTGGTTTCCGGTCGGAGCGGAGGTTTGTTTCTGGTTGTGAAAAAGTCACTAACACAAATCTATTTTAATACACGTTTTAACTGCGGAGTACCTAAAACGTTGTAGTATGACGTGCGACATATAGTTCTAACATAATGCAATTTATAATGTAAAAAAGACCCATGCGTTGACCGTTGTATCTCGCTTGCTAGGCTTTAGCTAGCATCGAAGCTAAACTCACTCAAAGCGCCACTGTTGCCTTAAATTAATTGGAAAAAAAGTATTACTGCATAAATATGTGCCCTGCGTATAATGACTATAATATCTTATTTATAGTTTGTTTTACTATGTAATAATCCAATAAATATGAATTAGATTGAAGACGTCCGCCGTGTTAACCAGCATATGATAGAAAATTTCAAAACTGAATTACATCCTAAGTGTTTCAGCTTAAATCTTCTTATTGTTATCGTTAAATAATATTTTCAATTTTAGGCCAGATAGAAATTACCTGCGCAAAATCTATTTAACTGTGGTCTTTGTTTGATATCGTCAGTACTAATAGCTGTCTTGGAACTATACAATGTAAAATTATTTAGTTAAACTGATAGTTCACCCAAAACTAAAAAATATCAATCACTTCCTCTTCCTCACCATTATGTTCAAATATGTACGACTTTCTGGTTTTCTTTAGAACATAAAATGAGATGTTGTGCAGGCATCTTTGTTTTTCCCCATACAATGAAAGTGAATGATAACAGGCTGTCATTCTGCCTAACACCACTTTTTTTGTCCCACAAATGAAAAAAAGTCATACAGCTTTGGAACAACATGAGGAGTAAATGATGCCAGTTTGGTTGAACCTTTAATTTAACAAAACTGCCTGTGCTTTTTAAGAAATTGATGCTTACCCTTAAATTTGTGTCTGTTGTAGTTCTGAGTAATATAATAATAGTCTATCTATCACTGTGAATTTTGTAGGGAAGCATGTCTGGCACAGGGGGCGGGAAGCGCCCCTCAGGAGGGGATAGTCCTCCTGGCGCACCTGAAAAAAAGATGAAGAAAGAGGAGAAGACTACCACCACTCTCATTGAGCCCATCCGCATTGGAGGAGTTTCTTCTACGGTATGTTTCATGTACCAAAACAAAATGCGTTGTAGCTGTTGGGTGCAGTCTTGCAATATTTTGTGTGTTTTTAACATAGACATCATTAAAAACAATCACCCCCAATTAGGGGTGTAAAGATACACTCATGTCACAATTTGATACAATTCACGATACTGAACTCATGACATGATACTCTTGTGATACTTTAAGCCAAAATAAAGAGTTTTTATTATTATTATTTATTACTTCTAAGACATGGTAAAAAGTTGGTATTAAATCAGAGGGGAACTTGACTAAGATTAAACTTGGTCTTGATCCCCAATAAAAATATTCATGATTCTGAAGCTAAAAATACAGAAATATGTTAGACACATATGTTTGCACTCGTTCACGGAATAATAATAAAAATAATACTGGCCCCTTTTTAAAATCAGACATTTGGCATTTTCAGCACCTGCAAATATTCCATCATTGCATTATGTAAGGGTTAATGCCCGACGAGGTGTCCATGCCTCCACCGAAGTCCATTAATACCTGACAATGGACACCTCGAAGGGCATTAACCCGCTTATACCATGGTCACTTGCCAAATAACACACTTTTAAAACATTAGTTTATATTTTAATTAGTTTTACAATCGAAATCTAAAGTTTTTACAAACAATAACTTGGCTTCCCTGGTTACGCCTGACGGTTTATTTACTAGGTGTCCTTTATGACTTTTTAATGGACACCCTGCAGCCAATCAGAATCGAAACCGTGATAAAAAAAAATCAGGGTTCTTTGATGAATAGAAAGAACAGCATTTATTTAAAAATATAAATATTTGAATCTTTTGGAAAATTGTAAATGTCTTTACTGCCACTTTTGATCAATGCATCCTTACTGAATAAAAGTCTGACCCAATACTTGTGTTTTTTTAAACATTCTGTCATAACCTTCAAAACCTTTGTAGATAAGATTGACTTGTGTAATTTTTGCCCCAAATATTTTTGTGCAGGAGGAGATGGACATGAAGGTCATTCAGTTCAAGAACAAGAAGCTCTGCGAACGCCTTGAACAGAGGCAGGCTTTGGAGGATGAGTTGAGGGAGAAGATTGAGAAACTGGAGAAGAGGCAGGCCACTGATGACACCACCCTGCTTATCGTCAACCGCTGTTGGACTCAGGTTCACCACTCTTCTTTTCTTCCAATGCTATACAATGACAATAATAACAATACAAAACATGAAAGAATCAAAATATACATTCCATATATGACATCTATTATAACAGATGAGAGTAATATTGTAAGGACTTATTTGAACTCTGTTTTCACAGCTTGAGGAAAATATTCATGAATTGCTGCAGCATGTAGAGCCCAAGGATGCCCCAGCTCCTGTCCAGACCCCTGCCACCCCTCCTGTTCCGGCAGACGTCCCAGTTCCTGCTGTAGCTCCATCTCCTGCTCCTGAACCTCCTGCTCCTTTACCGGCCCCAATGGAAGGGGATGATGGCCTCCCCCGGCCGCCACCTGAGGGGGTGGAAGAACCACCACAACAACCAGTGCAAGAAAAGGAACAGACACAGGAGCAAGAGAAGCAACAGCAGCCGCCTGACTCTGAGGAGAAGCTGACTGATGTACCAGTGAAGGATGGAATTCCCGGTAAATATACTGAGTTAGACTCCGATGCCATTTGCACAACATTTAAAATAAAGAGTTTAATCATAGTTTATATTAGTGTTACTCAAGTCTTGGTCTTTTTTTGAAGGTCTCGTTCTTGACCACATTTGTACTTGGTCTTGTCTCGGACTAAGAGGACTTGATTTTATCTCAACACACATCTGTGTTTCCTTGCTGAATGAATCAGCTGCTTCGAACAAATCGTTTGAATATATGATTCCGTGACTCATTGAGTGATTTGCCGCCACCTACTGGCAGTTTTAGTTTCATATTTAAAAGTATCATATTTCTTTATTTAAAATGTTATTTTTAAAACATCTCAGCATTATTTATGCAGTTGTAATTGTACCAATTCAGATGCAAACTTCTGTTTATTCTTACTGTATGTTTTGCATAATTATAATACATTTGTCAAGCAGTAAATGTGGATCTTTAAGATGAAATTTAGGCGTGCTGGTCTGGTCTCACCCTGTCTTGATCTTGGTTTGGTCTCGACACACGGTGGTCTTGATTTGGTTTATGTGGTCTTGACTACAACACTAGTTTATACATTTATCCTATTAACCCTATAAAACTTACTGTCCAGGAAAAGCTTAGGCTGAAAGGATGTAAAAAGGCACGATTTTCAATGGATGCAGTTGAAATTATAATATAAGCTTTTGCTTTCTGCACCATCTTAAAAGGTCAGCAAAACATTGGTCTCTTATGGCGGAGAAAAAAAACAGGAGAGCCCCTGTTGCAGCCTGGGCATTGAAAAAAATTCATGTAATTGCAGTTGGTGTCCACTTGAGTTGATGTCATTTGCCACTGGTGCTTTTTCAATGATGTACAACTCGCATTGATCGTAATATCTGATCTGTCAGCTTATATGGCAGATGCAAATGCTCGTATCCAAATCATATCCGATTTATTTCCTCTTATGAATGAGGCCTAAAGCCAATCTGAGAATATCAGAATCCATGTGCTTTTTTCCTGCTTAAGGCCCGTTCACACCAAGAACAATGACTATATTAGCGTCCACACCAGCAGACAATGTCGTTCTGTTTATTCTAAGCTCTTGCTCGTCTGCCACTTTAAAAGCTCCAGCTTGTTACAGCAGGATGGATTCTGATTGGCTGTCAATGTTTTTATCGTTCATCAGCTGGATAAAAACGTCCTGAAAGTGATTCCAATGATATAGGTTCTCTGTGCCTTTATTGTTATAGCTGTGGTGTGAACTCTCCAATTCGTTAATATTGAGAACGATTTTTAGAACTATAACTTTATTGTTATCTTCATAGTTTTCTTCCTTGGTTTGCACGGGCCTTTACAGGTTTGTGGGTCATATCCGATCTGTGCCGTATGGGAGGAAAAAAGCGGAATTGTGTCACTTGAACCATGTAATGTAAATGTGGCTATTGATTTACATTACAATTGGGTCAGAATTTCATCTTTTTTTTTTTTGGCCATATAAATAACAGCAAATGCACCAAATTGCATATTTTTGGCTTCTGAGTAAAATTTAGGTTCTCTTCGAGTGTGAGCTCCATATTCTCATAACATAATACTTTATAAGCCATAAAAGCCTGATGTATCAAAATAAATACTCAAGATACTCAGACCATTAACGAAACATAAAACAATAATGGATCTAGTTTCTATTTGCCTGCCTATAGCAGCTTTTACCATTTACATTCAAATTGTATTTGATCTGTTTTGTAGCCCCTCCACCTCCACCACCTCTCAGTGTGAGCGCAAAGGCTTTCCTGGCAACTCTGGATAATAGCAGCGAGGAGGAGCTGACACTGCAGCTACAGGACAGGATGCAGTTCAGCAAGGGTGCTGTGGCCTGCATGGTCTGCATCTTTGACCGCCTGCATAGCGGCATTGACGAGCTGTGTACTAGAGTGGAGTCAGCTGGTAAAATAAGAGTTCATTTGCTATGATTTTCAAAGCACAAAATGTTTATTCCAGAATTAAGTTTTTGTTTGATCACTGTTTGAACAAACACTAAACTATCGCTCTTGTACTTTACGTTCTAATCAGTTTGTGAAGATGACAGTCAGCGAGAGATAATTGCCTCAAACCGCACACTTCTAGAGGAAAATATTCGACTGCAAGACCTTGCTTCCTCCCTTCAAGGGAAACACCACAAAATGTCATTAGAGGTATCTGATAGCCTAGTTTTGTCTGACCAAATTTTATTTAAAGTGAAAATAAAGTAATAATATTACTGTTCTTACTGTACTGTTCAAATAAATGCAGCCTTAGTGAACATAAGTGACTTCTTTCAAAAACATTAATAAAATCTTACCAACCCCAAACTTTTGAACAGTAGTGTGATATATGTGTTTTGCAGCCTTTGCACTGTTCTTAAGACCAGTCTTTGCGTCCACAGTATAATGAACTGGTTGACAAAGTTACGAGTTCTGAGACTAAAGTGTCTGAAATGGAAACGGCTGTGGAGGACCTGCAGTGGGACATCGAAAAACTCCGTAAGAGAGAGCAGAAGCTGAATAAACACCTAGCAGAAGCTCTGGAGCAGGTCAGCTTTCCCTTTATCTCAGAAATCATGGTTTCATCCTGTTTAATGCTGAGCAATTTGAATTGAATACTCATTGAATACATTGAATACTCCTTCGTAGTAATCAATGTATTATGTGCTGTTTGCTCCTTTAGCAGTACTTCCTGTGAGTAAGGAAATTGTACTGCAGGAAATTATACTAATCTTGTTTCATCGTTAACTGTAGATACAGTTTAGTATTACTAGCAATACGATTATGTTATTTATTAATTTCTTGAATATGTGTGTTTTGTTCCCCCCAAATTAGCTTAATTCCGGTTATCATGCCACTGGCAGTTCTGGTGGGTTACCAGGTGGTCAAATCACACTCAGTATACAGAAGGTAACAGTGTTATTATTTAATAAATCATATCATGTATATACTTTTAGAATTTTAGCTTTTATCTTTTTATATTTATTTTAGTTTTCCTTATTTTAAAGTTTTATTATCTTTGTGATTGTCATTTTTATTGATTTACATTTCTATTTAACTTTTATTTTTATTTCAGTTTTAGAAATTTTAGTACTTCAACTTATTTATTTTCAGTTAGTTGGCAAGGCAACATTTCTATTATTCATGTTATATATATATATATATATATATATATATATATATATATATATATATATATATATATATATATATATATATAATTATTTTTTTCAGTTGTCTAAAAGGATTTATGTTAGTTTTAGTTAACCATAACAAACAATTGTGTGAATATATCATGAGAGATTTTTTATTAATTAGAATGATGTAGACCTGATTGCAATCTGGGATTTGTACGTCAGTTTGTCTAACGAGTAATTCTCTTCTATCAGTTTGAATCTCTGAATGCCGAGTTAGAGCAAAACCAGGAACTTGCCAACAGCCGCATGGCAGAGCTTGAGAAACTTCAGCAAGAATTACAGGAAGCTGTTCGGGAGAGCGAGAAACTGAAGGTGGTAGAGTTCAATGAAAGTTCAATAAGAGTACAAAAAAAGGATTTAATTTTTTACTGACCTCTACATTCCTTTGTAGATGGATCTGAGGAATATACCAGAGGAAGTGTTGAAGGAGACGCCAGAGTACAAGTGCCTCCAATCACAGTTCTCTCTGCTGTACAATGAGTCTCTGAGTGTGAAGACCCAGCTGGATGAAGCCAGAGCTCTGCTGCTCACAGCCAAAAACGCTCACCTGCGGCAGATAGAGCACATGGAGGTGAGAGGGATGATTGGACAGAAATGATTGCTTATAGTCATATATCTGAGCATGTTTTTTGTGATTGTTTGAATGTCATTCTCTCTGTTTGTAGAGTGACGAGTTGTCTCTTCAGAAGAAGTTACGCACTGAGGTCATCCAGCTTGAGGACACGCTGGCCCAGGTGCGCAAGGAGTATGAAATGCTACGGATCGAGTTTGAACAGAATCTTGCTGCCAATGAGCAAGCAGGTAATGTCACTGATACAAGTAATTTGATTTTATTCTTTTCGGTTGCCATGCCCTACGGGTGAGGTGGGATTCCTTAGTGGTGAATTTCCTAAGGCCCATTTGCTTTACAGTAACCATGACTGTAGCGAGGAAGTCTGTGGGGGTGGTGTATCCTGCCATCACTTCTATGATTGTTCAGTTTTGGCTGGTGTTCACTTTTTATCTAAGCATCATGAACTGAGACGTCAGTATTTCTATTAGAATGACTATCAGCATCACCATCTCTCTCTCTCTGTCTTTTTTTCTTTTCTTTTCTTTCAGGCCCAATAAACAGAGAAATGAGACACTTAATCAGCAGTCTGCAGAACCATAATCATCAGCTGAAAGGGGATGTGCAGAGATATAAAAGGAAACTACGTGAGACACAGATGGAAATAAACAAGGTATTTCTCATTAGGGGTGTAACGATACCCTCATGTCACGATTCGATACATATCACAATACTGAACTCACGATACGATATTATTGCGATACTCCAAGACATATGATAAAATGTTAACAAAAAAATGTATTAAACTGATAAATTTGATATTACTTTGTGTGTATAAATGTATATTCTTGAACTTGGTGCTGGAAACCCAAAGCACAGGACAATAGAGACACCAGAATAAAAATATTCATGATTCTAAAGCTGAAAATACAGTTATTTTAGACGAATATGTTTCTCTGTCACTGACTAAATACCTTTAAAATACTGACACTAAAACTCTGAAAACGTAAATTTTTTTCTCACATAGTAATTTTTATTTTGGGTGAACTATTCACGATACATATTGTTACTATTCACGATGCATATTGTCACTATTCACGATACATATTGTTGCATTTTTGTATTGCGATATATTGTGACACGATATATTGTTACACCCCTATTTCTCATGCTGGTCTTCGTTGACAGTTTTCCCACGATCACAGAATTTTGAGTTGGAAACATTCAATTACACCGAGACGAGACCCAAATTTTATACCACCAAATCACACACACAGACACATCTCTCTCTTTTTATATATATATATATATATATATATATATATATATATATATATATATACACACACACACACACACACACACACACACACACACACACACACACACACACACACACACACACACACACACACACACACACATATATACATATATATATACATATTCATATATACACACACACAGTAGAACAATAGACAAAGAGAAAGTCACTCTTTGCAACTTTTTTTGTAACAAATTGTAAGCATTACTCTGTATTTGTTTACAATGAAGACTTTTCAGTGTTATTTATACATTTGATTGCTTTAATTTCTGTAGTATTTCTTATCCATATACTACCGTCAGACTCACATGAAAACCTTTAAGCTGTTTAATTTTTCCTTTTTTTTTCAATTGTACTTAATTGTGCTATCGTTTTGTAAATTTAGTGCATTGTTTCAAATAAAGCCTCCCTGTGCTTTGTGTAAGCTCCTGCAACAAAATTACCCAAATTATCAAATTACCATATTTATCAAAGCCCATCTTCCCCCTTTATTCAAATATATTATTACACGTTTTTTAAAGATTTTGTAAGAATTTTGCATAGTTGTGGAGTCAATTGTTTTATTTGTGATATCACAAAGAAACTAACACGTGTAAAAACAAAAAGAGAACCAACAAATGTGTGTGTATATTTATTATTATTATTATTTAATATAATATTTTTGTATAATAAATTACCATTCTTCATTTGTGATTCACCTTAAGTCCCCCCCCCCACCCCCACAGAAAAAAATATTTTACTAGCTAATATACCATTCACTTATGTTATTATATTTGTGAGCTGTTACTTTCCTCAAAGTAATTGAATTTTCACTAAATATTGTTCTCTGTAAAATGTCACTCCTGTTGTTTTTCAGTTGAAGTGCCAGAGTGGAGATACAGGTGCACTGATGTTGGAAGAAAGCGTGGGTGATGGAGGACTGGAGGTAAAGAAAGAGGAAGATGAGGACCAGGAGGAGGAGGAAGAGAGGAGGAGAGAGCTGGAAAGGCAACGGGCGCGGGAGAGAGAGAGGGAGGCGGAGAGAGAGAGGGAGCGAGAAAGAGAACGGGAGAGACAGCGCAGTGATGAGCTGAAAAGGAAGGACTCTGATGCGCTGAAGATGCTGAGAGGAGAGCTCAAGTACATCTTTCAGCCTTAATTATGATTCTCAATACTGCTTGATTTAATATTATTTGCTATTGTCTTGCTGGATATAAATGGACAATCATAATTAATATACAGTGGCCCCAAGAAGTATTTGCTTTTACCTAAAAATTCATTGCATTACATATAAAAATATCAATGCAAGTCACACACACACGTGTGTTCTTTTTTTATAAATAATTAATAATAAAATATACTATTTAAAATGAAGACAAAAAGCATTTCACTTTGTGTTGTATTTTAATATTCTTTATTTTTGGCAACTATAATATCATCTTTTAAATGTTATTATATAGCATCTAATGAACTTCAGATCAGTCACCTTACCCCCATATCAATTGCGTCACACCAACAGAAAAGCTCAGGAGTCTCAGAAGGAAATGAAACTACTGCTAGACATGTACAAATCAGCCCCAAAGGAGCAGCGAGACAAAGTGCAACTCATGGCCGCAGAAAAGAAGTCCAAAGCAGAGGTACGTGAGCCCACAAAGCCTTGCTGTCTTTCTGTGAGGCAAAACCATTAACATGCAGTTCACTTGGGGTGGTCCTTCTCTTAATTCTAATGTCAACATTGTCTGGTAGGTGGAAGAGTTGAGGCAGCGAGTGCGGGAACTCGAGGAGAGGGAAAGGAAAGAAAGCAAGAAACTGGCAGATGAAGATGCCCTCCGCAAGATCCGTGTGGCCGAGGAGACCATCGAACACTTGCAGAAAAAACTGGCTGCTACTAAACAGGTGGTGTGTCTAGTTGGTAAACCTAGTTATTGTTAACAATTGTGTTAGAATCTTTCTTTTTTTTTTTCTTTTTTTTTTCTTTCTTTTTTTTTTTTGACATGTTTATTCAATATTAGCAGGATGAGTGTACAATGTGCTTTCCAGAAATACAATAGGTTAACAACAATTCTTTAGGCCATTGTGACATGAATTTTTAAACAATAAACAATAATATCAAATAAATAAGCAATGTTAGAATCTTTCTAGTTCAACAACCTCTGTAGCTTTGAAGCTAGTGCTCTGACAGTGCCCGTGTGGACCTTTCAGGAGGAAGAGGCTCTGCTGAGCGAGATGGATGTGACGGGTCAGGCGTTTGAAGACATGCAGGAGCAGAACAGCAGGCTCATGCAGCAGCTCCGAGAGAAAGATGATGCCAACTTTAAACTGATGAGTGAGAGAATAAAATCCAACCAGATTTACAAGCTTCTGCGGGAGGAAAAAGAGGAGCTGGCGGACCAAGTGCTCACTTTCAAAACTCAGGTGTGCAAGAAAAAAAGCATTTCCTCATACAATCACCGTGTGTCCAGGCAAGAATTTACGGATGAACAAAAACAAACATGTTCTCATAATCTAGTAGTTGGTGGGTTTTATGAAAAACAAGTCTACCGTCCAAAAGCTTAGAACGCTAACTGTTTTTGGACAGGCCTCTGAAGCAGTATAATGATTTACAAAAACACTTTTTGCCATTCTTTTGAATAGCTGTAGGGAGCACAACAGATGTCTCAACTTTTTTTAAAATTTGCAATATTTTTTTAGCTTAAAGTTCCTCTTTACTCAAAAATACACAAATCTGTCCTTTAAAAATATCCTTAAAGTTTTCAAAATGGAGACCAAAGTACTGCAACTACAAAATAAAGCAAAAATCTAGATAAACTAATTGACTAGTTGGTTTATAGTCAACTAGTCGGCCCATCCCTGCTAGAATGAAAGCTCAAATTGATGGGCCTTTCCATTTTTGAGGGAGTAAACCTGCATGTAATATGTTTAATAACTTCTGGTTTTGCAATAATGATTTAGTTGCATCATCTGCTCTTTTTACTGCCCTTCCCAGGTGGACGCTCAGCTGCTGGTAGTCCAGAAACTAGAAGAGAAGGAGGGTGTCCTGCAGAGCACACTGGCCACTCTGGAGAAAGAGCTGGCGCTGCGCACTCAAGCACTGGAGCTCAACAAGCGCAAGGTAAAACCGGAAAGATCACAGACGCCCACCTTTGTTCTGATGTCCATGACAACCATGACTCAGCTTAGCCAACCATTAGCATGTATTTCCAGATGTGTGTTTAATGCTGCTTTTTCTGCACAATGGCTCAGGCGGTGGAGGCGGCCCAGTTGGCCGAGGACCTTAAAGTGCAGCTGGAACACACTCAGACCAAGTTGAGGGAAATCCAAGCCTCGGTACTAGACAACCGCACTGCCCGTGAAAGGGAGAGTGCCAACCTCAAGAGAGCACAGGTACATGGGCACGTGTGTTGTAGATGGGATGCAAATGAGTGGGAACAGTGTGTGTAACACTTCTTCTTTTTTCAGGAGGACTTGTCCAGGCTGCGGCGTAAGCTGGAGAAACAGAAGAAAGTTGAGGTGTACACGGATGCTGATGAGATTCTGCAAGAAGAAATTAATCAGTATAAGGTGAGGATTGGCTTTTCAAAGATTATTTTTATGTAGACAACCAGTCAAACATAAACTAGTGCCCTCAGATAGTTCTTTTACTGGAGTCAGTAGGATTCTCTTGTATTCAGCAAGGATGCATTCAATTGATCAAAAGTGACAGTAAAGAGATTTTTAATATTGCAGAAGATTTCTACAGAAACTTTCTGTTCATCATAGAATTCTCAGCAATATTCAGCAACTGTTTTCCACATTGATGAAAATGTTTCTTGAGTGCCAAATCAGCATATTAGAATGATTTCTGAAGGATCATGTGAATAAATGAATTAAAATGGAAAACAGTTATTCAAAATTGTCATATTTCACAATATTACTGTTTTTACTATTATTTTGAGCAAATAAATGCATCCTTGGGAGCATGAGGCTTTCCAAAACACAGAAAAAGCTTACTAATCCCAAACTTTGAACAGGAGTGTATATAATGTTTATTCATTTAAATATATAAATTAAAGATTAAATATATCTCTGTGTGTGTGTATATATATAGGTTAGTAATTCTATGTTGTAAATTGTTGTTTTTTTATAGAATAATAGTGAAGTCATCAAAATACTGAAAATAGAAATGGAAGAATGAGAAATTTGTTGTTACCAAAAAGCTATCATATAATTTTAGCTTCTTCAGAGTAGGCCTGTGTTGCGTAGATTACACACTGTGGCCATTCTTTCAGCCATTCTTTCATCTTGAGGAATCCAACTGGGATGGTGTTTTTTTTAAAGGAGTTTCCCATGTGTGCTGGCCACTTCTTTTCCTGTACTATTTAGTCCAACTCGTACTTTAAAATAAAAAAATTCAAACAAAATTTTCGTTTTATGGAGAATTTGTCTATGAAATAATTTTCAAACATTTTAAATTTTGACTGTTAGAGTAGCTTTATGTTTGTATAACTAAAAAAAGTGTATTATTTATGCCTGACCTGTCTGTTATCTCCATTCCAGGCTAAATTGCGTTGTCCCTGTTGTAATACACGAGATAAGGAGACTGTCCTCACCAAGTGTTTCCATGTCTTCTGCTATGAATGCTTGAAGACTCGCTATGACACTCGCCAGAGGAAGTGCCCCAAATGCAATGCTGCATTCGGAGCAAATGACTTCCACCGCATCTACATCACCTAATTTAGAGTGGACTTCTTGATGGACTGAAAACAATAGATGAGAAAAGAAGGGATGAAAGTGGTCTTGAAGCACAGGATTACCATGCTGTGGTATTTTAAAATGCTCTAAAGGGCCACTTTTGCCCATCTGTGATAGGTGGTGCGAGTGACCAAACAGACAGTGACAGAATGGAAACGGTTGTGAAGCAGTCATGGTCTATAGCACACACGCAGTGCTCCTTCATTGCAGAGGAATCCATTGAGGGGTTTTTTTTTCTCTTACTTTTTTCTGTTTTATACTTGCATTTTTGAATCTTCATGAGAAAAAAAAAAGACTGCATCTGCTCAAATTTCTAAATATCATAAACGTCATAATCCCACAGAATATGACAGATTTTTAAAGTTCACAGAAGCTGTTTTGTTTTGACAATTATGGCCTTATCCGTTTGAGTCATACAGTAACTCTATCCAGTAATGTAGTTAGTCAGTCAGTCAGTCAGTTTCTATGGTGACACTCAATGTTATTGAACCCCTTAAAGTTAGTAATGAACAGATGTGATGGGTACTGGGTGGACAGAGGAGAGCTGCAGAATTAGAAACATAAGATTGTGGTGCAGTGACTTTAAAAACACAAAACAGAGAGACCAAGAAATATTCATGCAAAAGAAAACTGGTCTCAACTGATTCAGCTTTAGACAGGCACCATTAATACCCAAACACTCAGCAGATAATACATCACCAACATGTCAATAACTATTGCACAATTTCCTTTAAAAATAAAAACTGGATACAAGTATTTGTGAGCTCAGCTCTTTGCTTTGATGACAACCTATACACATCTTATAGAGTCATTACACAATGTGTTTAAGCATTGTTTTCCCTAAAGCTATTGTTAAGTTTTTGTTTTGATTTTGCAGTGAAGATTGATTGGGTAGATAAAGCTGAGTTTTCATTTTAACAGTGATGTGAAAAAGATGAAACGGGACTTTCCATGGACATACCCTGAAATATTACAGTCCATATGCTTTCTGCCAATACAATCCTATTTCCATAATGCATGTTGATTTAGTAACTTCAGATGGTTTAGATATGCATAGTTGCATATGATTAGGCATCAGAAGAGGATCACAGGAGAGAGAAAAAACTACCCTTTGTGTATGTTTTTTTTTTTTTTTTTTTCTTCTTACTGCAAATTCTTGCCCGGAATATGTATGTAAATATTTTCCATGATATTGCGCAATTGACCTTATGTTATTCCCCACACCCATGGTCTTGCTGTTCTGATCGTATTAATAATAACTGTCTTGCTGCTTTTCCTCTCAGTCTGCGTTGTGTGAGTCTGCCTGCCAAACACCGAACTGTTGTTTGCTCCCTTGGACCAGAGACAGTGAATTACGTAGTTGGGTGGGGTGACTTTAATGTGCTCATTTTGCCCAAACATACTTTTTGCACGGGGAGACTGGGGTCTCTCGTTTGTGCTTTTACAGAAAGTACTTATTTTTCACATATTGTCTTCGTTTAAACTCTTATTCCTTGAAGTAGTTTTTCCTGGTAGTTCTGACATCAAATATTTACGTCAGTAAGATCACAAAATATTATAATAGCGGATATTTCCTAGTAATAGAGAGTTGTACTCTTTCACGTAAATGTTGCCTCTCTTGAAAGTAAAAACGAAACTTCGCAGAGAACATGCTGTGTTGTTGTGCGTCTCTACCATCATTGACTGTTTCATAATCGTCGTGCTGAATACAGAGATTCAGTGGCCGTGTTTCAAAACCTAACAACTTCCCAGCAAACAAAAACCATGTTTTAAGAACGTTTCGCGAATCTTAAGTCACGAAAACGTTGTTTCTTAATGTTCTCTGAACGTTCAAATCTTCCAGTTAAAAAAATAATAATAATAATAAAAAAATTATTGGTTGTGCTAAACCAACGTTCAAACATTGTGAGAATGTTACTTTTGAATGTTCTCTAAACATTCTGAAACAATTAAGTGACATTTAAAAATGTTAACGTCCAACTAAAATGTTTCAGGGGGAAACGTTACATGAACGATCTTTATGCTAACGTTTGGAGAACTGTATCTATTACGTCACTGTAATAATGTTTGTTCGTAACTTAAATTAACAGTTAGGCTACTTTAAACCCATTAACAATTTTTTTTTAGGAAGAAATAATTTTGAATTCTTATTACATCCGATGCGATGGCATCAGCAGTAGGCTAAAGTTAACATTTTATTCATTCTGATTAATTCAGTAACAACTGCGCATTTTGATTCAAAGTGAACCGATTTATTTTGCAGGCAAATGATTCGGCGTCATTCGTTTTGGGAATCTGATGCACAGTATGCTTTTGATTCACTAAAATAACAGACTTGGTGTTTTTCCGTGCTCAAAAAATGCCAGGAACCGGCTCTAGGTCGCAACTCGAGCGGAATATTTCGCGTGCTCTGTGAACAAATGTATTTATTTCTCTAATAAATTCTTAGTAAAAGTTGTCGGATCTCAGCCCTGTGATTTGAATTCACACGGATGTCCTAAACGCGGTCTACACAGGCAGCACACGGGCTTCTGGAGACACAGCCACGAATCTCAGTACAGTACATAGGAAATGACTCATAGAGGAGTTGAACCCAACGCGTGGGTGTGGGCGCTATTAAAACAAGACTGAAAGTTTGGGGTGGTTCATTCACACGCGCGCTCTTGCTATGCTATAAACCCGTTTGTGGCTTTTAATCTTTTGAAGAAATCTTTTTGATTTCAATATAAATAAAGATCAATGGATTCCGGTGCGCTGCGTTGCATCTATTGGATTACTCTATTGGTCGCCACGCTTATTAATGGAATGAACGCGGATAAAAGTAAGAATATTCACATTTACTTGCTTAATATCTTCATGTTATAACATACAGGCTAGCCTAGCATATGTATGACGTATCTTATGGATTTTCCGTGGCCGAAGAAAGTTCCAAACTTTTGTCTCATTTGTCCTCTTGCTATGAACATGGGAAGACGTGGAGTCAGTGGAGTTAATGACGATGAACTGCCTCATTCGTAATAGCTTCCTTTACCAGTTGCAGTTCCCACCGGTTCCGCATTCCAATGCTCTTATTTCACTCCCACCCACTCCATGGGTTGTATTGTGCCCAGCTGAGAACAGTGCAACACAAGAGGCTTCAGCTTTCCATGAGGAACATGAGGCTTGTAGTGTCTTTGTTACTTTGGCATGTGTATGTTACTGCTGGAACAGTTTTAATTGTAAAAACACTTGCAGGAAAGAAAAAAAAGTGCATTGTCTGCTATGGGAAAGTATTAGGCAATGCATTGGAAAGCGCCCATATGCCCTTGTTATATTCAGTGGCTTTAGTTAAGCAGTAATTTAATGCAGTCAGTAAACTGTTTCATGTCATGTCACAGTTACATTATAACGAGAAAATTCGATTTAAAGTCTTATGGATTTAATCATGCACATCAAAACATGCTTAGCTCATCACAGAACTACTGTAGTAGTTCTCTAGGGGGGGCTGAGGCCCAATTGGGGGCCTCAGTAAACTTTTAAGGTGCCCTCAAGATATCAGCATAACTATTCATTTAACAAATAACACATATGAATACATTCAGGAATTTACACATTGCTCAGCTCACCACCAGCTACAAACTTAACATTTGTCAGTTTTGTTTTCTATTTCATCCCCACAAATAATTAATGTTTTATTTAAAATGGGATTGGCTGGAGCAGTGTGTAGTGAGTAAGCCTATACTTAATATACAGATCATGTCATCTTCAAGAAGTGAGAAAAAACAAGCACCTCTCATTTCAGCAGAAGAACAAGAGGAAGAACCTTAGCCCGGGGGCCTTCAAATATTAACTTTGACAATGGGGGTCCTTGGATTACAAAGGCTAAGAGCTAAAGACATTGTGATCTGAAAGTCAAGTTTATTTTTACTGATAATTAAGCTTGCTATGCTAAAACATGCAAGGCTTTGAACGTATTATTCTATTTCTCAAGTGTGCAGTTGTGATAGCAAGACCATGATTTCAGAATGCCTCTAAATCTCCAAGGTCTATCTTCATATGAGCAGCCCACATTCTCACCCTCAACCATCAGATAAGAATGCACTGAAGTGTACCCTCCCTGTAGTTTTTTTTAATTATATGCAAATGTATGTGCTTGAATGTATGACATGCATGCAGTGAAACACTTGATGAGTCATGCATCCTTAAAAGTCTTGAGTCAATGTCAGATTATATGTCAGCAGTGCACGTTGTTCTGTTATGTCCCACGAAGCCTCAAGAAAAGATGTGACATATGCAGTTTCCCTCATTTTAATTTGGTTGCTAATGCCAATCATTTACATTTGATGGCATGTAATCAATGGCTACACTTCACAAGGATTAGACATCAAGACGTCCCCTAAGAAAGGTCTTCATTAGAATCTTCAGTCACGTCACATAGTAGGCTACTGCAGCAGGTGATATTAGCTTGCAGATGTTTATCATCTAGACCGCAGCTGTGAGTTTTTCGTGAAAGGCTTTCTGTGGTACCTGCCTTGCCGCATTTCCCCCTATGTAGCCTACCTCCTCTGATTGCAAGCATGTGCGCAAGACAAACTTCAGCTCTCACTGACGACACACCGACCCATTAATTCTCTTAAAGTCACTTTTCCATGTCCTCAATTCTCGCAGAGGGACACTTTGCATGCACTCAGGGCCACATCATAGTCTGGCCGCCAGCTTAGACTTGCTTACGCACACAGAGCATGAGTAATATCGTTTCCCCGCGAGTGCACCACCACATCACTTCAACGGAATTTCCCATCTCATTTCATATGAAAAAGAGGTAGAGCGAAGAAAGCTCTTGGATCTTTTCCAGTTGTAAAACATCATATTTTAACCATGTGCAAAACCCCGAACACACCTCAAGTTACCAGGAAACCTGTGCAGAGAGGTTGTTTTTGACTAATGTGCTACCGCTGCCTGACACCTTTTTTTTTGGGTTCACAGCCCCCTGTGCGAAATCTGAATTCTGGAATAGAGATGGCGCAGTGTGTGTACCTTGTTCTGAATGCAAACAGTACCCGAAAACTCCATCATGTGACACATGTGAGTATAATGTAGCCTGTCAAATTTAATATGGTTCTGAGAGTAGCGATATCACGTGCGATAGGCAAATGAACGAACGACTCATAATTTATCATAATTTATATTTGGTTGCATTATGATTTCCCTAATTCCTAATATGATCAAGATTGCATATGAAACGGAATTTGGCTATAGGCTAACATTTTAATTAAAATCTGCTCAAGTGAGTCAAAGTTGGTAAGCTTGTTCAAGTTGGTAATATGGTCTGATCTCCCCATTTGGCTATTGAGATAACTTGAATAAAGAGGAATTAATTTTGCTGAACAAGACTCAAAGATCCAAATCAGTAAAATGGTCCATCCTTCCCATCACGAATAAGTTTTAACACTCATGAGAATGAATATGTAAGTAGGCCTACATGGTTTTGCAATAGGTCAAAGCTAACATACAGAGGAGTGGCCAGATTCTTTCTGTATGATCTGAAGAGCTGGAGGACTTCCAGTAACATTGTTCTGTGTTTTTAAGGCCCACCCATAGAGCCTTCAGATTCCTGGAGGGTGGCAGCAATTACCAGTTTGTCTGTCCTGGCAGCCGTAATTGTTTTCGGAGCCTTGATCATAGGAGTTCTAGTACATCAGTGCAAGTCAAGGAGGACCTTACGTGGTGAGATGTTAACATTATATCCTCTTTTTAACAACAAAAACGCTCTTTCAGAGCAGGACTCAGAACTTACCCAACTTTTTCTGTCCCTAATTCAGAGCCGATTGAAGAGACAACAGGACCCCTCTATCCAGTATAGGTTCTTCAAGAGGTAAGAGTGGAAAAATGCAACGCATTTTAGTATGTTTTGAAATGCATTAAGGAAATTAATTTTCTAAATGTTTGCAGCTCAAGGAACTCAAGCTGACAGCATATGAAAATGGACTGTTACTCCAGTGAATTAATGCTCCAGTTGGTGGAACACTGGCTGGTACCTCAACCACAGGGTGTTCTGAGTAGCATCTGATTTGTCTAATTTATTACGTTAGTAAGCTATGTGAATGGTTATGCACAAAAGCTGCACTGAGACATTGTCGTTCACTGTGCAGAATGGGTTTGCAAACCTTAGGTGCTAAGTGACATCCTATGGACAGCATGATAGCATATTTTATATTCCATTGTTGGAACCCTTAAAATGCTACACTGTTTTTGCAGAATTCTGTTTGAGACCTTTAATGTTGCACTTATGGTGCATTGTAGATGCATTCCCACTTGAATATCCATTGTTAGTTAGATTTGTGAACGTGATAAACACAAATAACCTTAACCTGTTTAATATAGAATTAGTCAAAGATGATCCTTTTTACACAATTATGCCTCCTAAACAGATTTAGTATGGCACATAGCCATTTGAATGTATTTGTAATAATCGTTTGTACAGTTTATCTATTTTTATAGTGTTGGAATACTACGCACTGTATAGATGTAGCCCTTATAACAATGTTGACACCGACTGGCTCAGCACAGCAGCCTGTCAATGGCATCGATGAACGTTCTGGAGATGTGGGGACACTGAAGACCATCAAAGACACAGCTGCCGATTACCTGAAAGAGAAGAGTCGCCAGCTGACATTAACAAATTTTCTAAGAGCCGCAGGTGTCAGATTAAATTTTCCTGCCTTTATGCGCATAAGAGATTAGATAGTGTAGAGAGATATTTACATACTTGTATATCAATACATTTAATATCTAGTGTCTAATCAATTTATCTTAGTAAAACATTGCTAAAGGATAAAATCACCAATTTTAGATGAATAGAGAGCAATGGGCATTAAGAAATGTATATATTAATATACAGCGGATGCTAAGGAGAAAGTTTCTTGTTTGAATGACTTCAAGCACATTTAGCAAGAGTAAAGGGGTGAATCTCACCAAACCTGATAAAAACATGAATATTTTGCTTAAAGAAATGATCTGTTTTCTTTGCATTGTTACATTGTTTCCAGGAAAACTAAGCACATTTTACACCCCAATTCCCATGAAGACTACGTACCTCATTGCGAATCACTGCCATGTTTATCAGAAATCTAGAACATCAAGGCCTGGTTTCACAGACAGGGTTTGGCCTAAGTTTAATTAGGACATGAGTAGCTTTTATAAACATGCCTTGGAAGAAAGAAAAAAAAAACATTTCTGATGTGCATCTTGAGACAAAACAATAGCACTGACATAGCTTAAGATATGTCAGTGCAAGTTGCTTTCAGTTAAAACTGCTCAAACATGCATTTTAGTCTGGGACTAATCTTAAGTCTTGTCTGTGAAACCGGGGGCAAGAAACTAGTCCAGAATCTTGCTAAACATAAACCTGTGAAGCATGCACGGCGCTGACACAGTCTTGAGTAAAGTTGGTTGTGTATACGCCTTTACTCATTCACGATTACTCCAACAAGACTGCAGAGGAAACTATGCATTGTAATGCAATAAAGATAACTAATGTATTTTATGAATGTGTTGACAATTTATTTTTCCTAAATGTGTTCTTGAAAGCATCTAATTTCAGTATTCACACTTTAAGAGAAAATATGATATTCTCATTTGCATATCCTAAAGTAATCATGTCATGCTCTGCAACTGCAAGGGATTCAAGTGTTAAAATAAAGATAAGGGAAGGAAGAAAAAGAAGCCAAAACACACTGTTATATTGTTTTTATTCAGTTCAAGAAAGTGAGGGTATCAACACCTACAAATAAACATCATCTGCTTATTAAGGTCCCTACTTGAGAAAGAAACATTGATCATGTGAACAAAAATAAATAATTTATATTTAAGATATATGCATCTGATTACAAGGAGTCTCAATTGTCAGTTTAAGTTCTAATGAAGCCATTAATACATAAAGGTTTGCAACTCCTACTCTTAAATAATCAGTAAGCACTGATCTATAGGTTTAAAAGGAAACCATCTAACAAATAATTCTAATCCAAGTAGGGTGGTGATATGAAATGGCACATTGAAATTCAATCTGGCATTAAAGACAGACATAGAAGCCTTGATGCCAGAAGCATCAAGCTAAATGTATTTTCTTACATTGCGTCTAGTAAAGTTGCAAGACCTGAGCATTTAAAACAAAACAAAAACTGTTGCAAAACGTTTAGTCTGTGAATTCCTGCCCTAATTGAGCCCGACCGATCATGGATTTTTGGGTTTATTCATTTTTTTGTGCTCCAATATCTTGAGAAGAATAAACTTCCACTTCATAAAACATTTAGTATAAAAGTATGCGCTAAGAAAACTGAAATAGTTCTGTTGTTCTTTCAAATACACTGCTGTGAATGCTTTTAAAGAGGTAAAGAGGTATTTCTGAAGTGTTTACAACCATTATCTAAAATACCTACATACTCAACCAATCTAGCATTTATCACACGTTTAATACCATGCATAATGTGTACCACATTTAACAGTAATAAAGACAAGAAGTATGCTTAAGGTATAAATGGTTATTTTTAAATAAATAAATATCTTTGAGATTTTCTACAGGACAGGCCTTAGGGTAGGTTGCTGTTTGACAGCTTTACCAGTGTCATCCATTGTGAAACTGCAGGAACATCATGTGTACAGTGGTCTTAATGAGAAGATGAAGTGATAACAGCAAATTTACCATGAGCAGTATGATAACCTGAAAAAACGGAAGCACTTAATACAAACATAATGAGAAGGATAGCACATATCTTTTTACCCCCATTATACCCTTCTTTAAAAAAAAAACAGAACACCGTATTCTGTTCCCCCTCCGATTACGCCAACTAATCGGTCGGACTCTTGAAGGCAGCACTGGGTAAGAGTTTGGACAGAAATACTCATCCAAGCTCTCAGTCTGAGATCTATCATAGTACCATACAATTTGTGCACTGTGTGGGAACACAAAACAAATGAAATAAAATTAAAAAATCTAAAATGGTCTCTGACAGGCACTGTCACTTATTCTAAAATGTCTACAGTATTACTGTCCCTACCAGAGGTAGTATCTTATCAATGCCAGCTTTAAGTGTCCTTTGAAGAACTATATTTAAAAACACAACAGTAAAGGAGGCAAGCCTCGCCGAGATTAGCATCTGTGTGCAACACCATCTGGACAAGCACAGCAAAAAACCTGATGTTGAACGATTATTGGCAATAGGCCTTGGGTGGAGAGAGTCTTCCTCTTGTAATAGAATATTGTTTTGAAATTTTCCCTTGGGGGTGACAAGACTGAAGTGAGACCTCAGAGGAAAGGGTCCACACCCAGTCCGATTAATGCATTATCATCCATATTGAAGGAGGACTCGAAGGTCTGTTGGGTATTTTGATGCATCTTCTGATGGTGCCGGAGGTTAGACTTGCTAGAGAAACGTTTGTCGCATAGGAGGCAAGAGAAGGGCTTCTCTTTGGTGTGGATGCGCCTGTGGCAGATAAGCTGGGTGGAGACCCGGAAGGCTTTGCCACACTCCAGGCACTGATAGCGTTTGGGTTCTGTGTGAATGCGCCGGTGATTCTTCAGTGCCATGAGATTGGTGAACTCCTTCTGACAGACCGAGCAGAAGAAGGAGCCAGTCTTGTGGCTGTTCTTGTGGTTGAGCAGTGAACCAGCGTGGCGATAAGTGCGCCCACAGTGCTCACACACATGACTCTTCTCCTCCCTACCGTATTCCTCACTACTTTCCTGCTGGTCTTGCGGCTCAGGGAAGCCATGTACTCGGCTGAAAGCTGAATCGATCTTAGGAAGGCTCTGAATTCCTATCTGCTGGTCCAGTGTAGAGTCCCAGTCTAAATCCTGCTGCATCTGCATACCTTGCTCATGGTGTGACTGCCCTTGTAAGCTGCCATGGAGCTCCTGGTGCTGCTGAAAACTAGCCAGGTTTGGGAAGTTCTGTTGACATATGTTGCAGTAATAGGGGAGTCCCTTACTATGCACCTCCATGTGGCTCTGCATGTGTGAAAACTCACAGAAGGTTTTCCCGCAATCTGGGCAGCAGTGGCGAGCCATTTGAGAGTGGCTCTTTAAATCCAGAGGATCTGTGAATGTTTTGAGGCAGAGAGTGCAGTGCAGGAGGTCAGCAGAATGAGTCTTCTTGTGGTTGAGAAGGGAACCGGCGTGTCTATAAGAGCGTCCGCATTGATCACATCTGTAACAAAGGACAATACTGGCATAAGATACAATGAAATTATGAAGGATTGAAAAGGATAGGTGTTTAGATAACATTTAAGAGACAATCTGACTCACGTATAGCATTTGTCCACACCATCTTGATTTACAGTAGAGTTTGGATTTCCGTTTCGGTAACAGCGATGTCTCTTTAGCCCAGACTTTCCCTGGAACCTTTTACCACATGTTTGGCAGCTGTAATGAGTTGCTCCCCGTGCATGGATTTTTTGATGGTTGTACAGGATACTGGAGAGACGAAAAGCTTTACCACAAGTAGGACAGACATACTTTTTCTTCTGCGTGTGAATGCGTGTGTGGTTTCGTAAAGCCATGGGATTGGAAAAGGGCTTGGCACAGAAGGAGCAGGTAAAATTGCCTGTTTTGTGAGTGTTCTTATGGTTCAACAAGCTACCGGCGTGACGGTAACTTCGACTGCAAATGTTACACTTGAATGGTCGTTCCTCTTTTCCTAGGGCCGTACGGTCTACATTTCCTGGGGGGACAGAATCAGAGACAGTCTCTTTGCAACAGGTGTGTCCTTGAAGTAGTTCATTATCTGGAAACACAAGACGGCAATTCTTGCATTTTAAATCCTTGTCTTGTTTGTGGCCCCTGACCTTTCTTCTTGCTGCTGCATTTCTTTTAGAGGTCGAACAAGTGTGGTTGAGTAACTGTTTGTTTCCTCTGAAGGCCTTTCCACATTCTTGGCAGCGGTATCTTTTGACAGCAAAGTGTATTCGTAAATGGTTCTTCATTGCTAGCTGGTTGGAGTAAGTGTTGTTGCACAAAGCACAGTAATATTCACCTGTCTTGTGCGAGTTTTTGTGGTTGACCAAGCTTCCCGCATGCCGATAGCTTCGCCCACATTGATCACAGACAAAAGGACGAGGGTCCTTGGGATCTCCTATCTGGCCCTTCTTTTCTTGGCTAGACTTATCACTGTTAGAGGTCTGCCGTTGCTTATGGCGTCTGCTCATTCTCTTTCTGCCGAAATTAAGTGCCTGCATTCCACTCCCTGAGGCATTTCCACTCATCTGCATGAGTGTCTGAATTTGTTTGTTGAGCTCTTCAATCTTAGCCTTGTTTTCTTGATGTACCCTCTGGTGGTTCAATAGTTGTTTATAGATTTTGAATGCTTTCCCACATTCTGTGCAACTATGCCTGGTAGAGAAAGAGAACAAAAAAAATCAGATAAACAAGAACTTGGCTAAAAAACAATACAGATGAAGTATGATACTTTTTGCAAAGCAACCAAATTCTGAAATTTTAAATACTTACTTCTTAACATCGAAGTGTGTCCTCTGGTGATTCTTGAGAGCCAACAAATTATAAAAACGCTTTTGGCAAACAAAGCAGCGAAACACTCCAGTTTTGTGAGACTTCTTATGATTGAGCAAAGATCCAGCGTGTCTGTATGAACGACCACACTGGTCACACTTGTACTGTCGT